>NC_083099.1:89395909-89699551 GCF_949774975.1 Lagenorhynchus albirostris | reverse complement strand
AATAAAGCTGAAAAATTGACTCTATGGAAAACTGGACTACATTTATCCTATAGTTTCCCATATATCCATGGAATACTTCAGTACTCTAGCTTGAGAAGTACTGAGAGATGATCTACCCAATCACCAAGACTGCCCCCCATAATCACAGATAAGTGGACTTTTTGCCTTCAGAAGTCTATTTCTCTGTATACCTAGGTCAATTGGTCTCTTCAGGGATTTCTTCTGGTAAATAGAAACATCCCCCACAAGACCATAGTTGGTCTTATGTGGTCTTAAAACAGTCTTAAGCACTTTTTCAGCAACAAAAATCAGATGCCAAGAAGCTGCACTGTAAAGACATTGGCCCAGCACTTTCTTCTCCAAAAGGGCACCAGCAGCTGCTCAATATTCCGCATTTCTTATCCCATCCCTTAGAGGTATTCTCAGTGAGAAATTTGAGGCTAATACGTAATTTATTGTGTTAACTGTTATTCATCTCTAATACATATAAACGTAGATTTTTAAATCAAAACACAACTGAATAGACAAGAGAAAGAAAATGAATCATTTGGTTTTGCACTAAGAAACAAACTTGACAACAGTAATATACATTTTGCTACCACAAAGTTCTACTCTTTGATTGTTTAATAAAAAATTAGAGAATGCCTATGTACTGGTCAGGGTTTCCCAGAGAGGTGGAATCAATAGAATGTGTACATAAATAAAAAGAGAATTATTTTAAAGAATTGACTCATGTTTACAGATGCTGGCAAGTCCAAAACTACAGGGTAGGTTAGCAGACTGGAGACCAGAGAAGAACCAACGTTGCAATTCAAGTCTAAAGGCCATTGGGCTAGAAAATCACGGAAGAGCCAATCTTGCAGTCTAAGTCCTCAGGCCATGTGCTGGTAGAATTCCCTCTTGCTCAGAAGAGGTCGGCCTGTTGTTCTATTCAGGTCTTCAGCTGATTGGATGAGGCCTACCCACATTATGGAGGGCAATCTGCTTTACTCAAAGTCCACCAATTTAAGGGTTAATCTCATCCAAAAACACCCTTGCTGAAACACCCAGAATTATGTTTAACCACATATCTGGGCAGAGTGGCCCAGCTGAGTTGACACATAAAGTTAACTACTACAACATAGTTTAAGTTATTTAGATTGTCGACACATATTCACACACACACACTCACACACACACACTCACCAAGCTGTGATTGGAGCAACATATGGTGGAAAAAAAAAGAAAAAGACTTTCATCCATTCATTTTATTCAGTATACCACAAGAAAGAAGCTTGGTGGCTTGTGGGGCACTAATAATGGGAAATTGTAAGTTAGCTGCCAAGTTGATTTTGATTTAGATAACACTAAGAAGCGATTCTGCAATTAGGTTGTTATCTGATCAAACAAGCATGGAAAGGCAGTTTCTTGTCTAAACAATTTTAAGAAATTATTAGAAATTAACAGGATGTCAGAAAATGAACAAACAAAACAGAGACAACCTAGGTCCACCTAAAATAATTTATGTAGAAATCTAGTAGTTAACTTCCACATAGCTGAGCAGGAAGTGGTGACTACTCAGTTGTACAGATAGGATTTAAGAAAACCCAGGTAATACATATTTAGCATCTGCATACAAAATTGCCTTAGACTACAAGAACTCTGAATTCAGGGCTTAAAGATATTGATCATTTTGAGGTACCAATTATCTGGCTGACTCACTCTAACTGATTATTTTCCCAGTGGTATGTGAATTGACATAGTGATTTTTTTTTGGTAGGGGTGGGGGAGTCCTTTATGTCTGTATCTAATTTATAAATTGTATGTAAAATCTGCCTTTTTAAAGACTGAAGATTCTTTCAATATATTTTTTTTTTTTTTCCCCGATACGTGGGCCGCTCACTGTCGTGGCCTCTCCTGTTGCGGAGCGCAGGTTCCGGACGCGCAGGCTCAGCGGCCATGGCTCATGGGCCCAAGCCACTCCGCAGCATGTGGGATCTTCCCGGACCGGGGCACGAACCCGTGTCCCCTGCATCGGCAGGCGGACTCTCAACCACTGCGCCACCAAGGAAGCTCTCTTTCAACATTTTTAAGAGACCAGAACAAACTAAAGCAATCTGGACAATATTAGGAAAAATAGGATCAGAGATGACACTTTTCCTCACTTACTTCCTGAGCCTCTACATGACCTCCATGGTTGGGTGTTTACATGTTCTACTGCAGCATTAAGAACATAACTGCTGTGGTGACTCTGAATTCTTCTAAGTAGAAGGTTTTCATTTTAAGGTCTAAAGGGAACCATGTTGATTTGCCCTCTTTGTCTGATTGATTAAATAGGCACAGTATTTAAGTGGAAGTGACTGATAATGATATTCCCACTAAATTCAGACTCCCCTGAGACTTCAGTGCAAATTTGAGGCTCACCAACTTCACTCTTATTGCATAAACAGTATCTGTTAAGTTTTCCTGTATTTTTATAGAACCAGTCAACAAATATGCCAAAGATCAGACTGACCCTTTTAATGGTCTCTTGGACACTCTACTCTCTAGTATTCCTGTAATTCTGTTTCATAGTTTCCCAGTGGATGTTCCAATGCTAAACTGGTCCAAGGAAATAATTCCAAGCTTTCCTCAATGCAATTCATGAGAAGCATGGTTCTAATATTGTTATATATCCTGCTCAAAAACCTGTTGTTTTAAAACTTTTGACCGATGAAGAGGGGAGGAAATAACATGTTTTTTATTGACATAGACTTTGCTGTGTACTATACTAGACAGTTTATATACTTAGATATATTCCCCAGATAGAGCTAACTAGAGGTAGCTCTAAAATAGTAATTAGAATGTCTACATTTAAATACTGGCTTCACCATTGCTAGCTATGCCATCTTGTGGAATTAATTACCCCTCTGGGCCTCAGTTTCCTCTTCTGTAATATGGGAATAATTGGACTTACTTAATGTGAGGAATACTTAAAATGATATACATAAAGCACTTAGAACACTGCCTGGCATGTAAATAAACACTCAATAAAAGTCAGCTATTCTAAAAAAAAAAAGTTAGCTATTATTCTTACCTTGCCGAATGTTTCATGACAGTGTATGCCCTTTTCACTGTATCACAATTTTGCTCCTGAATTCTGTTGCCCAGAACTCAAAGCTCCCCATGATCTCGCCCCTCTCCTATTATTTCCTCTACTCTCCTCAAATACTCTTGCTACGTTGCATCCTTTATTGATTCATTTATTTACTTATTTAACAAACACCATGGCCATCTTTCTTTGGCCTAGTCAAGGTAGAGGTACAAAGAGGACTGAGACACACTCCCTTCTCCACAGAGCTTTAAATTCAGGAAGAGATATAAGTATCCACTGTATTAATACAGATGAATTACAGAAACTCAATTTACAAATCATGTGTGCACAGAGGATAGAGAGCTTACTCAGCCTGGGGGCATCAGGGAAAGCTTCACTGAGGAGATAGCTCTAGATTTAGTTTCAAAGGACACGTAAGAATAACATGTAGGGCTTCCCTGGTGGCGCAGTCGTTGAGAGTCCGCCTGCTGATGCAGAGGACATGGGTTCGTGCCCCGGTCCAGGAAGATCCCACATGCCGCGGAGCGGCTGGGCCCGTGAGCCATGGCCACTGAGCCTGCGCGTCCGGAGCCTGTGCTCCGCAATGGGAGAGGCCACAACAGTGAGAGGCCCACGTACTGAAAAAAAAAAAAAAAGAATAACATGTATATGCCATCACTATAGTGACAGCTTTTCTATGATACTATATTTAATACTTATATATTTAAACAAATATTATTATAGTATAAATTTATACTATTACACTATTGTAGTATAAGTGTTTTAAGATCAAGATTTACATGAGATTTGTATTTGCAACTCCACCAATATCCAGGACAGTGCCGGGTATGCAGTAAGAATTTGATGAATCAATTGGTACTGTTAAGAAGGATGACTATCAGGGAGGTAAGTAGTATTCACAAGAGTTTCCTGTTACCTTTTGCTATAGATTGAACGTTTGTGACTCCCCCCAAATTCATATGTTGTATTCTAATCCCCAATGTAATGGGTTTGGAGGTGGGAACTTTGAGGTGATTAGGTCAGAGAGTGGAACTTTCATGAATGGGATTAGTGCCCTTATGAAAAAGACCCCAGAGATCTCCCTTTCCCTTTCTGCTATGTGAGGACACAGCAAGATGGCCATCTAGGATCCAAGAAGCAGGCTCTCACCAGACACCAAATCTACGGGCACCTTGATTTTAAACTTCCCAGGCTCCAGAACTATGGGAAATAAATTTCCGTTGTTTATGGTGTTCTGTTATAGCAGCACAAACGAACTAAGACACCTTCTTGTATCAGTGGCCGGACAAACAAATAAGATGCAATATAATTTATCCAGTGAATCAATAAGAGAACTCAATAACATTTTTTTTTCATTTCTAGCCTTTAGTTTCATCCACAGAGCAGACCCAATCTCAAAAGACATCCATCCTCCTGTGGCAATTCATTATAATTTAAATAGAATAACTAATGAATGGGAGTACTGTACATATAGAACAAATTAAAAATGAAGTTATTTATTTTCATGTGTTGATTTTACTTATTCTATTTATTTTCTTCAAACTGATCTAGGACATCTTAGGCAACTGAACCAGCAGAGAATATATATATATATATATATATATATATATATATATATATATATATATATAATCTTCAATGATAGTGGCAGCCTGAACTAATTTTATTGAAAGTAATTTAGCATTGACTGCTTAAATATATAAACTACCCATCTGAAGCAGAGATATTGCCAGACTCCTTCAAATTAGAGACAAAAAACAAATCTTTGGAGATTACATCACAAATTGGAACTGTCTTGGATGGCAGTTCAAATGTAAAAATAAAATAAATTATCTAAATTCAAAATATTTTATGTCATCCATCACAGTGACAAAAGCAGCTGCATTTTCTCCTTATGATCATAATGTTAGAAAACAAGCTAATTATTTTTTAGCAGACAGTTTCAGGAAAGGTATGCCTTCTTAGGCCTACCCTCTTTTGCTCCATCAAAAGTATATTTTAAAAGGGGTTCTTTGATGATCTTTAATCCAGGCAGTAACTACAGAGAGGAAAACAATGACTTGTAGTATAGTTGAAATTTTAGAAACCTTTAAATTTACCATACACAGCTCTCTGACATTTTTCCTGAGAGGCTTAAAGTTTAACTCCTAATTCTGCCTCTTCCTTGAGGGATGGGAAGGATGTAGTCTGGTATTTAAGAATGTAATCTCTGGAGCCAGAGGCCTGGGGTCATGGTTCCTTGGCTAGCATTGTCTCCTTGGTCATGTCACTTATCCCTGCTGTGGCTGAGTTTGCCATCTGTGAAACAGGAATGATAAGTGCACCGACCTCAGTGGGGTGGAGCAGGGCTTGCACGAGATGTGTTTCCGGCACAAAACAGGCTTTCTACAAATTCTTGCTTGCAGTAATGGAATGCACGTATCTCCACTTTGTTTTCCAAAACAGATTTAACTATTAGGAAAATTCTGCATCTCATAAACACACAAGGGATACTTTCTTTTTTAAGCTATAAATATACCTGATTATGATAACAGTGTTGAAAACATTTCCGCTAAGGACCCCAGTCAACAATTTTATCACCTGAATTTCTGCTTTTTAGTTCACAGACCAACATAGATCATTTTCCCTTAATGTACCATAAAATGGTTACCCAAATGATGACAAGCAGGAAGAAATTAAAACTCAGGGAGCTCCCAAGTGTGGGTATGTCCAAAACAACAGAGATTAATCTTACTATTGTTCTGTTTTTCTAAAGAATCTCAAACATTGACCCCACAGCTATACATGTGTGACTTGCTATGTTTGAACCACTACAACTACTTTGTGTTGAGTGTCA
This sequence comes from Lagenorhynchus albirostris, assembly GCF_949774975.1. Classification (NCBI taxonomy): domain Eukaryota; kingdom Metazoa; phylum Chordata; class Mammalia; order Artiodactyla; family Delphinidae; genus Lagenorhynchus; species Lagenorhynchus albirostris. Next base: position 89,693,642 of record NC_083099.1, on the reverse strand, counting down.
AAGATGAATGGGAGCAGCCCCTACTGTTAAGAATCTCAAGGGACTCAAGTGTAATGAGGGGTCTCCTTATGTGTAAGCTGGGGTGATGAAAGTACCACAGTGGTAGTTATAGCAGCAAAAGGCTCTCAATGGCCTGGTGTCTGCCTGTACCTCTGATCTCATCCTGGGCTCCCACTCATGACATGTTCCAGTCACACTGGCCTTCACCGTTATTGTAAAGCATGCCAAGTCTTCTCCAACCTCAGAGACTTACACTTCCCTCTGCCTGGATTCTTTTTCCCTTGAGGTTCACAACCTTCTTCTTATCATTTAGATTTCAGGTCAAGGGTTCCTCCTCAGTGAAAGCATCCCTGACCAACTGGTCTTAAGTAGCTAACTGCATCAGTTTACAGACGTAGTGGCTTCAGCAATATGAATTTATTTTTTAACATCTTTATTGCAGTATAATTGCTTTACAATGGTGTGTTAGTTTCTGCTGTATAACAAAGTGAATCAGCTATACATATACATATATTCCCATATCCCCTCCCTCTTGCGTCTCCCTCCCACCCTACCTATCCCACCCCTCTAGGTGGTCACAAAGCACCGAGCTGATCTCCCTGTGCTATGCAGCTGCTTCCCACTGGCTATCTATTTTACATTTGGTAGTTCATATATGTCCATGCTACTCTCTCACTTCATCTCAGCTTACCCTCCCCCCTCCCCATGTCCTCAAGTCCATTCTCTACATCTGCGTCTTTATTCCTGTCCTGCCCTTAGGTTCTTCAGAACCATTTTTTTTTTTTTAGACTCCATATATATGTGTGAGCATACGGTATTGTTTTCTTTTTCTGACTGACTTCACTCTGTATGACAGACTCTAGGTCCATCCACCTCACTACAAATAATAAAGTGATAACTCAATTTCTTTCTTTTTATGGCTGGGTAATATTCCAACAATATGAATTTATAATCTTACAGTTCAGTAGGTCAGAAGTCCAACACCCATCTCACAGGTGTCAAATATCAGCAGGGCTGTGTTTCTTTCGGAACAACCTTGGTGAGAATCTGTTTCCTTGTCTTTCCCAGATTCTAGGAAATCCTTGGCTCATGGTCCCTTTCTTCCATGCTCAAAACCAGCAGTGTTGGGTCTTCCCTGGTGGCACAGTGGTTAAGAATCCGCCTGCCAATGCAGGGGACACAGGTTCGTGCCCCGGTCCGGGAAGATCCCACATGCCGCGGAGTGGCTGGGCCCATGAGCCATGGCCACTGAGCCTGCGCGTCCGGAGCCTGTGCTCCGCAATGGGAGAGGCCACGACAGTGAGAGGCCCGCGCACCGTGATGAAGAGTGGCCCCCGCTCGCCGCAACTGGAGAAAGCCCTCGCACAGAAACGAAGACCCAACAGCCAAAAATAAACAAATTATTTTTTAAAAAACCCCAAAAGCCAACAATGTTGCATCCTTTCCGCCTTTATTAATCATCATTCTCTCTCTCTTTCTCTCTTTCTATTCTCCCCTCGCACTTTGACCAGAGCTGGGAAATGTTCTCCTTTTTTAAGGACTTGTGATTAGACTGGATGCACCTGAATAATCCAGCATAATCTCCCCATATCAACGTTCTTAATCTTAATCACATCTGTAACATCCCTTTTGCCATGTAAAATAACATGATCACAGATTCCCAGGGTTACAGTGTGGACATCTTTGGGGTCTCATAGTTCTGTCTAACACACTGCCACACTTAACTCTCCCCTAGTCTCTGTTATATTGCCTTTTTATTTCTTATTATGTTTTGTAGCATCATATGAAATCCTTATTTATTTTTTTGCTCTTGTTTATTTATTTACTTATAATTTACTTATTAGTACACATTCTTTTATTATATGAAAGTCCCTTCATCTACCCATTTCCCCGACACTATTCTGTAATATTGAGAATAAGAATTTGGTCTCTACCTTGATGACAGCAGCACCCCCAACCCCTAGAGCAGTTTCTGGCATAACATAGGCACTCAATGAATTCCCTGTTAAATGAATAAATAAACTCAGCTTTGGTAACTGATGTAAGCTTTAGAGAAAAGGTGCTCCCTAAATTAAGTCTTGAAGATAGGTAAGGAGATTATGGGGTGAAAATTAGGGATTGGACCTTCCAGCCTGTGCAAGAGAAAGCAACATCACTGTAGAATGACAACAGTGCTCTTGGAGGAGTGGCCAAGGATGAGAGAGGCTGGAAAAAATGAGTCAGAGGCAAATCACCAAAGACTTTTCAGACTTCATGTTGCATGTAATGAGAGCCATTGAAGGTTTAGGTTTTTTTGAATTAATTAATTTTCTTCATTTTGGCTGCATTGGGTCTTTGTTGCTGCGCGTGGGCTTTCTCTGATTGCAGTGAGCGGGGCTACTCTTCATTGCAGTGCACAGGCTTCTCATTGCGGTGGCTTCTCCTGTTGCAGAGCATGGGCTCTAGGTGCGCGGGCTTCAGTAGTTGTGGCATGCAGGCTCAGTAGTTGTGGCACATGGGCTTAGTTGCTCTGCGGCATGTGGGATCTTCCCGGACCAGGGATCGAACAAGAGTACCCTGCATTGGCAGGATCACTGCACCACCAAGGAAGTCTCACAGACCTTGTAATTCTTGAAAGAATTCTATGGTAGTTATACCTAAGAAGCTCATTGCATGGTACTGAGGTAGTAGAAATTATATGTAAAGAGAGTTTTATTTATAAAACTCCTGAGAATTTTTCAATAAATTACGATGATGTCACAGTTATTTTCTGTTTCATCACTGGGTCATCTGACAATAATTATGTCTATAATTCATTACTCCCCGTAAGTACGGTGATAGGTAGCACTCAGATCTATTGTCTGATCTCAGCAGAGAAAAGCTATTAACCTGTGTCACCATATCTCTGCAGCCAGGAATGAATCTTTGGGGAAGTAGAGAGTCCTGTGGGCCATGGCAGCTCACTGTTCTGGCTGACTGGAAACAATAAACAACCTTTTCATTTTTTAACTCTCACTACAGCTGGGCTCGGTTCGAAGACTGCAGTTTCCCGGCCAGGTCTCCCATACACATTCTTATCCTCCACTTCCAAATTCTGAGAGTACATCAGCCATCCCAACCGCTTGCTATCATTCCAAAAAAAGAAAGGCCTGCCTTGGGATAATACTTTCAGTTGTGACAGAATACCCTGGATTGGGAGTTGTCTTGTAAAGGATCTCTTCAAAAGATGATTACACTTTCTTACTAGGTGGAACCTTTGAAAAGTGGGTAAGAAATTCATTCTTTGTGTCGTGCTTTAGGAAGCAGGATATGTAGTAGATACGAGCATCATCTCTGGATCGAGTACCAGCTCTGCCATTTTGAATTCTGCCAATAGTACCTCAATATTATATTTTCTCTGGTCCTCAGTTTCCTCATGTGGGACATGGAAGCAATAAAGCAACCATTTCATAGGGTTGTTGTGAGCTTAAATAAGGCATATAAGAGAATGAGACTTGCAATGTAAGTTCTGTGAGGGTGAGAGAAATTTGACTCCACTCTTACATATCCAGTTCAGTACAGAAGTTTTTAAATCATGGTCTGGGGACTCCTAAGGGATCCCCAAGACTCTGGCAGGCTGGGGTCATGAGGTCAAAACTATTTTAGTAAAAATACTAGGACACTATTTGCCTTTTTTATCTCATTCTCACATGAGTGCAGAATGGAATTTTCCAGAAACTAGATGGTGAGAGATATTGCAGTAGATAGAATGAGGAAGCAGACATGAGAAAATCCAGCTGCCTTCTATTAAAGAGATTTGCAAGATTATAAAACAATGACTCTCTTCTCACTAACTTCATTTTGCTTTGGAAAAAATAGGTTTTCACATTAAAATGTTTTATGTTAACGTGTAATGGATTTATATTATTACTGTTAAGAGAATTAATAAATACACATTTTAATGTACTTTTTAATACAGTAAATATCAATGGCTATAGCTCACATAATCAAAGTTTCTTTGAGGCCTTAAACAATTTCTAAGAGTGTATTTTCTATATGACCTCAAGGTCTAAAAGGAGCCACTAGGAAAAAATGATTTGAGAAAGTATTTTGTTCACATGCAGTTTCATGGGAATTATATGATGATGTGGTAGGATTAAGTATAATATTGATTGGTAAGACCAAATGATATGTTTTTTTCATTTCAACTTTATTAAGGTATAATTGACATACAAAATTGTAAGATTAAATTGTACCATGTGGTGATTTGATATAGGTATATATTGTGAAAAAATTCTCCCCAACTAGTTAATAAACACATCCATCACCTCACATATTCATCTTTTTTTTTTTTTTGGTGTGAACTTTTAAGTTCTACTCTCTTAGCAAATTTCAGTTGTGCAACATAGTATCATCAACGATAGTCATCATGTTATACATCAGATCCTCAGAACTTATTCATCTTATAGCTAAAAGTTTGTACCTGTTTACCAACCTCTCCCTATTTCCCCCACCCTCCACCCCTGGCAACCACTTTTCTACTCTGTTTTTATGTTTGACTTTTGTTTTAGATTCCACATAGCCAAACCATATTCTGAAATAAAACAAAACTAATCTATGATTAAGTCCCACAGTTCTTTCTTTTATATCTTTCTTTCATCATCACTAAACTAAAGTCTAGTTCCAATCATTTTGGAATCTTGTGCTTATTTTCTCCTTGCTCCTGTTAACTCACAGTGTGTGGTGAGGTAATTGCAAGGCAAGGAGCTGTGTTTAATCCTTTTTTTGCATGGTTTGACCTGGCATTCTGAAATGCATAATTTCATGCATAGAGACAAGCAGAATGACTCAAGCTAATATTGAATGCAAATTTTTAGCTTGTTTCTCAGCATGCTAGGTAGTAAAATCAAGGATCTACAGGTTGTAAGTGAATTTACAGGTCATCTATTTCCTTGCAACTTACAGTGTAGTTAGGAACCAGCAGCATCAGCAGCATCAGTTTGTTCAAAATGTAGAACCTCAGACCTCATCTCAGACCTGCTGAATCACTCTGTCTTAACAAGGTCCCCAGGTGATTTGCTTACTTGCAATGTACCACCTCTGATTAAGTGGCAAACCAGCCGCTACTTGAGTGTGTGCAGTCACAGGAACTCATTCCAATTCCTTCTTGCTCCAAAGCATTCTAACCAATACTTGAGATTCATTTGGAAATATTATTTTAATGGTAGCTTTCTGTTGCTCGAATGAATCACTTGATTCCACATGTATTACTCCAGGATTTGTAGCCAAACATAATATGAATTTTTCCATTCTTATTTTCCAGTCTTCTTTATATGGTGCCTCTACTCTAACAAAATTGACTACCTTAAAAGGACCCTAAAAAAACTGATGTACCTGTGTCACATAACAACCCTAGCAGTCAGTTCTGTAGGTGTCCTGTTCTGTACCATTCTTCCTCTCTGGAACCCTCTTTCCCTATTGCTCTGCTTGTGTAGATTCTACTCACCCATGAAACCCCACCTCAGTGCTCTCCAGAGGAAAATCCTACTCACCTGTACTTCCAAAGACATTCACTGGAGCAGGGCCAAAGGACCAGTGCCTTATTGATGTGTTCCATTTAACCTGTATGGGGGCTTTAGAAAATGAGAATTTCAGTGCCTTTAAACAGGACATGCACCGTCTACTTTGACCACAGTTCTCACTTTTTGTATCATCCTTGAGCAGATTCATACATTTACAATACCAGCTTTTCATTTAGCATCCTTTTTTTTTTTTTTTTTTTTTTTTGTGGTAGGCGGGCCTCTCACTGTTGTGGCCTCTCCCGTTGTGGAGCACAGGCTCCGGACGCGCAGGCTCAGTGGCCATGGCTCACAGGCTTAGCCGCTCCACGGCACGTGGGATCTTCCAGGGCCGGGGCACGAACCCGTGTCCCCTGCATCGGCAGGCGGACTCTCAACCACTGCGCCACCAGGGAAGCCCATTTAGCATCCTTTGACTTAGTAATTCTCACCTAAATAGAGGGCTCCTCCAATGCTCTTAGCCCAATTCCCAAATTATACACAATTTTTCTTTCCACATTTAATCTTTTGACCACACTCTTTCACCTGTATTAGTCTGCATAGGCTGCAATAAAAAAATACCACAGATTGGGTGGCTTAAATAACATAAATTTATTTTCTCAAATTTCTGGAAGCTAGAAGTCCAAGACTGAGGTGCTGTCAGGGTTGGTATCTGGTGAGACCTCTCTTCTTGGCTTATAGGCAGTCACCTTCTCATTTTGTCCTCACAGGTCTCTTCTCTGTGCATGCACAGAGAGAGAGAGAGATCTCTGGTGTCTCTTCCTCTTCTTATAAAGGACACCAGTTCTATCAAATTAGGTCCCACCTTTATGACCTCATTCACTTTAGTTACCTCCTTAAGGGCGCTATCTCCTGCTATAGTCACAGGGGTTAGAGTTTCAACATATGAATTTGCCAGGGGGTGGGGGGCATAACTCAGTCCATAACATTATCAAAACACATTTGTATCCTAAAGAATCACACATGATATTGTACAAAGTTCCTCTATCTTTATCATCTAAGGAGTTTATCATCTAAAACATTCATGCAGACTTGCTATCTGAACTGAGGGCAGTATCAGGGCTGTTTTCTACACCAACAGCAATTCGCAGGAAACAGAAACAAGCTGGTTTCAGCTTAGTTGCCACTGACATAGAGACAGCAACAATAATGCCTGCTCACAGAGGGTTTGCTATGTGCTAGACACTGCTGTAAGCATTTTTACATATATACAGTTATAGACTTTTGGCTTCATGACATCGTATGATAAAAGTACTGCTTATATTGTTCCCGTATTACTGATGAGAAAACTGATACATGCTAAGTAAACGGATTGTCTAAAGTTACACATTAGAACATGCATGGCTGGGATTCAAGACCAGACTGTTTGGCTCCTAGGTCTGTGCTCTTGGCCACTAAACCATAATCTGCTACTCAGCAATGGAGACAAAGGGATGGGGTGGACTTTATTGGAAAGGATTATTGCACAGCCCCAACGTAAATGTATATTCAATCATACATATATATTCATCTCACATATATTTAAGTAGTAATCAGCATTAAAAGTTTAAAAATACATTCATTGATAGACCAATTTATTGTCCAAACTTGAAACTCTGGGTAAAATGGGGGTGCTGTTCATAATTGTGCTAGAGCAATAGGAGTAAACAGAGTATCCCAGGCAAAGTAACATGTACAGTCACACCATTTATTTGGCCTCTACCATATGCCAGTACTATGCTAACAACTTTATGCATGCAATCCCTATAAAATCCCTCTAAGGTATGTATTGTTATCCCCATTTTACAGGTGAAGAAACTGAGGACTGAAAAGGTCAGTTAACTTGCCCAAAGACACAACTAATAAGTAGTATAGTTAGTATTTAAACTAGGTCTGCCTGAATCCAAAACAGTGCTCTTAAATGGCACCCAATATCACTTTCCTTTTCCTACAGATAGCAAACAAGTTATGGATGCTCCAGACAATTATATCTGATTATAAATTCAGGGAAATAATTAGGTATTTATTAGGCTTAGAAATTTACTTGTCTGAAGAAAATGCTTAGCAGTTTTGCAATTTGGGGCTCATCACAGTCATACAAAGTTATCTGCAAAGAGAAAGTTCAGAAAGGAAAAAAAAGTAAGATCTTTGTGAGTTTTGGATCAAATTTAATAGGTTACATCTGTTCATTCATTCATTAACTCATCAGTTATTGTTGAAGATGCTAAGAATTATACCCTGAGGAAATTTATATTTCAGTTGGAAGAACAAGATATACACAAGAAATTTAAACAACAGACATATGGTATCAGGAAGGAACATATTTAAATGTCAAATGAGACTCGTAGGCAATAATGCTGGATGTTCATAGGAGGATAAGTTCATTGTAAGTTGATGAGGTCAGGGAAAGTCTCATGGAAGAATTACACCTCAAGGGATGGCCTCTTATGATTTGCTACTCAGTATAGCATGCTCTCCCTGTTTTAATTGTTTTTTTTTGTTTGTTTGTTTTGGGGTTTTTTTTGTGGTATGCGGGCCTCTCACTGTCGTGGCCTCTCCCGTTGCAGAGCACAGGCTCCGGACGCACAGGCTCAGCGGCCATGGCTCACGGGCCCAGCCGCTCCGCGGCATGTGGGATCCTCCCAGACCGGGGCACGAACCCGTGTCCCCTGCATCGGCAGGCGGACTCTCAACCACTGCGCCACCAGAGAAGCCCTAATTGTTTTTATCATTGTTAAGCATGGTAAGGCCAACAAATCAGGAGATGATTGCCACTGAAATGATAGTTTGTTACTCATAGTTCCATGAAGATGGGGCATACCACGTCATGGAGGGCCACAGGGAGAAGCACCAGAGTCAGTTAGGAAACAGAGGGAGTAGGGGAAAACATGGACCAGAGTCTTTATTAGGTTTCCATGGGAAGAAATGAGAGAGACAGAGTAAGCAGGCTTAGGACTGGCTAGGTTAAATAATTTCAGTGGGTTCTGGGGCATAGGGGCTGTCCCTAGTTGTCTGGAAACCTGTCCCTGGGCTGATTAGGCTGGTGGATAGTAGCCCAGGGTGTGAGGACCTGATAAAGGAGGTGACTTTAAAGGAGGAGCTCAGGCATATGAGCTCTGGATTGATTGGTTTACATTTGAAAGGTATCCTAATGGACGAGTTGTTTACTATGTCTTGGAATTGGCTAGCCCTGAAAGGAACGGTCCCTCCAGGGTCAGCAAGACCCCAAATGTCAAAGCATCAGAATACAGAAAATAAAACACATGGTTAACACATTTCCTGAGAAACTCAGAAGTGTTTATGTCTTAGTCTGCAACAGGAACATTTGTCTTTGTACTTTCCATAGGAGGCTAAGGGAGGGAAATTTGAACAATCTGATCATCCTGCAATAGTACCTCCAGCTTACACTCTTAAAGATAACAGTGCATAAGGGCATCACGGGCACAAAGGAAGATTAATGGGAAATCCAAAGCTACTGATAAGAAAGTCCTTCCCCATGCATTTCTCTCTCTCTTCCTATAGTAAAGCTAGAGATGCTCTCTAGAGATTGTATATAGGCTTTAATTCATCAACCAAGATGTTCACTGATGACAAAACTGGTAGACTTCTGCTGGACTGTCACATAGATGGCTCTGAGTTTAGCAGATAGGGCATCTCTTCTAGGGTTTTGACTGCTTTGCCAAATTCCTGATTTCTCAGGAAGAAAAGTCAAAGTGCAGCAGCAGTCTGGCCCATTTCCTCTCAAAAAGCTTGACAAGCACTCACTGGTTTGCAGTGGAGCATGAGTATGAGTGCATGCATAAGTACATAGGCACACACGTGCATACACATGCACACATGCATGCACGCTCAAAACAGCAGATGACAGAATACTTCGACCTAGATCCCAGTCAATACATGTCTGAACCACAAGCAATTTTCTCCCCTTTCAGTGTGACTGGAAGCCTCACATCGTTATAGGAAGTTAGGGAATGTGGTGAGGATTTACATAGGTGTTTGTTTATTTAAGGATCATAGGCAAAATCTTAAACAAGGGAAAGAGGACAAAGGCATGGATAATTTAAAACAGCAAATAATCCAGAATCCATTTTTATAATGCAAAATTACTATTCAAAACTGATTTCTGGCTTCTGGTTATCCTTGACTGCCAATGCACTCAAAAGAATGAGTTGCCAAGAAGTTGACTGAAAGCTCTGTGTTGCTGAATCAAGCTGGCTTGCTCACTGTAGGTGGAAGGGAAGGATCTTGAGCCATTTCATTTACAGATCCCCAGCTGTCACTATACAGAGGTCTTTTCTCTTGGTGTGTCAGATTTCCCAATGTCCTAACTGGGGAGGTAGGTGTAGGTATAAACTTAGTTGCTGGGGTTCTGGGATGCAAGAGGGAAAGAGGAGCTGAAGAGATGCACCATTCATTATAGACTAGTTTTCTTTATTCACCAGTTTTCAGATGGGATTCCTCCTACTGCAACCAACTGTGATCATTCTCTACTCTAGAAAGTAAACTTCTCAGCTTCCTTGACAGTGAGGGAGGGGAAGCTGCCTGACTGCTTGGGCTGGAGGAAGGAATCCAAGGTATTAGCTGTTCCTTGAGCAGAATTTCAGTCAATCCCATTTCCAACTGTATTTGCGCTCTTGCCTCCAGACATACCTGCTGAGTCTGTTGAACTTCTATAGCAAGAATCAGCTTGCTTCTTCTTAGTTTCTCCCACTGCAAACACCGATGTCTGCTAAGACAACTACTACACTGATCCATTACTGTCCCAGTTGTAAAATTCTCTTGTCTTCTCTTGAATGCTGTCATCACTTCTCTTCTTTTCTAGGTTCATGATATTTGAGAGAGTGAGGGGTAGGACCGTCTGTTAAAGAGGGATGAGTTAATCATACTCCTTGGTTCATGACACATCAACATTGTTTTCCAAGACAAGGGTCTTCTCTTGTATATTTTTTATATGTATATTTATTCTCTTCTATCCTTCTCCCACTCCCATCTCTTTCCCATCTTTTTCTTCAAAGGCAGTGATACCTTGTAGGTTTAATGCATATGTTTTTATTTGACTTCTTAGAAATGTGTATTTTTGTTTCATGTATATGAATTTAAACTTATACATATGGTATTGTGTTATAGTTCTTATTCAATTTCTTGCCTTTTTTCCAGCATAATGTTTTTAAGATCCAACCACACTACCATGTTTATATGTAGTGATTTGTATCTTTTCTTATTTCTTTTTTTGGTAATTCCTTTAATCATGGTTCTATCAATTAGAGTTCCATATTAGTTTTATTTCTTAAAAGATACCTATATTTCACTCTACAATCTCCAGTTTTAGGGGTTTTCTTCATGGAGCAAGAACCTGAAGATGTTTTTCAAACAATTCGAGTGCAAAATTATCCCAGATTTTCCTAACTGCTCAGATCTAATCCAAGGGTAATTATTTTTGAGGTTCTTTTTAAAATTCCTTTCCTGACTATTCTTAGTTCTTATTGAGAAAATAATTTTCTTTCAAATTCATATTTTAATAAGCATTGGCAAAATGTGATCAGATTAGATCATTGCAACAACAAACACAACTAGCCTAATCCAGTTTGAGTGTAAACACAACAGGATCTTGATAAATGTACAACTCAACTCAAGGGAGATATATGTCAGCATAGTAGAGAACAGTGACTATGAATTATGAACACAAGCATTAGTTTACAGAGAGTCCTCTAAGAAAATGTCTACTATAGTTTTTGTTTGCTTGCTTGTCTTTGAAAACACCCAATTTAATTCCTTTTTGTCTAATTTACTTGGGTTCTATTGTGCTTAAATAAAAGTAGCTCCATAACAGGACAAAATGGAAAAGACTTAAAGGTAGATGTCTTAAAAGCTGAAAGGAAGATACAGGTACTGTTGTGAGATTACTTATTCCAAATATGTGGTATCAAAGTTCTATCAAATCAAATCTCCTCTTTCACATAGGATTTAAAATGGAATAATGGGGGACTTCCCTGGTGGTCCAGTGATTAAGATTCTGTGCACTTCCACTGCAGGGGGCACAGGTTCAATCCCTGGTTGGGGAACTAAGATCCTGCATGCCACACATGCAGCCCAAAAAAACAAATAACAAATAAATAAATAAGTAAAATAGGATCATGGTTGAAGAACAACTAAAGAGATGTTTGAACCGAAAAACAAATAATACAAGGCTTTGGGTTGTTTCTGACCATCATCCACCCAGGCAGATTCATTTTCCCAGTCTGTGTTCTCAGTGGCAGTTCCAGTACCATCTCAGGTGAATCCTCATGTTCTTCTAGAAAAATTGTCCTTAAAATGTTACAAAGGACCTCTCTTCCAAGAAACATAAAACATTCTATGGACATTATCTCATTCTCTCTTCAAATGTCTTCCACAAGGGATAGATCAATGACAAATTGATGCTCTGTTTTACAAGAAAGGAAACAGAGGCTCAGAACAGAAATTGGTTATTCAGAGACCACACCACAAAGGTGACAGGAGTTGACTGACAACAGTCTGGTGCCACTTTTTATGGAAACTTCTCTTCTCATTCCACTAATAAAAAAGCAAAGGGAAAATAGACACATGGATAAAGTTAACCACATGTGTGACACTGGTGTCACAATCCTTATTGTTTTAATCTAACATGACTAATCTAAGAAGTGTTTATTGAATTAATGTTGAAGGCTCTTTTTCTCCTAAGCCTAAAGAAGGCATTACTTTGTTGCTGTTTTTAATTAACACTTGTAAAACAGAAATACATATAGCTGATTCACTTTGTTATACAGCAGTAACTAACACAATATTGTAAAGCAACTACACTCCAATAAAGATGTTAAAAAAAAAGAAATGGAGTGATAAAGCACAAATTAATAAATAAAGCAGTAGCACATGACACATGGCAAGGTTTTAAGTTTTCTTGTGTTTTAGCACCCTAGGATATTTCTTGTCATATGGAACTTTTATCTACCAATGATGATGAGCTAGCAAACCACCACCCAGAAAGGGCACACGAATTTAAATTTCAAAGGCAAAGAAAATATAAATGAAAAATAATCATCCTACCATTTCCAAGAAATTTTTATTAAATTTTACACTTAGGTCAGGTCTTAAAGGAAATTTGCAGCAAAGAGGAAGCAAATATTTATACTTGTGGTCTATTCAAAACCAAATTGAAATAAAATTAAATAGAAATCAAACCTATTTTCATGTGTATCAGGAGCCTCAGTTTGAATCTAAACTATGTTTTTCTTCAGATTCATTCCTCTTGGCAGAACTGAAGACTGTGGTTCAAGAATCCCAAGAGTCTATCCAGACAAGCCTGAAGACCTCTACTCTGGGAGGAAGGGGTTCCTCGTCCTAAGGGAAGACCCATGTAAAGTACTCCCTTTAGGTTGAAGAATAATGGGACAGGCTGTGAGAGGATGGCGTCTCCCTCCAATGGCAAGTCAGGCACTAAGACCAGAGGCAGCCCAAGGTCATGATGGCTGGAAGCAGAGCCATTGTCTGCTGTGGCAGTGACAAATCATCGCCAGATGAGACTCATTTCTCTATGCTTTTGATTCCCATCATGATGAAAAATGCAAGATTTTAATAAGGTTGCAGAACAAATGGAACTGATTTATAGTTTACAGTTACATAGTTCATATTGTGCATTGCTATATTTCCCATTTCTAATTGTCTCATTTTGTTTTCCTTCTAGGACAAGAGTACACAAACTCTATAAAGGGATAGGCAGCAAATATTTTAGGCTTTCTGTGTCACATGGGTCTGTGTAGCAGATTCTCCTTTGTGTTTTGAGCTTAAAACCTTTTAAAAGTATTAAAATCATTCTTAGCTTACTGATCAAACAAAATCAGGCCATAGGCTGACCCTTGAACTAGGACACTGGGCACTTGTGGAGCATATCGTGATAGTCTGGGGCTTGGTGAGCCTCCTTTCTACCTTACCTTCTCCCTCTTCCACAATTATGACTCTTGCTTGGTCAAGTCGTCCAGGTGCCTTTCCCCAATCTTGGAGAATCATATCTGAGATATTGAGTTGTGATTGAGACTAAATAAAGAGAGAATTCTGCTTTACTGGAGACTTAGGAAGAAATGCCTGTCCTCCGAGGTCCAGAACACGGTGACGAGGTGCAGGGGATTCTCCCATTTCAGGTAAATATGAAAATATGGACCCCACACAGCGGCTCTTAACAATGAGCTGACTGGCATACAAGAATCCTACAGAAGAAAGGAGGAGACGCCTGAGGCGCTGCAGGTGTGCCAAGCATACAGATATCCACCTGGCAAGCCCTGGCTATGGATCTCATGCTAGAAATTAAAATAGAAAGGGAATGAAATGACAGGTGTCACGTGGGAGCTAGCAGAACTCTGTTTGCAATCACATGTAAGACCCCACCTGGCGACATCTAGAAAAAAAGGCAGCAGGAACTTTTACAGGAGGGTGGGGTCAGAGCCAAAGAAACACTCTTTCCTATTGTTAGTGTTAGCCAATTTTATATTTTAATTGCCTGGAGAAACACAAGTTTGTCAGATTGGTTCTGGTGTAGTTTCCTCTCACAGAAATGGAAGCAATCTTTTTCAAATAAGAGACTAGTGTTGTGAGATCAGGAAACCAATGTGCTGGTCTACTCAAGCTACTCAATAGCTGCATAACTTTGAAAAAGTCCCTTGATTTCTCTTGGCCTTGGGCTTGTTCCTCCATATAGTATGGGGCTAAGACAAAAATGTCTAAGGAATCTTCTCATTTTAAATGTGTTATGTAATAGCTTAATATTAAGCCATTAATTAATTAACAGTTGTTTATTAAATCACCCATGATGTTCCAAACATGGTGCTAAGTAATGAGGCTACTGAGAGAGTCTTTTCCCTTAAGAATCTCTTTAAAGTAAACTAATAATTACAACACAGGTTATTAAAAGTTAGGATAGAGGTACACCCTCGTTGCCACCCTGGTTGTTAGAGGACAGAACCTTCCATAGAAATCAGAACCTAGGCCAGAGCTCCTGTGTTAGCATTTTATTGAGGAGCAAGAAGGAGAGAAGAAGGGAAAACAAAGGTTTTAAGAAACACAGCTAACATTTTGGTCACACTAGACTTCTCCAGAAAGCTGTATGGACACTTCTATGCTTTAGAATAGTCTGAATGGGTTTAGGGCACAGGGAGGAAGAGATAGGAATAAGCCTGTCTCTCACTGGTTGAAGTTCATACTATAAAAGGAATCCCCTGCCTTGCATTTCTGGATTATATGACCTCACCCCAGGGCCGGAGCGTCAGTACTCAGGCCCCACTGCAAGGTGCTTCGTTTGACTCTGAAGTGGTTGGGGTAGCTGAAACTCAGGGGGCGCAGTGGGTCAGGCTCTGGAACCAGGGTCTTTGCAGTGCCATCACAGTGGGTGTGATGGAGCCATGCCAGAGCCAGTCCCCACCTGGGAAAGGCTGAGAAAGATGGCACGTTAGGAGTTGTGGTGATGGTAGAGGAGGGTTCTCCTCTAAGCGAGTGAACGAGGCCTGCAAAATAGGTGAGTCCCAGTGAATCTGGAGAGGTGCAAAACTTGGGGCCAAAACAGACTAAGGCAGAGTTGAAAAGGCTGTCCAGAGGAGGTAGGCGATGCTTGAATTGCTCCTGGAAAGAAATAAGGAATTTCCTGGTAGACAAGCTAGAGGTGAGTGAGAGGTCATGGGGGTCAAGGGGATTGGTAACAAGCAGTTTTCACAGTGAGAGAATCGTATTTGCAAAGGCATGGGGTGTAAAAGGGTATCAACAGTCTAATGAGCTGCAAGCATCACCTGGGTGGGAATGGTGGTGCATGAACAACCAGAAGCCTCTTCACTCTGAACAGCCATTCTACCATCACCAATTACCAACCAGAAACTGAACCTACATGGGGCGGGAAAATGGGACAGATTTTATTACATACAAATGTCATGTTGGAGAAATGACTCCTTGTCATCATTTATTTATTCAAACAATTCATTGAACAAATATTTGTTTTATGCCTACTGTGTATAAACCATTTTATCGTACTCAAGATTTAGACCACAGAAGGAAAGTCTGCATTCTACATAAGCTGCTTTCTTTAGATAATCTGACCCAAGGACATTTCCAGTGACTGCTCTTCAATCTTTTTAATTTCCCCTGTCCACGGTTTTAATGATCAGTGAGATACATATAGATTTAAGTCCCACGTTTTTCTGACAGGGATTCATTAATTCTTTATTCTATAGCTAACACTCTCATATCGTGCCATCTGTGAAATGAGAATGGCGATTTGTTAATTAAATACTGACTCTTGGAGTGTTTTTAAACACTGACACATTCAGTCATGAACAGACTACTGCTCTTTTCTTGCCTCTGAGCAATGATAACACACAGTTAATTGTTGTTCCCTCGAAGAAAATGTGTAAAGGGATTTTTATTCACAACTTTGAATATCATCATTTGAATTCACATGAAGAATATTTCAGTGAGCCTTGAGGTTTTGTGGTTGGTTTTTTTGGGGCTGTGTTGGGTCTTCGTTGCTGTGCACAGGCTTTCTCTAGTTGCAGCGAGCGGGGGCTACTCTTTGTTGCAGTGTACAGGCTTCTCATTGCAGTGGCTTCTCTTGTTGCAGAGCACGGTCTCTAGGCTCATGAACTTCAGCAGTTATGGCATGAGGGCTCAGTAGTTGTGGCTTGCAGGCTTAGCTGCTTCGTGACATGTGGGATCTTCCCGGACCAGCGCTGGAAACTTTCCCCTGCACTAGCAGGCAGATTCTTAACCACTGCACCACCAGGGAAGCCCGAGCCTTGAGTTTTTACTAGGCCATTTGTGCTGCTGGATTTAGATGTCTAGGGATGAAGCAGAGTTGGTATGCCGACCATGACTCACTGTCCTTCCTCTGCTCAGGTCCTTCCTTCTTTACTGGGCTTAAAGGTCATGGCTCATTATTGCAACACTTTTTTGTATACACCCACAACACCTTACATGTTTTCCCAGTCTATTCTTCTGAAAAACATCTCCAATTCTGATTAATCCAACTTTGCTTACTCCACACCTATACTTGTGCTGTTGGTGGGAAAAAAACACACATAACTGTGCTGACATATCTCACTTTAAATTTCATGACCAGTAATCTCTCACATGGGCCTTTGGCACTGCCTAGAAGGTCAACTATACTTCCCTTATCCTTTCCTTCTCTCAATCTTCTAGACAGGTATTTAATACTCTCCCCTTTTACAAAGTTCAAGTATCTCCTCCTTCATCCTAACTCTAGGTCGATGGCTTTGGTTTCTATTTCTCTAAGACAGTAGAATCAGTAAGAAGGAAACTACACACTCCCAACCACATCTACCAGCCTACTTGCACCTGTGCTCCTATACATTCACACTCCTCCTGTTAAACAAGGTATAAATTGTCTGGACTCCTATATAAGGACAATCCTCTACTTGTCACTGAACCCCATTCTCTTCATCTGCATTCAAGGATATCATTACAACCATTCTCTTTCCTCTCCCCTGCATTATCAATTTTCACTCTCTCCATAGTTCCTTCCCATCAACCTATATATCTGCGTTATTTCTCCCACTTTAAAACCATTCTCCTTCCTCTCCCCTGCATTATCAATTTTCACTCTCTCCATAGTTCCTTCCCATCAACCTATATATCTGCGTTATTTCTCCCACTTTAAAAGAAAAGATAAAACCTCTCTTGACCATATTCTCCTTCCTCTCCCTCTCACATTTCTGTTCCCATTAACCCCATTCCTCTCCTCCCACTCACCCATAAAACCCCATGTGGGTTTTTGCTCCCCAAGACAGTCAAAATAATTCTTGTCATGATCACCAATTTGTAAGTCTGATGGCCAATTCTCAATTCTTATTTTACTGAACCCATCAGCAGGATTTAACTGAATTGATCACTTCTGCTTCATAAGGCATGTTCTTTACTCGCTTTTTCAGACATCTAATTCTCTCCCTACTACCTCACCGACTCCTCTTTTTCAGCCTCTTTGGCTGATTTTTCACACCTCTTTGACCTCTAAATGTTGGAGTGCTCCTGCGTAAGTCTTTCTCTTTTCTATTTACATTCTCTTTCTAGGGGACTTCATCCTGTCTTGTGGTTTTAAATACCTTCTACATTCTGACAATGTCCAATTTCTACCTCCAAACTGAAACTTTCCCTGTAATTTCAGATTCACATATCCAACCACATACTAAACATTTATATGTTGTTGTCTAAAGGGCATCTCAAACTTATCTTCTGTTCTCTTCCTCCACTCCACAACTCCCTTGACTCCCTTGACCCCATCCTTCCTATGTTGGTAATTGCCAATGCATTCTTCCTGTTGCTCATGACAAAGACAGTTCAGTAATCATTAGTTTTTAATTGAGATATAATTCACCACCATAAAATTCACTCTTTTAAAGTATACAATTCAAAGGTTGTTAGTATATTCACAAGGCTGTGCAACCATCATCACTATCTAATTCCATTTCAATCACTCTTTTTTTGTTTTGTTTTTGTTGTTGTAAGGGTATTTTTAGAGAAATGCAAATTAAAATCACAGTGATATACCACTACCCATTTAACAGAATGGCTAATATAAAAAATAGTGACAACACCCAATATTGGCAAGGATACAGAGAAACTGAATCACTCATACGTTGCTGACACACATGCAAAATTATATAGTCACTTTGGAAAACAGTTCAGTACTTTTTTGTTTGTTTGTTTGTTTGTTTGCTGTTTCAGTCATTCTTGACTCCAATTTTTTACACACTCTACATTCAATCATCAGCAATTTCGGTTAACTTTACACTCAAAATATATCCAGAATCTAAACATTTCTCATCATTTACACTG
This sequence comes from Lagenorhynchus albirostris, assembly GCF_949774975.1. NCBI lineage: Eukaryota > Metazoa > Chordata > Mammalia > Artiodactyla > Delphinidae > Lagenorhynchus > Lagenorhynchus albirostris. The sequence goes on along the minus strand of NC_083099.1, from coordinate 89,675,283 downwards.
TTATAAAATTGTGATATGTCATGAATATTATAGAAATAGTGTCCTACTGGGCTCCTTGCTTCTCACCCTTGTTCTCCTCTCAACAAAGCAGCCACAGGGAGCCTATTAAAAATCTAAGTCATTTTAACATATTAAATCTTCCTAACCATGAATATAGGATAGCTTTCTGGTTTTGGTATCTTTTTAAATTTCTTTCATCAATGTTTTGTAGTTTTCAGTGTATATCTCTTTTACCTCTTACTGTATTCTTAAGAACTATTTTATCCTATTTGGTGCTATTATAAATGGGATTATTTTCTGAAGTTTCTTTCAGATAGTTTGTTATTGGTGTATAGAAACAGCTGATTTTTGTATGTTGATTTTGTATACTCTAACTTTACTGAATCTGTTTATTACTTCTAACAGTTTTTTGTGGAATATTTAGGATTTTCTATATATAAGATCATGCTTCTGTAAACGGGGATAATTTTACTTATTTCTTTCTGATTTAGATGCCTTTATTTCTTTGTCTTGCCAATTTCTGGCTAGGAATTCAAGTACTGTGCTGAATAGAAGTTGTGAGAGTGAGCATGCTTACCTTATTCCAGATCTTAGTGAAAAAGCTTTCAGTTTTTCACTGTTGAATACGATGTTAGCTTTGGGCTGTTCATAATGGCCTTTATTATACTTTCCTCCTGTTCCTAGTTTGTTGAGAATTATTTTTTAATTGAGGTATACTTGATTTACAATATTGTAATGCTGTGTTAGTTTCAGGTGGACAGCAAAGTGATTCAGATATATATATATTCCTTTTCAGATTCTTTTCCATTTTAGGTTATTGCAAGATATTGAATATAGTTCCCTGTGCTATACAGTAGGTCCTTGTTGTTTATCTATTTTATATGTAGTAGTGTATATCTGTTAATCCCAAACTCCTAATTTATCCCTCTCCCCCCACTTTCCCCTTTGGTAACCATAAGTTTGTTTTCTATGTCTGTGAGTCTATGTCTTCTTGTAAATAAGTTCATTTGTATCATTTTTTTAGATTCCACATATAAGTTATATCATATGATATTTATGTTTCTTTGTTTGCCTTACTTCGCTTAGTATGAGAATCTCTAGGTCCATCCATGTTGCTGCAAATGACATTACTTCATTCTTTTTATGGCTGAGTAATATTCCATCGTATACATACATCACATCTTCTTTATCCATTCCTCTGTCAATGGACACTTAGGTTGCTTTCATGTCTTTGCTATTGTAAATAGTGCTGTTATGTACATTAGGGTGCATCTATCTTTCCAAATTAAAATTTTAGAAAAAAACAGACAATTTTTTTAATCATGAAAAGGTGTTGAATTTTGTCAAATGCTTTTTCTTCTTCATCTGTTGAAATAATTTTGTAATTTTCATCCTTTATTCTGTTAATGTGGTGTATTACATTAATTGATTTGCATATGTTGAACCATCCTTGCATCCCAGGGGTAAATCCCAGTTGGTCATGGTGCATGATCCTTTTAATGTGATCTGGAATTTTTCAGTGTGATGTTGGATTGGATGGTTTTGATAGTATTTTCTTGAGGATTTTTTCATCTATATATTAATCAGGGATATTGGCCTGTAGTTTTCTTTTCTCATGTATATTTGTCTGGTTTTGGTATCAAGGTAATGCTGACTTCCTAAAATGAGTTTCACTGTTCTCTCTTCTTCAATTTTTTGGAAGAATTTGAGAAGGCTTGGCACCAATTGTTATTTAAATATTGGGCAATATTCACCAGTAAAGCCACTTGGTCCTGGGCTTTCTTTGTTGGGATATTTCCAATTACTGACTTAATCTCCTTACTCATTATTGATCAGTTCAGATTTGCTATTACACCGTAATTCAGTCTTAGTAAGTTGTATGTTTCTAGAACTTATCTTGTTTCTGAAATCAATCTTGAGAAAGAACAAAGCTAAAGACATCATACTTCCCAATTTAAAAAAATATTACAAAGTTGCAGTAATTAAAACAGTATGGTACTGGTCTAAAGAAAGACATATTGACTAGAGAGCCCAAAATCAACCCATGCATATATGGTCAATTTATCTTCAACAAGGTTTCCAATAATACACAATGGAGAAAGGATAGTCTCTTCAACAACTGGTGTGGAGGGAAATTCCCTGGCAGTCAAGTGGTTAGGACTCCATACGTTCATTGCTCAGGGCCCAGGTTCAATCCCTGGTTGGGGAACTAAGATCTTGCAAGCCATGTGGTATGGCCAAAAAAAGTTAATAAAAATTAAAAATTAAAACATAAATACATCTACACGTGGAACAACTCCTACAGAATACCTACTGAACACTGGCAGAAGACCTCAGACCTCCCAAAAAGCAAGAAACTCCCCACGTACCTGGGTAGGGAAAAAGAAAAAAGAATAAACAGAGACAAAAGAATAGGGACCGGACCTGCACCAGTGGGAGGGAGCTGTGAAGGAGAACAGGTTTCCACACACCAGGAAGCCCCTTCTCAGGCGGAGACTGTGGGTGGTGGAGGCGGGAAGCTTCGGAGCTGCGGAGAAGAGCACAACAACAGGGGTGCGGGGGGCAAAGCGGAGAGATTCCCGCACAGAGGATCGGTGCTGACAAGCACTCACCAGCCCGAGAGGCTTTTCTGCTCACCGGCCGGGGTGGGCGGGGCTGGGAGTTGAGGCTCCGGCTTCGGAGGTCGGATCCCAGGGACCGGACTGGGGTTGGCAGCGTGAACACAGCCTGAAGGGGTTAGTGCACAACAGCTAGCCGGGAGGGAGTCCGGGAAAAAGTCTGCACCTGCCAAAGAGGCAAGAGACTTTTTCTTCCCTCTTTGTGGCTAACAGCGCGAACCCCAGAGACGGGCATGAGACGCTAAGGCTGCTGCTGCTGCCACCAAGAAGCCTGTGTGCGAGCACAGGTCACTCTCCACACCCTCCTCCCGGGGAGCCTGTGCAGCCCGACACTGCCAGGGTCCCGGGACCCAAGGACAACTTCCCCAGAAGAAGGCACAGCGCGCCTCAGGCTGGTGTAATGTCACACCGGCCTCTGCCGCTGCAGGCTCGTCCCGCACTCCGTGCCCCTCCCTCCCCCCGGCCTGAGTGAGCCAGAGTCCCCAAAGCAGCTGCTCCTTTAACCCCATCCTCTCTGAGGGAAGAACAGACACCCTCCGGCGACCTACACGCAGAGGCGGGGTCAAATCCAAAGCTGAGCCCTGGGAGCTGTGAGAACAAAGAAGAGAAAAGGGAGTCCCTCCCACCAGCCTCAGAAGCAGCGGATTAAAGCTCCACAATCAACTTGATGTACCCTACATCTGTGGAATCCATGAATAGACAACGAATCATCCCAAATTGTGGAGGTGGACTTTGAGAGCAAGATTTATGATTTTTTCCCCTTTTCTTCTTTTTGTGAGTGTGTATGTGTATGCTTCTGTGTGAGATCTTGTCTGTATAGCTTTGCTTCCACCATTTGTCCTAGAGTTCTATCCGTCCATCTTTTAAAAATTTTTTCTTAAAAATTATTTTGTATTTTAATAACTATTTTATTTTCTAACTTTATTTTATTTTATCTTCTTTCTTTCTTTCTTTCCTTCCTTCCCTCCCACCTCCCTCCCTCCCTTCTTCCTTCCTTTCTTTCTTTCTTTCTACTATTTTTCCCTTTAATTCTGAGTCGTGTGGATGAAAGGCTCTTGGTGCTGCGGCAAGGAGTCAGTCCTGTGCCTCTGAGGTGGGAGAGCCAACTTCAGGACAGTGGTCCACAAAAGACCTCCCAGCTCCACATAACATCAAACGGCGAAAATCTCCCAGAGATCTGCATCTCAACACCAGCACCCAGCTTCACTCAATGAACAGCAAGCTACAGTGCTAGACACCCTATGCCAAACAACTAGCAAGACAGGAACACAACCACACGCATTAGCAGAGACGCTGCCTAAAATCATAATAAGTCCACAGACACCCGAAAACACACCACCAGATGTGGACGTGCCCACCAGAAAGACAAGATCCAGCCTAATCCACCAGAACACAGGCACTAGTCCCCTCCACCAGGAAGCCTACACAACTCACTGAACCAACCTTAGCCACTAGAGACAGACATCAAAAGCAATGGGAACTATGAACCTGCAGACTGCAAAAAGGAGACCCCAAACACAGTAAGATAAGCAAAATGAGAAGACAGAAAAACACATAGCAGATGAAGGAGCAAGATAAAAAACCCACCAGACCTAACAAATGAAGAGGAAATAGGCAGTCTACCTGAAAAAGAATTCAGAATAATGATAGTAAAGATGATTCAAAATCTTGGAAATAGAATAGAGAAAATGCAAGAAACATTTAACAAGGACCTAGAAGAACTAAAGACGAAACAAGCAATGATGAACAACACAATAAATGAAATTAAAAATACTCTAGATGGGATCAATAGCAGAATAACTGAGGCAGAAGAACAGATAAGTGACCTGGAAGATAAAATAGTGGAAATAACTACTGCAGAGCAGAATAAAGAAAAAAGAATGATAAGAACTGAGGATAGTCGCAGAGACCTCTGGGACAACATTAAACGTGCCAACATTCAAATTATAGGCGTCCAAGAACAAGAATAGAAAAAGAAAGGGACTGAGAAAATATTTGAAGAGATTATAGTTGAAAACTTCCCTAATATGGGAAAGGAAATAGTTAATCAAGTCCAGGAAGCACAGAGAGTTCCATACAGGATAAATCCAAGGAGAAATATGCCAAGACACATATTAATCAAACTGTCAAAAATTAAATACAAAGAAAACATATTAAAAGCAGCAAGGGAAAAACAACAAATAACACACAAGGGAATCCCCATAAGGTTAACAGCGGGTCTTTCAGCAGAAACTCTGCAAGCCAGAAGGGAATGGCAGGACATATTTAAAGTGATGAAAGAGAAAAACCTGCAACCAAGATTACTCTACCCAGCAAGGATCTCATTCAGATTTGATGGAGAAATTAAAACTTTTACAGACAAGAAAAAGCTGAGAGAGTTCAGCACCACCAAACCAGCTTTACAACAAATGCTACAGGAACTTCTCTAGGCAAGAAACACAAGAGAAGGAAAAGACCTACAATAACAAACACAAAGCAATTAAGAAAATGGGAATAGGAACATACATATGGATAATTACCTTAAATGTAAATGGACTAAATGCTCCCACCAAAAGACACAGACTGGATGAATGGATACAAAAACAAGACTAATATATATGCTGTCTACAAGAGACCCACTTCAGACCTAGAGACACATACAGACTGAAAGTGAGAGGATGGAAAAAGATATTCCATGCAAATGGAAATCAAAAGAAACCTGGAGTAGCAATTCTCATATCAGGCAAAACAGACTTTAAAATAAAGACTATTACAAGAGAAAAAGAAGGACACTACATAATGATCAAGGGATAGATCCAAGAAGATATAACAATTGTAAATATTTATGCACCCAACATAGGAGCACCTCAATACATAAGGCAAATACTAACAGCCATTAAAGGGGAAATCGACAGTAACACATGCATAGTAGGGGACTTTAACACCCCACTTTCACCAATGGACAGATCATCCAAAATGAAAATAAATAACGAAACACAAGCTTTAAATAATACATTGAACAAGATGGACTTAATTGATATTTATAGAACATTCCATCCAAAAACAACAGAATACACATTTTTCTAAAGTGCTCATGGAACATTCTCCAGGAGAGATCATATCTTGGGTCACAAATCTAGCCTTGGTAAATTTAAAGAAAATTGAAATTGTATCAAGTTTCTTTTCTGACCACAATGCTCTGAGACTACATAACAATTACAGGAAAAGATCTGTAAAAAATACAAACACATGGAGGTTAAACAATACACTACTTAATAACGAAGTGATCACTGAAAAAAACAAAGAGGAAATAAAAACTTACCTAGAAACAAATGACAATGGAGACACGATGACACAAAACCTATGGGATACAGCAGAAGCAGTTCTAAGATGGAAGTTTATAGCAATACAATCCTACCTTAAGAAACAGGAAACATCTCGAATAAACAACCTAACCTTGCACCTAAAGCAGTTAGAGAAAGAAGAACAAAAAAACCCCAAAGTTAGCAGAAGGAAAGAAATCAGAAAAATCACATCAGAAATAAATGAAAAAGAAATGAAGGAAACAATAGCAAAGATCAATAAAACTAAAAGCTGGTTCTTTGAGAAGATAAACAAAATTGATAAACCATTAGCCAGACTCATCAAGGAAAAAAAGGGAGAAGACTCAAATCAATAGAATTAGAAATGAAAAAGGAGAAGTAACAACTGACACTGCAGAAATACAAAAGATCATGAGAGATTACTACAAGCAACTCTATGCCAATAAAATGGACAACCTGGAAGAAATGGACAAATTCTTAGAAATGCACAACCTGCCAAGACTGAATCAGGAAGAAATAGAAAATATGAACAGACCAATCACAAGCACTGAAATTGAAACTGTGATTAAAAATCTTCCAACAAACAAAAGCCCAGGACCAGATGGCTTCACAGGTGAATTCTATCAAACATTTAGAGAAGAGCTAACACCTATCCTTCTCAAAATCTTCCAAAATATAGCAGAGGGAGGAACACTCCCAAACTCATTCTACGAGGCCACCATCACCTTGATGCCAAAACCAGACAAGGATGTCTCAAAGAAAGAAAACTACAGGCCAATATCACTGATGAACATAGATGCAAAAATCCTCCACAAAATACTAGCAAACAGAATCCAACAGCACATTAAAAGGATCATACACCATGATAAAGTGGGGTTTATTCCAGGAATGCAAGGATCCTTCATTATACACAAATCAATCAACGTGATACACTATATTAACAAATTAAAGGAGAAAAACCATATGATCATCTGAATAGATACAGAGAAAGCTTTCTACAAAATTCAACACATATTTATGATAAAAACCCTGCAGAAAGTAGGCATAGAGGGAACTTTCCTCAACATAATAAAGACCATATATGACAAACCCACAGCCAACATCGTCCTCAATGGTGAAAAACTGAAACCATTTCCACTAAGATCAGGAACAAGACAAGGTTGCCCACTCTCACCACTCTTATTCACATAGTTTTGGAAGTTTTAGCCACAGCAATCAGAGAAGAAAAGGAAATAAAAGGAATCCGATTTGGAAAAGTAGAAGTAAAGCTGTCACTGTTTGCAGATGACATGATACTCTACATAGAGAATCCTAAAGATGCTACCAGAAAACTACTAGAGCTAATCAATGAATTTGGTAAAGTTTCAGGATACAAAATTAATGCACAGAAATCTCTGGCATTCCTATACACTAATGATGAAAAATCTGAAAGTGAAATCAAGAAAACACTCCCATTTACCACTGCAACAAAAAGAAAAAAATATCTAGGAATAAACCTACCTAAGGAGACAAAAGACCTGTATGCAGAAAATTATAAGACACTGATTATGAAAGAAATTAAAGATGATGCAAATAGATGGAGAGATATACCATGTTCTTGGATTGGAAGAATCAACATTGTGAAAATGATTCTACTACCCAAAGCAATCTACAGATTCAATTCAATCCCTATCAAACTACCACTGCTGTTTTTCACAGAACTAGAACAAAAAATTTCACAATTTGTATGGAAACACAAAAGACCCCGAATAGCCAAAGAAATCTTGAGAATGAAAAACGGAGCTGGAGGAATCAGGCTCCCTGAATTCAGATGATACTACAAAGCCACAGTAATCAAGACAGTATGGTACTGGCACAAAAACAGAAATATAGATCAATGGAACAGGATAGAAAGCCCAGAGATGAACCCACAAACATATGGTCATGTTATCTTTGATAAAGGAGGCAGGAATGTACAGTGGAGAAAGGACAGCCTCTTCAATAAGTGGTGCTGGGAAAACTGGACAGGTACATGTAAAAGCATGAGATTAGATCACCCTAACACGATACACAAAAATAAGCTCAAAATGGATTAAAGACCTAAATGTAAGGCCAGAAACTATCAAACTCTTAGAGGAAAACATAGGCAGAACACTCTATGACATAAATCACAGCAAGATCCTTTTTGCCCCACCTGCCAGAGAAATGGAAATAAAATCAAAAATAAACAAATGGGACCTAATGAAACTGCAAAGCTTTTGCACAGCAAAGGAAACCATAAACAAGACCAAAAGACAACCCTCAGAATGGTAGAAAATATTTGCAAATGAAGCAACTGACAAAGGATTAATCTCCAAAATTTATAAGCAGCTCATGCAGCTCAATAACAACAAAACAAACAACCCAATCCAAAAATGGGCAGAAGACCTAAACAGACATTTCTCCAAAGAAGATATACACACCGCCAACAAACACATGGAAGAATGCTTAACATCATTAATCATTAGAGAAATGCAAATCAAAACTACAATGAGATATCATCTCACACCAGTCAGAATGGCCATCATCAAAAATCTAGAAACAATAAATGCTGGAGAGGATGTGGAGAAAAGGTAACACTCTTGCACTGCTGGTGGGAATGTGAATTGGTACAGCCACTATGGAGAACAGTATGGAGGTTCCTTAAAAAACTACAAATAGAACTACCATATGACCAAGCAATCCCACTACTGGACATATACCCTGAGAAAATCATAATTCAAAACGAGTCATGTACCAAAATGTTCATTGAAGCTCTATTTACAATAGGCCAGAGATGGAAACAACCTAAGTGTCCATCATCGGATGAATGGATAAAGAAAATGTGGCACATATATACAATGGAATATTACTCAGCCATAAAAAGAAACGAAATTGAGCTATTTTTAATGAGGTGGATAGACCTAGAGTCTGTCATACAGAGTGAAGTAAGTCTGAAAGAGAAAGACAAATACCGTATGCTAACACATATATATGGAATCTAAGAAAAAAAAATGTCATGAAGAACCTAGGGGTAAGACAGGAATAAAGACACAGACCTACTAGAGAATGGACTTGAGGATATCGGGAGGGGGAAGGGTAAGCTGTGACAAAGCAAGAGAGTGGCATGGACATATATACACTACCAAACGTAAGGTAGATAGCTAGTGGGAAGCAGCCGCATAGCACAGGGAGATCAGCTCAGTGCTTTGTGACCACCTGGAGGGGTGGGATAGGGAGGGTAGAAGGGAGGGAGACACAAGAAAACGACATATGGGAACATATGTATATGTGTAACTGATTCACTTTGTTATAAAGCAGAAACTAACACACCATTGTAAAGCAATTATACTCCAAGAAAGATGTAAAAAAAATAAAAAAAGAACTACCATATGACCCAGCAATCCCACTACTGGGCATATACCCTGAGAAAACCATAATTCAAAAAGAATCATGTACCAAAATGTTCATTGCAGCTCTATTTACAATAGCCCGGAGGTGGAAACAACCTAAGTGTCCATCATCGGATGAACGGATAAAGAAGATGTGGCACATATATACAATGGAATACTACTCAGCCATAAAAAGAAACGAAATTGAGTTATTTGTAATGAGGTGGATGGACTTAGAGTGTGTCATACAGAGTGAAGTACGTCAGAAAGGGAAAGACAAATACCGTATGCTAACACATATATATGGAATCTAAGAAAAAAAAATGTCATGAAGAACCTAGGTGTAAGACAGGAATAAAGACACAGACCTACTAGAAAATGGACTTGAGGATATGGGGAGGGGGAAGGGTAAGCTGTGACAGAGTGAGAGAGTGGCATGGACATATATACACTACCAAACGTAAAATAGATAGCTAGTGGGGAGCAGCCGCATAGCACAGGGAGATCAGCTCAGTGCTTTGTGACCACCTAGAGGGGTGGGATAGGCAGGGTGGGAGGGAGGGAGATGCAAGAGGGAAGAGACATGGGAACATATGTATATGTATAACTGATTCACTTTGTTATAAAGCAGAAACTAACACACCATTGTAAAGCAATTATACTCCAATAAAGATGTAAATAAATAAATAAAAATAAAATAATAGGCGGGCTTCCCTGGTGGCGCAGTGTTGTTGAGAATCTGCCTGCCAATGCAGGGGATACGGGTTCGATCCCTCGTCTGGGAATATCCCACATGCCGCGGAGCAACTAGGCCCATGAGCCACAACTACTGAGCCTGCGCGTCTGGAGCCTGTGCTCCGCAACCAGAGAGGCCGCGACAGTGAGAGGCCGCGACAGTGAGAGGCCCATGCACCACAATGAAGAGTGGCCCCTACTCCCTGCAAGTAGAGAAAGCCCTCGCACAGAAACGAAGACCCAACCCAGCCAACAATAAATAAATAAATAAATTTATTTATTTTTAAAATAAATAAATAAAAGAAACTGCAAAAAAAAAGTTTGTGTGGGAAAATTGTATATCCACATGCAAAAAAATGAAATTGGACCTTTATCTTACACCATACAAAAAAATCAACACAAAATAGATTAAAGACCTAAATGTAGTACCTGAAGTTGTAAAATTCAAGAATAAAATATAGGGACAAATCTTCATGACATTGGTCTTGGCAATGATTTCATGACACCAAACACACGGATAATGAAAACAAAAATGGATACATCAAACTACAAAGCTTTGAAAAGTATAGGGAATAATCAACAAAGTGAAAAGCAACCTACAGAATGGGAGAAAATATTTGCAAACCATATATCAGATATGGGGTTAGTTTCCAAAATATATAAGGAATTTCTAAAACAATAGCAAAAAATTAGTAACAGAATTTTTAAATGGACTAAAGACTTCAAGAGACATTTATCTGAAGAAAACATATAAATAATTTATAGATATATGAAAAGACACTCAACATCACTAGTCATCAGGAAAATGCAAATCAAAACTGGAATGAGATATCACCTCATACCTGTTAGGATGGCTATTATCAAAAAAAACAAAAGACAACAAGTGTTGGTGAGAATGTGGAGAAATTTGTACCCTCATACACTGTTGGTGGGGATGTAAAATAGTGCAGTCACTATAGAAAACAGTATGGAGATTCCTCAAGAAAGTAAAAATAGAACTACTGTATGATTCAGCAATCCCTCTCTGGGTATTTATCCAAGAGAATTGAAATCAGGATCTCGAAGAGACATTAGCATTCCCATGTTCACTGCAGCACTACTCATCAAAGCCAAGATGTGGTAACAACCTAAATGCCCATCGATGGATGAATGGATAAGAAAATGTGGTATATACATTCAACAGCATATAATTCATACTTAAAAAAATAAAGAAATTGGGCAATATGTGACAACTTGGACAAATTGCAGGATATTATGCTAAATAAATTAAGTAGTCACAGAAGGACTAATACTGCATGATTCTTCTTATATGAGGTATCTAAAATAGTGAAACTCATAGAATCAGAAGGTAGAATGGTGTTCACCAGGGGCTGGGAAGAAGGAGGAAATGGAGAGTTGCTGATCAGTGGGCATAAAATCTCAGTTATGCAAGATGAGTAAGTTCTAGAGATATGCTGTACGACATCGTCCCTATAGTAACTCTATTGTATTGTGCATTTAAAAACTTAAGAGAGTAGATCTTGTGTCAGGTGCTCTTACCACATTTTTTTTTAAAAAGTGAATGTAGGCTTGTAGAAGTGAGATCTCACACACAGAGCATAAAGTGATTGCAATTTCTTCAGATTGAAAGCAGACCAATAAGTACCAAAGCCCCCCAAATTTTTCTTTTGAAGAGTTTTAGTATAGCATGATCTTTTTCAGAAAAATCTAAAAAGTCATAGGAATCTTTTAGAAATACACTATATATGAAAAGAATATACATTTTATAAATTACCTTTAATTTCATATTGGCACTTTATTAGTCTGCTCAACAAATATATCTTGAATACATAATATGTGCCAGGCTCTGTGCAAAGAAGTGAACAAAATAGACAATGTTCCTGCCTTCATGAGACTTAGAGTCTAGACTGGTGTGGATTAATAAATATGGTAGCTACTACACACATGTGACTACTGAGCACCTACAATGTGGCTAATACAAACTGAAACATGATGTACCCAGGAGGCTCCTCAGGAGACTGGAATGGAAGACCCATCTCTCTCCTTCTCCAAATCCAAGAAAAAGAAATCTCTTTCCAAGGAGGAGCTGGTTACTAGTGATCTTGAAGAGACAGCTGGCAGTGGAACTCTTCCCAAGAGGAAGAAATCTTTCCCCAAAGAAGGACCAGTTAGTGACCCTGAAGAGTCAGGAAACAAGCGTGTCTCTAAGAAAAAGAGGAAATTCTCTTTCAAGGAGAAGCCACTCAGCAGTGAACCTGAAGAGGTTGTTGCCAGCAAGAGCAGTGGCTCTAAGAAAAAGAAAAAGCTCTGAAAGCTATCCCAGGAAAATTAGAATGGACATTTCCCTAGTGAGGCATAACTTGCAGAGATACTTCCCAACCCATCCCCTATAGCCCAATAAAAATAAAAACAAAACAAAGAAACAAAAAGAAATGCTATAAGTGTAAAATGCATTCTGAATTTCAAACAATACCAAAAAAAGTTAAATATCTCATTAAATTTTTATATTGATTACCTGTTGAAATAATAATATTTTGGATATAATAGGTGAAGTAAAAATATTATTTTTTAAAGTCATTTGTGTTAACTCTTTTGTCATGTACCTGTCTTCGTCCTTTACCCATTTTTCTGCTAGTTTGTTGGTCACTGTTTTCTTACATATTTGTAGATGCTCTTTAGGCAATGAAGCAAAGAATCTTGGGGAAAAAATTAAGTCCAATTATCTCAATACTCTTCAAAATCTGCCTTTGGCTTTCCTTCCCCTCAGAGTAAAATCTAAACTTTACAGTTTCTTCCAGATCCTGTGTGATCTGCTCCTCCGGTTCTCTGACCTCCTCTCTCATCACCCTCCTGCTGCTAATATGTCCCAGCCACATTAATCTCCTTGCTATTCTTCAAACATGCTAGCTATCCTCCTAACTCAGCCTGCCTGAATCTCAATTCCATCAGGTAGCCATATGGCTGCCTCCCTCACTTCCTCCAGGACTCTGCTCAAATGTCACCTTATGCATGAGTCCTTCACAGACACTTTACATTAAATAATATTTACCAGAACTCCCAACACTCCTAGCCTGCTTTATTTTTTTTTCCATAGTACTTCTTTCCATTTGGCATAACACCTATACTTTTATTTATGTACTTATTGTCTAACTCTTCACACCTAGTAAGTAAACTCCATGATGGTAGGGACTTTGTCCTAAAATAGTGCATGGCACATAATAAGCACACAATATTTATTTGTTGAATAAAAGAAAAAAACGAAGAGAAATATGAACCAGCGTGGGGGCGTGGGGGGGAGATAGACTAAGCAAAGACACAGACGCTATCTCTATACCAGGAGAACTGAATATGGGGATGCTTGTGAGGAACTGTGATGGGACTGATGGAAGAAAAAAGAAAGTTTAAGTAGTATAAGGAAATGAATATAAATGATTGCATACTGTGGTAAATAAATGACAAAGAGAGAGAGAGAACTCATATCTGAAAATGTTTAGCGAATACCATAATTGGCATAATAATGGCTTTTCATCCAAGCCTATTCAGTCTTTATCCCACATGTCCTAGATGGCCAAGAGAAAGGTAACAGAGGCTGGATGAAGGAGGAACATATTCTGACTTTTGGATGCTTATTTAATTGTGAGACAGCAGTTTTTTGATTGTGCTATCTATCCTGCCTCCAAATATACAATTCAGCACTCAGAGTTGTCTCTGGAAACCATCTCCTGAGTTGTTGGGTATTCAAGTGTAAAAAAGATAAACTAGCATTAAGAAAGGAGAAATTTCCTCTAGAAGGTCATGTCTTAATAAACGAGGGCTATAACACCAGGAAAAATCTATTTCAAAAATTAAAATCAGAAGAAAGAAGAATTTTATGCTAAAAAGGAGGGGGGTCAGAAGGGAGACTGGCCACCAACAAGATAAACTATAGAAAAACAATCACGATTGTGTGAATCATTTCCAGAAGCATGTGAGTCAAAAGTGATGTGCACGTCTGAAGAGCTAGGCACCTGCAGAGGAATCCTTCTAGAGCAAGGAAAAAACAATATTAATAAAAGTTTATATTTATTGAACATTTGCTATGTGCCAGGTCCCTCCATAAACATTTTATCCATGTTAATTCATTTAATTTTTACCATAGCCTTATGAAGTAAATATCATTATCTGAGAGACAGAGAGATTAAGTAACCTGTCCAAGGTTACATAATTATGAAATAGAACATCAAAAGAAGAAAAACACAGTTTCTGAATTGTAAGAGGCAATAATAACCCAAAAATATTTCTTTAGATACAGTTGTGACATCAGACCTGCTGCATGAAATACTCTGTGCCAGGTGCCAGAGGGGCAATGATTAAGAAAGAATATGCAGGAGACTGGCCAAGATCCCAGAGTAGGAAGAGCCCTAGGTCATTTCCTCTCGTGAGCACACCAAAATCACAACTATCTGCAGAACAACTATTAATGAACATGACCAGAATCTACCAGAAAAGATCTTCCCAAACTAAAGACATAAAGAAGGAACCACAACAAGATGGGTAGGAGGGGCAAACCCTCGATATAATCAAGTCTCACATCCCCAGGGGGGCAACCCACAAACTGGAGAAAAACTGTATTGTAAAGGTTCTCCCACAGGAGGGAGAGTTCTGAGCCCACATCAGGCTTCCCAGCCCAGGGGTCATGCACTGGGAAGACGAGCCACTGGAGCATTTGGCTTTGAAGGACAGCAAGTCTTAAATTTGGAAGTCCCAAAGGACTGGGGTAAATACAAACTTTACTCTTAAAAGATGCACATAAAATCTCATGCACACTGGGACCAAGGGCAAAAGCAGTAATTTGATAGGAGCCTGGGACAGATCTCCATGCTGGTCTTGGAAAGTTTCCTGGAGAGGCAAGTGTGGCTGTGGGTCATCTTGGGGACACAGACATGGGCGGCAGCCATATTTAGGAACGTTATACCATGGGAATACTGATTTGGGTGGGTGCCATCAGGGTATCCTCCCTCTAGCTCATTAGTGATAAGACCTGGCCCCACCCAATAGCCTGTAGGTGCCAGTGCTGGGATGCCTCAAGCCAAACAACTAACTGGGCAGGGACACAGCCCTACCCATAATCAGACAGGCCACCTAAGACTTCCTGGGCCCACAGCCACCTCTAGACATGCCTCTAGACTTGGCCCTGCCCACCAGAGGACCAACACCCAGCTCCACCCACCAGGGGACAGGCACCAGCACTGCTCTCCAGGAAGCCTGCACTAGCCTCCAGACCAGCCTCACCACCAGGGGGCAGACATCAGATGCAAGAAAACCACAATCCCACCACCGGCAGACCCAGCCTGCCCCAGCAGGCCAGACCCTACACTGGGACCAGCTGGGTTCCTAGTTTGCCTACTAGGAAGCCAACACAAGTTTCTGGAAACCCCAGATCCCATACCCAACTGTGTCAGGAACAAGCCTCCCACCCTACCAGTGATCTGACACCAGTCCTGGGATCCATGGGCCCTGCAGCCAGGTTCCAGGACCTGGCTCTGCCTGCAAGTCATCCAGCACTAACTCCAGAACCTGGTTTCAACCACTGGTGGGTGGAAAAGAGCCCTGGAGTCATCTGGACCCTGATTCCACCCACCAGTGAGCCAGCACTAGCTCTGGAGCTGCCTGGGAGTCTGCAGTCAGCCACCTTGCGACCTGGCCCCACCAACCAGCAACCAACAGCATGTGCACAAGGCAGGGCCTGGCAACTAAAAGGGCTAGAGGACAACAAAGCCTACAGACCACCCACACAGACAACTCGCCACAACAGAAGGACCCACACAGCCCTCTTATGAGGAACTCACAGAGCATATAGCTTGGGTGATGAGAGGGGAGTGCGATGCTGGGATGCAAGGGACATCTACAGAAAGTCATTTCTCAAAGGTCAAGAAATGTAACTAATCTACAACATACATAAAAATACAAATAGCAAATGAGACAGCAGAGGAACATATTCCAGATGAAGGAACAAGATAAAACACCAGAAAAGCTAAGTGAAGTGGAGAGAGGCAATCTACCCAAGAAAGAGTTCAGAGTAATGATCATGAAGATGATCAAAGAACTTGGGAGAAGAATGGATATACAGAGTGAGAAGTTAGAAAGTTTTTAACAAAGAGTTAGAAAATATAAAGAACAACCAAACAGAGATGAAGATACAATAACTGAAGTGAAAAATACACTAAAAGGAATCAATAGTAGACTAAATGTTACAGAGGAATGGATCAGTGAGCTGGAAGACAGAGTAGTGGAAATCACTGCTGCTGAACAGAAAAAGAAAAAAGAATGAAGAGAAATGAGGACAGTTTAAGAGAGCTCTGGGACAACAAGCACACTAATAGTCTCATTATAGAGGTTCCAGAAGGAAAAGAGAGAGAGAAAGGGGCTGAGAACATATTTGAAAACATAATAGCCGAAAATTTCACTTATCTGGGAAAGGAAACAGTCACCCAAGTTCAGAAAGCACAGAGAGTTCCATACAGGACTAACCCAAAGAAGAACACACCAAGACACATAGTAATTAAAATGACAAAAATTAAAGATAAAGAGAGAATATTAAAAGCAGCAAGCGAAAAGCAACAAATAACATACAAGGGAATTCCCATAAGGCTATCAGCTGATTTTTCAGCAGAAACTCCAGAGGCCAGATGGGAGTAGCACAATATGTTTAAAAATATGAAAAGGAAAAACCAACAACCAAGAATACTCTACCCAGCAAAGCTCTTGTTCAGATTACATGGAGAGATCAAACACTTTTCAGACAAGCAAAAGCTGAAAGAGTTTAGCACCACCAAACCAGCTTTACAACAAATGTCACAGGAGCTTCTATAGGCAAAAAAGAAAAGGCCACAACTAGAAACAAGAAAATTACAAAATGAAAAAGCTCACCAATAAAGGCAAACGTACAGTAAAGGCAGGAAATCATCCCCACACAAAGCTAGTATGGAGGTTAAAAGACAAAAGTAGTAAAATCATCTATAGTCACGATAAGCAGCTAAGGGATACACAGAACAATTAGATGTAAAATATGGTATCAAAAACAGCACTCTTGAGGGAAGGAGAGTACAAATGCAGGGTATCTAAAATGCATTTGAAATTAAAACACCTGGAAACTGCAAACCAAAAATCTATTAATAGATATACACACAAAAAAGAAAAAGGAATCCAAACATAACACTAAAGATAGTCATCAAATCACAAGAGAAGAGAATAAAAAAAGAAGAAAGGGGAAAAAAATCTATACAAACAAATCCAAAACAATTAAGAAAATGTCAATAAGAATATACATATTGATAATTACCTTACATGTAAATGGACTAAATGGTCCAACCAAAAGACATAGAGTGGTTGAATGGATACCAAAACAAGACCCATATATATGCTGCCTACCAGAGACTCACTTCAGATCTAGAGACACATATAGATTAAAAGTGAGGGGATGAAAAAAGGTATTCCATGCAAATGGAACTCAAAAGAAAGCCACCAGAGTAGCAATATTCATATCAAACAAAATAGACTTTAAAATAAAGACTGTTAGAAACAAAGAAAGATACTACATAATGATCAAGGGATCCATCCAAGAAGAAGATATAACAATTGTAAATATTTATGTACCCACCATAGGAGCACCTCAATACATAAGGCAAATATTAATGAGCATAAAAGGAGAAATCGACAATAACATAATAATAGGGGATTTTGCACCCCTCTTACATCAATGGACAGATCATCTAGACAGAAAATCAATAAGGAAACACTGGCCTTAATTACCCAATGACATTAGGCCAGATGAACTTACTTGAGTATTCCATCCAAAAGCAGCAGAATACACATTCTTTTCAAGTGTACAGGAAATATTCTCCAGGATAAATCACATACTGGGTCACAAAACAACCCTCAGTAAATTTAAGAAAATTGAAATATCAAGCATCTTTTCCTACCACAATTCTATGAGACTAGAAATCAACTACAAAAAATAAAAACAAAACAAAAAAACCCCATAAACACATGGAGGCTAAACAATATGCTCCTAAACAACCAGTGGATCACTGAAGAAATCAGAGGACATAAAAAATAGCTAGAGACAAATGAAAACGAAAATACAATGATACAAAACCTATGGGATGCAGCGAAAGCAGTTCTAAGACGGAAGTTTATAGCAATATAAGCTTACCTCAGGAAACAAGAAAAATCTCAAATAAGCAACCTACCTTACACCTAAAGGAACTAAAGATAAAAGAACAAACAAGCCCCAAAGTTTAGAAGGAAAGAAATCATAAAGATCAGAGCAGAAATAATTGAAATAAAGACAAAAAGAAACAATCAGTGAAACTAAGAGCTGGTTATTTGAAAAGAAACAAAATTGATAAACCTTTAGCTAGACTGATCAAGAACAAAAGGAAGAGGGCCCAAATCATTAAAATCAGAAATGAAAAAGAAGTTACAACCAACACCACAGAAATACAGAGGATCATAAGAGACTACTATGAACAACTATATACCAATAAAATGGACAACCTAGAAGAAATGGAAAAATTCATAAAAAGGTACAATCTCCCAAGGAACCAGGAAGAAATAGAAAATATGAACAGACCAATTACTAGTAATGAAATTGAATCAGTAATTTTAAAACTCCCAACAAACAAAAGTCCAGAACCAGAAGGCTTCACAGATGATTTCTACCAAACATTTAGAGAAGAGTTAACACCTATCCTTCTGAAACTATTCCAAAAAATTACAGAGGAAGGAACACTTCCAAACTCATTCTATGAGACCAGCATCACCCTGATACCAAAACCAGACAAAGATCTCACACAAAAAAAGAAAATTACAGGCCAATAACACTGATGAACATAAATCCTCAACATTCTCAACTAAATATTAGCAAACTGAATCCAACAACACATAAAAAGGATCATATACCATGATCAGGTTGGATTCATCCATGGGTCACAAGGATGGTTCAACATACACAAATCAATCAATATGATACACCACATCAACAAAAGAAAAGACAAAAACCACATGATCATCTCAATAAGTACAGAAAAAGTTTTTGATAAAATTCAACAACCATTCATGATAAAAACTCTCACCAAGGAGGTATAGAGGGAACATATCTCAGCATAATGAAAGCTATTTATGACAAACCCACAGCCAACAAAATACTCAATGGTAAAAAAGCTGAAAGCCTTCCCACTAAAATCTGAAACAAGACAAAGATGTTCATTCTCACCACTTCTATTCAACATAGTATTGAAAGTCCCAGGTACAGCATCAGACAAGAAAAAGAAATAAAAGGTATCCAAATTGGAAGGGAATAAGTAAAATTGTCATTATATGCCAAGGACATGATACTATATATAGAAAACCCTAACAAGACTCCACATAAAAACTACTAGAACTGATAAACAAATTCAGCAAGGTAGCAGGATACAAGATTAACAAACAGAAATTTGTTGCATTTCTTTACACTAACAATGAAATATTAGAGATGGAAAGTAAAAAAAAAAAGTAATCCCTTTTAAAAATCACATCAAAAAAAAAAAAAAAAAAACAACCTACTTACAAATAAGCCTGACCAGAGAGGTGACAGACCTATATGCTGAGAATTAGGAAATTAAAGATGATTCAAAGAAATGGAAAGATATCCCATGCTCTTGGATTGGAAGAATGAATACTGACATATACATCAATGGAACAGAATAGAGATCCCAGAAATAAACCCACATACTTATGGTAAATTAATCTACAACAAAGGAGGCAGGAATATATAATGGAGAAAAGACAGTTTCCTCAATAAATAGTGCTGGGGAAACTAGACAGCTACATGTAAAAGAATGAAATTACAACATTCTTTAATATCTAACATTCACAA
The DNA here is from genome assembly GCF_949774975.1 of Lagenorhynchus albirostris. Lineage (NCBI taxonomy): Eukaryota > Metazoa > Chordata > Mammalia > Artiodactyla > Delphinidae > Lagenorhynchus > Lagenorhynchus albirostris. The sequence continues at coordinate 89,655,341 of NC_083099.1, read as the reverse complement.
AAATAAACTCAAAATGGATTAAAGATCTAAATGTAAGACCAGAAACTATAAAACTCCTAGAGGAAAACATAGGCAGGATACTCTTTGGCATAAATTGAAGCAATATTTTTTTGGATCTGTCTCCTAAAGCAAAGGAAATTAAAGCAAAAAATACATGAATAGGACCTAATTAAACTTAAAAGCATTTGCACAGCAAAGAAAACCATCAACAAAATGAAAAGACAACCTACTAAATGGGAGAAAATATTTGCAAATGATAGGACCAATAAGGGGTTAATATCCAACATATATAAACAGCTCATACAACTCAACATCAAAAAACAAACAACCTGGGCTTCCCTGGTGGCGCAGTGGTTGAGAGTCCACCTGCCGATGCAGGGGACACAGGTTCGTGCCCCGGTCCGGGAAGATCCCACATGCTGCGGTGCGGGTAGGCCCGTGAGCCACGGCCGCTGAGCCTGCGCGTCCGGAGCCTGTGCTCCGCAACGGGAGAGGCCACAACAGTGAGAGGCCCGCGTACCGCAAAACAAAACAAAACAAAACAAAACAAAACAAAAAAAAAACAACCTGATTACAAAATGGGCAAAAGAACTGAATAAGGCTTCCCTGGTGGCGCAGTGGTTAAGAATCCAACTGCCAATGCAGGTGACACAGGTTCGAGCCCTGGTCTGGGAAGATCCCACATGCCGTGGAGCAACTAAGCCCGTGAACCGCAACTACTAAGCCTGTGCTCTAGAGCCCGCGAGCCACAACTACTGAGCCTGTGTGCCACAACTGCTGAAGCCCACACGCCTAGAGCCCGTGCTGTACAATGAGAAGCCACCACAATGAGAAGCCTGTGCACCACAACGAAGAGTAGCCCCAACTCACTGCAACTAGAGAAAGCCTGTGTGCAGCAACGAAGACCCAACACAGCCAAAAAATAAATAAATAAAAATAAATAAATAAATTTATTAAAAAAAAAAAAAAGAACTGAATTGACATTTTTTCCAAAGAGGAAATGCAGATGGCCAACAGGCATATGAAATGATGCTCAACATCGCTAATCATCAGAGAAATGCAAATCAAAACTGCCATGAGATATCACCCCACACCTGTCAGAATGGCTATCATCTAAAAGAACACAAATAACAAATATTGGCGATGATGTGGAGAAAAGGGAACCCTTGTATACTATTGGTGGGAATGTAAATTGGTACAGCCACTGTGGAAATTAGAATGGAGGTTTCTCAAAAAGCTAAAAATAGAACTGCCACACTACTCAGCAATTCCACTCTGGGTATATACTTGAAAGAAATAAAAACATTAATTCAAAAAGGTACATGAACCTCAATGTTCATAGCAGCTTTTTTTTTTTTTTTTGCGGTACGCGTGCCTCGCACTGTTGTGGCCTCTCCCATTGCAGAGCACAGGCTCCAGACGTGCAGGCTCAGTGGCCATGGCTCACGGGCCCAGCCACTCCACAGCATGTGGGATCTTCCCAGACCGGGGCACGAACCCGTGTCCCCTGCATCGGCAGGCAGACTCTCAACCACTGCGCCACCAGGGAAGCCCCCATAGCAGCTTTATTTACAATTGCCAAGACGTGGAAGCAACCTAAGTGTCCATCAACAGATGAGTGGATAAAGAAGATGTGATATATATCACACACACATATACATACAATGGAATACTACTCAGCCATAAAAAAGAATGAAATTTTGCCATTTGCAGCAACTTGGATGGACTTGGAGGGCATTATGCTAAGTGAAATAAGTCAGACAGAGAAAGACAAATACTGTATGATATCACTTACATGTGGAATCTAAAAAAATAAAACAAACTAGCAAATGCAACAAAAAAGAAGCAAACTCACAGATATAGAGAACAAACTAGTGGTTACCAGTGGGGAGAGGGAAGAGGGGAGGGGTAATATAGGGATAGGGAATTAAGAGGTACAAGCTATTATGTATAAAACAGGCTATAAGAATATATTATATGACATAGGGAATATAGACAGTATTTTATAATAACTGTAAATGGAATATAACTTTTAAAAATTGTGACTCACTATATTGTACACCTGCAACTTATATAATAATTGTACATCAAGTATAGTTCAATTAAAAAAAAAAGAACATGGATTCCTAAAGAAGTTAAACATTGAGTTACCCTATGACCCAGACATTCCATTTCTAGGCATAAACCCCCACAAAATGAAAATACATGTCCTCACAAAAACTTGTGCCTAAATGTTCACAGCAGTGTTACAATAGCCAAAAAGTACAAGTAATTCAATTGTTCTTCAACTGATACAATAAGGAGCCACACAGGTGTGAGGACTCCAAAGAAAAGTTAGAGCTAGGAGAAAAGAAGGTGCTGGAGATGAGAACAGAGGGACCAGATCACATAGAGCCTTATAGGCCAAGTTAAGATATTTATTTTTTTAATATTAAATAAAAGAGGAGGCAAAAGAATTGAAAACAGGGACTCAGTTATATGTGAATGTTCACTGCAGCATTATTCACAAGTCAAAATGTGGAAACGAACAAAGCATCCTTCAAGAGATGAATGAATCAATAATTTGTGGTATATTCTTAAAATGGAATATTATTCAGTCATGAAAAGGAATGAAATTCTGATATATACAACATGGATAAATCTTGGAAATATTATGAAAAAAGCCGGATACAAAAGGACAAAAATTGTATGATTCCATTTGTATGAAACATCTAGAATAGATAAATTTATAGAGAAAGAAGGTAGATTATATGTTAGTAGACACTGTGATGAGGGGAAGTGAGAAGTTATTGCTTAATGGTTATAGAGTTTCTGTTTGTGAAGATGAAAAGTTTTAGAAGCAGATAGTGGTGATGGCTGCACAGTATGAATGTACTTAGTTCCACAGAATTGTACACTTAAAATGGTTAAAATGGCAAATTTTATGTTATATCTATTTTTACCATAATAACACATTAAAAAAAGAAAAAATGGGAAGCTATTGGACTTCCCTGGTTGTCCAGTGGTTAAGACCCTGTGCTTCCAATGCAGGGGGCACGGGTTCAATCCCTGGCCAGGGAACTAAGATTCCAAGTGGCACGTGGTGCCGCCGGAAAAAAAAAAAAAAAGGAAATCCATTAACAAGTTTACAATAGGCTGTGTAGGAGTGTGGGGCATGACATGATCAAATTTAGGTTTTGCAAAGATCACTTTGGTTTTAGGGTTTTAGTATAGAAGAAGGATTGAATGAGTTCCAGGATATATGTGAGGAGACCAGTTAGATTTGCAGTGGAGGTGGACAGAAGTGGACAGATTTGAGATGTACAAATTTTATTTTTTATTTATATAAAGTTTGGCTTGGTGATTGGGTGAGAGGTAGGGAGGTAATAAAGATGTCAGTCTAGGCAATGTTGGAATAAGTCCAACTGTGAGTATGATGCATTGTGTGATGTCCGTGGAGTGATATCAAGTAGAGAGTTTGTCATATGAGTCTGGAGCCCAATGGAAATGTATAGACTAGAGATATAAAACAAAGACTTGAATCTCTCTTCTAAAAACTGTGATATTGTTGAGACCACAAGACGCGACAATATGGACAAGTTAGGAAAAAATACAAAATTATAGTTGATTAAATACCAAAATGTTTGGTATCCAATAATAATTTTTTAAAACTATGGAAATATAGAAAAGCGAAAGACAAATGTAGTCCAGAATTAGTAGAATATATTACTAGAGGGATGGAATGAGTGGTCCCTGGGAAGATAGGCAAGATTTGGTTTATCTGAGAGAAGGCACAAATTTCAACAGGGCCAGTGGTGGAAAAGCTGTACTAATTAGTGAGAGACTTAAAAGGCTCAGCAAATATAGAACTAAAGAAAGAACTGGGGCTACGATAGATGGTATAACACAGTTATACATCACCACCCATTGGGCACTTCAGACCATGGACTTAAGTCCAGGGAAGGCCAGGTGTGCTGGCCTCTCACCCCAGTGCCTCTGAAGCAGCCTGGCTTCCTAGCAGGACTCCAGCTCTCCTGCTGAACCTCTGTTCTGAGAGCCAACCATCACGCCCAACTTGGCGCTAAGAGCCTCACCACTCTGCAGAGCACTCTTGCTGTTCCCTGTAGGTGAGGCCACCTGGCCTTGGGAAAGAGCCATTAAAGACCCAGGGCTATCAATGACTGCCATAGAGTCAGCTAATGGAGGTGAGCCAATGAGAAAGCAATGTGCAAAGAGGAGCATCACTCTGGGGCTCTGAGCACAGCGGATCCCTTTCAAGCACAGTGATTCATAATACATCCCTACTTCTGAATCAGTGTGCAGGTTATAATCCTAGATCCACTGCATGGAACTTGGCATAATGAAGGTCTGATGCAGTGTAACAGGTTTAGTGCCTCTATCCATACCTACCTGTTAAGACTTATGGTTTTGAGATGGTAAAATGCACTGAATCAGATGAAATTTCAAAAACGAAGAAAATATCTGTTGTTGAAGAAACTGTGAAACCAGCACCATATATATATATATATATATATATATATATATATATATATAATGTATATATTTTAAGCAATTTGGCAGTATAGTAAATTTTCCTTAAAATTGGCACAGTCATTCTATCTCAAAGAAATGATCCTTAAGAAATAATCTAAAACACAAAAATAAGTTTTATGCACAAAGATGTTCATTATAGAATTATTTAAAATAGTAAAAAGTTGGGAAAATCTTTTTTTTTTTTTTACATCTTTATTGGAGTATAATTGCTTTACAATGGTGTGTTAGTTTCTGCTTTATAACAAAGTGAATCAGTTATACATACACATATGTTCCCATATCTCTTCCCTCTTGCATCTCCCTCCCTCCCACCCTCCCTATCCCACCCCTCTACATGGTCACAAAGCACGGAGCTGATCTCCCTGTGCTATGCGGCTGCTTCCCACTAGCTACCTATTTTACGTTTGGTGGTGTATATATGTCCATGCCACTCTCTCGCTTTGTCACAGCTTACCCTTCCCCCTCCCCATATCCTCAAGTCCATTCTCTAGTAGGTCTGTGTCTTTATTCCTGTCTTACCCCTAGGTTCTTCATGACATTTTTTTCCCTTAGATTCCACATATATGTGTTAGCATATGGTATTTGTCTTTCTCTTTCTGACTTACTTCACTCTGTATGACAGACTCTAGGTCCATCCACCTCATTACATATAGCTCAATTTCGTTTCTTTTTATGGCTGAGTAATATTCCATTGTATATATGTGCCACATCTTCTTTATCCATTCATCCGATGATGGACACTTAGGTGTTCAGCAATTAGGGAGTGGTTAAGTGAATTAAGACATTACCATGCATTATAATACTAGTCACCAAAAATATTTTCATAAAGATTTATTATTTTTATTTGTTAAAAATGTTTATATTTAGCATTAAGGCACAAAACCAAAACAGAAAAACTGTATATAGATTGTGAGTTTAAATATGCTAAGAAGAAAAAAAGACAATGGTTAAACAACAAAATAAATAGTGGTTTATGGAATTACATGTGGTTACATATAATTACATAATTACATATGTGGTTCATGGAATTACAAGTGACTTTTTAAATCTCCAGCAGGACTTTACAGATTTTCTGCAATGAGCAGACATTTATTTTGTCATTGTAAATAAATAAACACCTAATTAGAAAAAGCAGAAAACAAAAATGGGAGGGTAAATTATGATTGAATTATTTTACTTATATGGGATTCAGAATGATGCTACAATTTGTCCTGTCTGTTGACCACAAACACTGCCTTTCTTCTATGCAAAGTCATCCCCTTTCGTCCCATATCAAGTCAGTGGAATACCACTATCAGAGGAAGTCCCAGGGCAGGCAATCTTTTTATGTTTGTCCTCAGGGAAGCTGGCTGGCCTGGGTTTGGGAGGAAGCTTTCCCGCCTCATGAGTGTCAAACTGATTTCAGCATGGTCCCTGTGCTATCACACCTAGTGTTGCAAGGTGCAAGGTCGGGGGGGCAGCCTAGACTGACAGCTGGTGTGTTGGGCTTTACCAACCTTGCTGAGTGGCTAGCCAGCTTGAAAAGGCAACAGGAAGCAGATGGCCAGCAGTCCCTTCTTTTGCTGGCCTATGAGAACCATCTGGAGGAAAGGAAATTGATCCACCCCCTGGAGAGGAAGGTGCCAGTAATAAATAACTGATCCTCACATTTTACAATGTACAGTGTCCAGGGAGGAACTCAGGAATACCTGCTTCAGGAGCTGATGGGAAAACAATCCCAAGCATCACAACTCATAAGATATATATGGCAACCTTACTGGAGGGAGGAGCTTTCTGTGGACCAGGAGCCCACAAGCCTCCACAACCTCACTAAAACAATCAGGGACTCAAAGTGGCATCGTGAATGCCAGTGAAGCAGACACAGAGAATGCAGAAAGTTCCTTCTTCTCCCAGGACCGCAGGCTGGACCATGACCACGCTATGTGGGATTCTCCATCCCCCTGCATTTGCCTCTCAGTCTCCAAGTTGCCGTCCATGCTGCTGACTTAAAGTAGGTTCAGCAAGGAACCATTTGCAGCCTCAAAACAGTCACTCCAAGTGGCTTCAGATGCTTTCCCTTTGATTTAAATTTCTGGCTCTCCACATGGAGGCTATAATCCCCAGTTCTTTAGTGGTGGGAGTACCTGTGTTCTGGAAGTTGAAATGTAAATAAAGGGGTGCTCAAGTGACGGCCAGAGGAACAGAGAGAAAGAGGTGAAATGAGATACTCAGTCTCCTGATTCTGAGGGTCAACGTGATGTTCCTTCTTTGTGCTTTCCTGCAACTCTGTAGCCCACAGATGGCCAGGTAGACACCGCTCCCTGGTTAAGGGCCTCCCAAGCCTCTTAGCCACCACCATGCGCAGCCCAGTGTAGTAACTCTGGGCAAACAGAAAAAATACCCCCTCCAGGCTGATGCAGCCCCTCTCCAGGGCACGTGATATGGGGGGAGGGAACAAGGCCTGAATTTCAGACCTCAGTCATCCCTCTGGTTGTGTTAACGCAGTGACCAACCAGCACAACCATATGCAGAGACCCTGCCTGTAAGGTTTAGCCAGACTGTCTTCATCACCAACACAAAAATAGGGCCCAAATTTTATCATTGGCATAAACTGCTATTCACTCAAGGACCTCAAAAACCATGGTTTAATAATGCATGCATGCATGCATTCACTTATTCAAAAAACAATTATCAAGGACTTACTCTGTGCTAGATGTCAAGATAAAATGTTGAGTGAGCCATGATCTCTACCTATAAAGTCTTCCATATGGTAAGGGAAATAGAAGTAAAAAAAAAAAATTAAAATACACACATATATGTATATATCATACATATATATATGTATCTCACAAATTTGAGATACATAACAAGTGTTTGATAAGCATGGGAGGAAAAACTTCTGCAAGTTAGGGGAAAAGTAAAGGCATTTTAGTTGATTTTTAAAGCTGTGGGTTAGACTTTGCCTTTCTATCAGAAATCTTACATTTATGGGGGGTTGGAAACAAACACAGCTCAAAATCTACATTTTGCAGCTTCTCAAGTAACTCTGCATGGCCATGTGACAAAGTTCTATACAATGAGATGTAAGAATATGATGTGAGACTTCCAAGAAGTTTCCTTAAAGGGAAAGGAAGGAATATTTCTTCTTGATGTCAGTTTGGAACTCAAATGTGATCATTAGAGCTCTGGAAGCCACCTTGGGTTCTGAGCATATTTAAGAAGTATGGAAGCAAGTGCTGACAATGGTAAGACAGAAAGAGAGGAGTCTGGGGCTGAGATAATTGTGGGGCTGCCACACCATCCTCAGACTGCCTATCTCTCAACTTCTTTTATGTGAAAGGAATTCAAATTTATTTCTTGTGTGAGCCACTTATAACATTTTTTTTCTGTCCCATAAGTCCAAATTTAATTCTAACGACATAGAGACTTAAAAGGGCATGTTGTGTTTTTTAAAATGACATAATATTCATAATGGTTAGCAAGAGTGGATAAGGAGTATAGTAAAAAAAATATATAGATAGGTATTCTGGAAGTAGTTTGATTAGATTTGGGATGTCACTTGAAGGAATTTGGATGTCTTTGCATACAAAAGGGACATAAGCATAATTGTTTCTTTGGAAACTGTATAAAATGAAGGTGGATTAGAGAGGGGAGAAATCTGTGGCAAGGAAATCATTTAGAAAACTGTTGCTAGAGTTCAGGTGACAGAAAAAAAGGGTAGAGGAAGGTAGAAGCAATAAGGATGGAAAGGATGTGACCAGTTCAGAAGATAGTTCTGAGGTAGAATTAAAAGACTTGCCCTCCCAAGGGATAAGGAGGATGGAGTTCATGATTCCATCTTGGTGGATGGTCATAGCATTAGCTAGAACAGGGATGCAGTAGGAGAAATAGATCAGGAGGCAGGTTCTAGTCAAGCTCCCCTATTAACTATTTGTCTTATGATGTTAGGCAAGTCACTTAACTACCATACCTCCAAGAGTTAAAGTCAAAGAAGTAACAAAATGGGCACTGTGATGAGGTAAAGACGGGAAGTGAAGCCTAAGGGGTTTCCCTGGGCTTGTTAAGGTGACTAGTAAAGTGTCTTTTCTGATGACTTGCTAGGTTACAAAAGCAGAGGATGAGGTATCATGGAAAGCTGCACAAACATCAGGGAGCTAAATTTTCTTATGTGTTAAAGAAACATCCACTTTCTACCAGATCTTTTTGTTTCTACCCTGATTTGAAATTCAGCTTATGAGAACAGAACAAAATAGAACTGACTTCAGGGACTGCTAGGAATTCAGTTCTGTTGAATGGTCTTCCTAAGAAAGATGTACTATTTTTCACTTTTATTTAGAATAAACCCAATACCCTTGTCCACAGATGAATTATGACCTCTAACAGTCACTTAGAGAGTGGTGCTGCAAGAGAAAAATACCCCTCTAGTGTTTCCCCAATTGGTTTCTGCCTTTTTTTTTTTTAATAAGCCCATTCCATCATCCCATTCAGCCTAATTCCTATTGCTGACTGTGTTCTGCAATCAGTTCTCAACTCACAATGAAATTTTCATCAGCTGAGCCATTGCAATTGAATGGAGGTAGTTGTGTCTCCAGGAAGTGGACAAGATGACCTAATCGGACTTTTTCATTTCTATTTCCAGGGATGCCATGAATACAACGCAGCCTGCAGCATGCTTAGCATTGTGAAAGAACTGAACTTTTATATTTAAAATAATCAGGGCTCATTAGAAGCAGAATAGTGTAAATTAGTGACCCTATCACTGGAAGTTAGAACATGAACGTTTTATTCCTAGCTTTATTACTAATTTACCGCGAGACTTTGATTGACATGCTGCATTTTCCTCGGCCTTATTTTCTGTACCTGGAGAATCTAAGCCTCCTTTCATTCTGTACCTTCTGATTATTGGCACTATCAGAGATGAATGGGAGTATAGATAATCAGAAGTCATTTTCGGGACTTCCCTGGAGGCGCAGTGGTTAAAAATCCACCTGCCAATGCAGAGGACACAGGTTCGAGCCCTCGCCCGGGAAGATCCCACATGCCCGGGGCAACTAAGCCCATGTGCCACAACTACTGAGCCTGCATGCCACAACTGCTGAAGCCCACGTGCCTAGAGCCTGTGCTCCACAACAAGAGAAGCCACCGCAATGAGAAGCCCCTGCACCGCAACGAAGAGTAGGCCCCACTCACCCCAACTAGAGAAAGCCCGCGCACAGCAACAAAGACCCAATACAGCCAAAAATAAATAATAAATAAATAAATAAATAAATTTTTTAAAAAGTCATTTTCATTTGGCTTAAGAATTATTAATTTATGTTTGTGAAACTGACTTTTGGGGAAGTCACACTTCTTGAAATCAGAAAATAAAGGCACACTGTAAAAACCAATTTAGGAAAAATTGGAATATATATATAGAGAGAGATATATCTCTATATATCTATATATATATATCTTTTGTATCTCATCTTCCTCCCTCCCTCCCTCCCTCCCTCCCTCCCTTCCTTCTTTCCTTCCTTCCTTCCTTCCTACCTTCCCTACCTGAAGTAAATTTGTCCTTCCTCTTTCTTTCCAAACAAGCATTCTAGATCTCACCTTGTCTAAAGGCTGTAAAATAAATGAGTTAGTTTTTAAGAACGGAAGTTGAAACCTCCTGTACTTTAAAAACTCATGTTTATAATATGTGTTGCCAAGTAAGATAGCCTGTAAAACAAACTGGATCAGATTACAAGCACCAAGTACAGGGTCAGAAAAATCCATGCACACTGATTTCAGAGGCTTCCTGCTTTGAATAGTCTCCAGGTAAGTAGCCAGAATGTGTTTCCATGATTGCCTGGTCACAGGATTTCAACCAGTAATCCCTGAAAAGTTGGAGAAGAAACATGGCCATATGGCCACATGCTGTGTGCTCTGTGGCCTTCCTCGAGGGGGTAATCTGTCAAATTGTTAATGGTTTAGCAATTAGGAAATACTCTTCAGTGTCCTCTGGTCATCACTAACCTCAAAGAAAGTTTTTAATTTGATGTTATTGGGGCTATCAGATATTTTTTTCAGGAATTGTGAACTTTATGCTGTGTCTTTACTTGCCCATCATAATTAATAAAGGTTTGTCAGCATTAATACTTACCAGGGCACATCTAAAGCCTTGCCCTTCCTAACTTTAAGAAGTCTTTGCTCTAGTTTTTCCAGAATCCTGCCAAAAATGATTATGTCATCTAAATAGATAAATGCCTCTAGGTAGTTTACCCTCCCAGTTACCTTCTCCATTAAACTTTGAAAACTGGCAGAGGCCCTGGAAACACTTTTGGGCACCCTTTCAAATTGATACCCCATCCCATTTCATACACAGGGCAGATGAAGTAGATTTTTCTCTTGATCCTCCTTAGTCCTGGGTATTTGACCATTCTTACTCTTCAAGTCCAGGTATGACCTCCAATGTCTCCCTGGCAGACAGTATAAGGTGGCTCAAACTCCAGGGACAGAATACTAGTTTATTTTAGTGCACGATTACTTAGAATGCCATAGTCCATGGAATTATACTTGGTCAGGTTCCTTTCATACCACCATGCTAGACCATACCTAAAGCTCTGGGATTTGGATATAATGCTGTTGATGAATAACTCTTTAGTATGCTCACATATGTGTTCAACTTCAGAACTTGCAATCTATCTAGAATGCTTCTGGAAAGTGAGTGGATCATTTTTATCCTATTATTTGTTGTCTCTCTGAACATAACATATTTCTCATTCTTAGAAGAACAACTGCTGGTGTCTTAAAATTTTTTCTTCCTGGTCTCTTGTTCCCTTCATCAGGTACTGAGATGTCTTAAAAATCCAAACATTTTAACTTTAATTTGGGAAACACTATGGATGCAACTCTAGTTAGAAAAGCAACGGTTTTTTGGTGTATATCTCTGTTTGGCCAATATGCCCATTCTCTCTTTTTTGAGGCAGCAGCAAATAAATATGAGGAGAAAAGTACATCTAAATATGAAGGTCAGCCTGTGCTGACACTGCTGGACTTGCCCTTATAGAAAATTGGAAATTGTTCTCATAAGTAATGACACACTCCACAGGCCTCCCAGATTGGTGCATATAATGCTAGATTATCTACCTGCTAAATGACCCCATAGCCACTGAGAGAAATTCTAGTCTAAAATTAAAAATAAACAAACAAAAGCTAAGAATAATTCTCCGAACTTAAGACAGGCAGGCTCAAAACCAACTACCTCTGCATTGTGGAATGGCATCAATATTCCCCCTTACGGCTGAATTCAGGTTTTTAGTGGCTTCAAACTTAGGCAGTTTAGGATCTCTCTTTAAGAGAAAAAATACAAAATTACATATGCAAGATTTCATACAAGGATGTTGGCCGGGGAGAACAAAGATTAATATTTTAAGACATTTTCTCCCTACTCTTAAGCATCAAACAACACGTCCCTCATCTTCTCTCAAGAATTTTGCTCCTTAGTTATCCCTTCTCTCTTCTACAATCAACCAACCTTTCCTCCCTGCTGAATCATTCCTCTTATGCAAAGATGTGCTATTATCATTCATCCTTAAAAGTGTCACCATAAGAGCCTATTAACAATTCTCAGGAAATAAAAATAGAATCTGGGTAATAAAATGAAGTCTAACCTTTTTCTTTGTCTTAGTCTAGTTTCACTTGTTCATAGGGTACCACATGCAGACGTCCTGCACCCGGCACTTCAGACCAGAGTTCCTGGTGCGAAATGGCTGCAACTGACGCTTCAGCTCATCAGGCCGTTTGCAGAGATGCTACATCTGGCACCTCAATCTGGAGCACTGTGAGCAACAAAACTGCACCCCATCTGTAAGAACTCTGTCTCCCTCCCTCCCCTCCCTGCAGACAAGAACTCTATAAAGCAGCCATACTCCTCATGCCCTTTCAGGGAGAGCATGTACTCTAGGGTGCAAGCTCACACCACTCGATTCTTTGATCAAAGAATGAAGGCTTCCTTTGCTTCTGAACTGAACTTGGTCTTGTTTTATTGGCTCATATGACACCAGGCAGAAGTAACCTTGTTGGGCACCTGTAGGAGGGTTGGTAACAAAATTTTGGGAACCACAAAGGGATAGATCATGGCCTTTTTGCCTACATCTATTCACTGGGCTCACCAACCTCCAGGGTTCAACAGTCACATTCTCCATAGTCACTTTTGGTTTGGTAAAGGGAAGTGGCCAGACCTGTGAGCCAAGAGGCAAGACCAGGAAAAGGCCAGTTATTAAAGACCGCTAGGCAAAATGGAATAAGGATGCACAATCTGAGTTCAAGGAAAGGCACTGAAGATGCCTGAGTGTAAAAGGGTCCCAAGGTAGGTATGTGACAGTGGCTTGACTCTTTCAGTCAGCGCCGGTATCTCTGAAGTGGGGTGGGGAGCTCTGTGAGCCACTCACAAGACCAGGAACCCCATTATTAAGAAACTGTGAGCTGCTGGCAAGAACAGGAAATACCCACTGTGCAACCTCTCCTCCCCTTTCTGCTTGTGAGGTGAATCTTGGGTGATTCTTTATCAACTGAAGTTCCAAGGGCTCTCCTCCCAGTACCAGCACAGGATTCCAGCTGCCCAGCAATATGGTGAGTATCCTGTTGGGAATCCCACGTGCTTTTAGCTCTCACAAAGCAGGAAGTCTGCAAACTCCTCCTTTTCTGCAGAAAGGACAAAAGATAAGATCACCATCTCAGACAGCTGTGCCACTCCCTACTGCACCAAGTTGGTCAGGAACTAATGTGGCTAACCTGTTCTGGCCCAGAGGCAGTCCCATCTAAACTCCCGTGGGATATTCTGACTGAGGAAAGACTAAATACAAATTCAAGGGGGAGGGGTCTGACATAGCCGATTGCAGGGAGCTCCGTGACCTGGCAGTACCGAACTGCCCCCCTCGAACATGATCTAATTGATGTTGAAATTGATAGGTTCCTGGATCAGAGCTAACCTTTAAATGGTAGCAATAAAAAAAGCTTTGTGAGGAGTTGACCCAAACCCAATCCTAACTTGCAAAACAAGGAAAGCTGAAATTGAAGGTCTCAGGCCATCAGTCTTGAGGCATATCTTAGATGGAAAAAGTCAGCAAACTAGCCAAGAAAAGGATTACTGACCAAAAGTGAAGGAAAAGGGCTAACAGGACTTATGTGAGATTGATTCATTATAAGGAATCGGCTGACTGGCTCATGCAACTACAGAGGCTAACAAATCCCAGGATCTGTAAGGAGAATGAAGACGATTAAGAAATGGTTTATAATCCACCTTCCATGGAGGAAAGACAATCTGGATACAATTGTGGAGAGGCAGGCATCCTCCTGGACACACTCAGATTGGTTCAAGGTGGCAGAGTAGAAGGATGTGCACTCACTCCCTCTTGTGAGAGCACCAGAATCACAACTAACTCCTGAACAATCATGACAAGAAGACACTGGAACTCACCAAAAAAGATACTCCACATCCAAAGACAAAGGAGAAGCCACAATGAGATGGTAGGAGAGGCACAATCACAATGAAATCAAATCCCATAAATGATGGGTGGGTGACTCACAAACTGGAGAACAATTATACCACAGAGGTCCACCCACTGGAGTGAAGGTTCTGAGCCCCACTTCAGGCTTCCGAACCTGGGGGTCTGGCAACAAGAGGAGAAATTCACAGAGATTCAGTCTTTGAAGGCTAGTGGGATTTGATTGCAGGACTTTGACAGGACTGGGGAAAAAAGAGACACCACTCTTGGAGGGCACACACAAAGTAATGTGCACATCAGGACTTAGGGGCAAGGAGCAGTGACCCCACAGGAGACTGAGCCAGACCTAAATACTAGTGTTGGAGGGTCTCCTGCAGAGGCGGGGGGTGGCTATGGCTCACCACGGGGACAAGGACACAGGCAGCAGAAGTTCTGGGAAGTACTCCTTGGCATGAGCCCTCCCAGAGTCCACCAAAGAGCCTGTAGGCTCCAGTGCTGGGTCACCTCAGGCCAAACAAGCAACAGGGAGGGAACTCACTCCCAACCATCAGCAGAGAAGGAAATTAAAGTTTGACTGAGCTATGCCCACCAGAGCAACACCAAGCTCTACCCACCACCAGCCCCTCCCATTAGGAAGCTTGCACAGACTCTTAGATAGCCTCATCCACCAGAGAGAAGACAGCAGAAGCAAGAAGAACTACAATTCTACAGCCTGTGGAATGAAAACCATATTCACAGAAAGGTGGACAAAATGAACAGGCAGAGGACTATGTACCAGATGAAGAAACAAGATAAAACCCCAGAAAAACAACTAAATGAAGTGGAGATAGGCAATCTTCCAGAAAAAGAATTCAGGATAATTATAGTGAAGATGATCCAGGACCTTGGAAAAACAATGGAGGCAAAGATCAAGAAGATGCAAGAAATGCTTAATAAAGACCTAGAAGAATTAAAGAACAAACACCTAGAAGAATTAAAGAACAAATAAACAGAGATGAACAATAGAATAACTGAAGTGAAAAATACACTAGAAGGAATAAATAGCAGAATAACTGAGGCAGAAGAACAGATAAGGGGCCTGGAAGACAGAATGGTGGAATTCACTGCTGCAGAACACAATAAAGAAAAAAGAATGAAAAGAAATGAAGACAGCCTAAGAGACCACTGGGACAACATTTAACGCAACAACATTTTCATTCTAGGGATCCCAGAAGGAGAAGAGAGAGAGAAAGGAACCAAGAAATATTTGAAGAGTTTATAGTCAAAAACTTCCCTAATGTGGGAAAGGTAATAGCCACCCAAGACCAGGAAATGCAGAGAGTCCCAGGCAGGATAAACCCAAGGAGAAACACACCAAGACACAGAGTACTCAAATTAAAAAAAATTAAAGACAAAGAAAAATTATTAAAAGCAACATGGGAAAACAACAAATAACATACAAGGGAACCCCCATAAGGTTAACAGCTGATTTCTCAGAAGGAATTCTACAAGCCAGAAAGGAGTGGCACGATATATTTAAAGTGATGAAAGGGAAGCAACTACAAACAAGATTACTCTACCCAGCAAGGATCTCATTCAGATTTGATGGAGAAATCAAAAGCTTTACAGACAAGTAAAAGCTAAGAGAATTCATCACCACCAAACCAGCTCTACAACAAATGATAAAGGAACTTCTCTAAGTGGGAAACACAAGAGAAGAAAAGAACCTACAAAAACAAATCCAAAACAATTAAGAAAATGGTCATAGGAACATACATATCAATAATTACTTTAAATGTGAATGAATTAATGCTCCAAGCAAAAGACACAGGCTCGCTGAATGGATACAGAAACAAGACCCATATATACATTGTCTACAAGAGACCCACTTCAGACCTAGGGACACATACAGACTCAAGGTAAGGGGATGGAAAAAGATATTCTATGCAAATGGAAATCCAAAGAAAGCTGGAGTAGCAATACTCATATCAGATAAAATAGACTTTAAAATAAAGAATGTTATAAGAGACAAGGAAGGACACTACATAATGATCAAGGGATCAATCTAAGAAGAAGATATCACAATAATAAATACATATGCACCCAACATAAGAGCACCTCATATATAAGGCAAATGCTAACAGCTATAAAAGAGGAAATCAACAGTAACACAATAATAGTGGGGGACTTTAACACCTCATTTACATCAATGTACAGATCAACCTAACAGAAAATAAATGAGGAAACACAAGCTTTAAATGACACAATAGACCAGACAGACATAACTGATATTTATAGTAAATTCCATCCAAATACAGCAGATTACACTTTCTACTCAAGTGCATAAGGAAAATTCTCCAGGATAGATCACATCTTGGGTCACAAATCAAGTCTCGGTAAATTTAAGAAAACTGAAATCGTATCAAGCATCTATTCTGACCACACTGCTATGAGATTAGAAATCAATTATAGGGAAAAAAATGTAAAAAACACAAACACATGGAGGCTAACCAATATAGTATTAAATAACCAAGAGATCTCTAAAAACATCAAAGAGGAAATCAAAAAATACCTAGAGACAAATGAAAACGAAAACACGATGATCCAAAACCTATGGGATGAAGCAAAAGCAGTTCTAAGAGGTAAGTTTATAGCAATACACTCCTACCTCAAGAAACAAGAAACATGTCAAATAAACAATCTAACCTTACACCTAAAGTAACTAGAGAAAGAACAAACAAAACCCAAAGTTCATACAAGAAAAGAAATCATAAAGATCAGAGCAGAAATAAATGAAATAGAAACAAAGAAAACAACAGCAGACATCAATAAAACTAAAAGCTGGTTCTTTGAGAAGATAAACAAAATTGATAAACCTTTAGCAAGGCTCATCAAGAAGAAGAGGGAGAGGACTCAAATCAATAAAATTAGAATTGAAAAAGGAGAAGTTACAATGGACACCGCAGAAATACAAAGCATCATAAGAGACTACTAGAAGCAACTCTATGTCAATAAAAAGGACAACCACAAAGAAATGGACCAATTCTTAGAAAGGTATAGACTTCCAGACTGAACCAGGAAAAAACAGAAAATATGAACAGACCAATCACAAGCACTGAAATTGAAACTATGATTAAAAATCCTCCAACAAACAAAAGTCCAGGACCAGATGGCTTCACAGGTGAATTCTATCAAACATTTAGAGAAGAGCTAACACCCATCCTTCTCAAACTTTCAAAAAATTGCAGAGGAACACTCACAAACTCATTCTATGAAGCCACCATCACCCTGATACCAAAACCCAACAAAGACACCACAAAAAAAGAAAACTACAGACCAATATCACTGTGAATACAGATGCAAAAATCCTCAACAAAATCCTAGCAAAGAGAATCCAACAGCACATTTAAAAGGAGCATACACCATGATCAACTGGGATTTATCCCAGGGATGCAAGGATTCTTCAATATATGCAAATCAATCAATGTGATACACCATATTAACAAATTGAAGAATAAACACCATAGGATCATCTCAGTAGATGCAGAAGAAGCTTTTGACAAAATTCAACACCCATTTATGATAAAAACTCTCCAGAAAGTGGGCATAGAGGGAACCTAGTTCAACATAATAAAGGCCATACGTGACAAACCCACAGCAAACATCATTCTCAATGGTGAAAAACTGAAAGCATTTCCTCTAAGATCAGGAACAAGACAAGGATGTCCACTCTCACCACTATTATTCAACATAGTTTTGGAAGTCCTAGCCATGGAAATCAGAGAAGAAAAAGAAATAAAAGGAATACAAATTGGAAAAGAAAAAGTAAAACTGTCACTGTTTGTAGATGACATGATACTATACATAGAGAATCCTAAAGATGCCACCAGAAAACTACTAGAGTTAATCAATGAATTTGGAATGAAGTTGCAGGATACAAAATTAATGCACAGAAATCTCTTGCATTCCTATACACTAACAATGAAAGATCAGAAAGAGAAATTAAGGAAACAATCCCATTTACCACTGCAACTAAAAACATGAAATACCTAGGAATAAACCTACCTAAGGAGGTAAAAGACCTGTACTCGGAAAACTATAAGACACTGATGAAAGAAATCAAAGATGACACAAACAGATGGATATACCATGTTCTTAGATTGGAAGAATAAACATTGTGAAAATGACTACACTACCCAAAGCAATCTACAGATTCAATGCAATCCCTATCAAACCACCAATGGCATTTTTCACAGAACTAGAACAAAAAATTTTTTAATTTGTATGGAGACACAAAAGACCCTGAATAGCCAAAGCAATCTTGAGGGAAAAAAAGGAGCTGGAGGAATCAGACTCCCTGACTTCAGACTATACAACAAAGCTACAGTAATCAAGACAATATGGTACTGGCACAAAAACAGAAATATAGATCAATGGAACAGGATAGAAAACCCAGAGAGAAACCCACACACCTGTGGTCAACTAATCTATGACAAAGGAGGCAAGGATATGCAATGCAGAAAAGACAGTCTCTTCAGTAAGTGGTGCTGGGAAAACTGGACAGCCACATGTAAAAGAATGAAAATAGAACATTCCCTAACACCGTACACGAAAATAAACTCAAAATCGATTAAAGACCTAAATATAAGACCAGACGCAATAAAACTCTTAAAGGAAAACATAGGCAGAAGACTCTTTGACACAAATCACAGCAAGATCTTTTTTGACCCACCTCCTAGAGTAGTGGAAATAAAAACAAAAATAAACAAATGGGACCTAATGAAACTTAAAGGCTTTTGCACTGCAAAGGAAACTATAAATAAGATGAAAAGACAACCCTCAGAATGGGAGAAAATATTTGCAAATGAATCAATGGACAAAGGATTAATCTCCAAAATACATAAACAGCTCATGCAGCTCAATATTAGAAAAAACAAACAACCCAGTCAAAAAACGGGCAGAAGACCTAAATAGACATTCTCCAAAGAAGATGTACTTATGGCCAAAAGGTACATGAAAAGCTGCTCAGCAACACTAATTATTAGAGAAATGCAAATCAAAACTACAATGAGGTATCATCTCACATCAGTTAGAATGGGCATCATCAGAAAATCCACAAACAACAAATGCTGGAGAGGGTGTGGAGAAAAGGGAACCCTTTTGCACTGTTGGTAGGAATGTAAATTGATGCAACCACTATGGAGAACAGTATGGAGGTTACTTAAAAAACTAAAATTAGAATTACCATGTGACCCAGCCATCCCACTACTGGGCATATACCCAGAGAAAACCATAATTCAAAAAGACACATGCACTTTAATGTTCATTTCAGCACTATTTACAATAGCCAGGTCATGGAAGCAACCTAAATGCCCATCAACAGACGAATGGATAAAGAAGATGTGGTACATATATACAATGGAATATTACTCAGCCATAAAAAGGAATGGCATTGGGTCATTTATAGAGATGTGGATGGACCTAGAGACTGTCAGAGTGAAGTAAGTCAGAAAGAGTAAAACAAATATTGTAATATTAAAGCATATACGTGGGATCTAGACAAATGGTGCAGACTAACCAGTTTGCAAGGCAGAAATAGAGACACAGATATAAAGAACAAACGTATGTACACCAAAGGTGGAAAGGATGCATGGGTGGTGGTGGTGGTGGGATGAATTGGGAGACTGAGATTGACATATATACACTAATATGTATAACAGAGATAACTAATAAGAACCTGCTGTATAAAAAAATAAAATTCAGGGCTTCCCTGGTGGCGCAGTGGTTGAGAGTCCGCCTGCCGATGCAGGGGACATGGGTTCGTGCCCCGGTCTGGGAAGATCCCACATGCTGCGGAGCGGCTGGGTCCATGAGCCATGGCCACTGGGTCTGCGCATCCAGAGACTGTGCTCCGCAACGGCAGAGGCCACAACAGTGAGAGGCCCACGTACCACAAAAAAACAAAAAATTCAAGGGGGACCTCCAGTTATATCAGAGTCCACACCATTTGGATGCCTTCTATTTTGGTCTTTTGAGGAATCCATTATTAGTTTTGTGCCAAATTTCCTGAACCAGAAATCTTATTTGGGTCAAATCTTGGGGTATTTACATGACTAATTATCATCCAGGGTCTAACAACCCACCAGGAAAAGTACTTCCTTTCAAGCAGGTCCCAATGGAGAAGAAGGGCTCATCTAGGTACACATCCCATTTACCACTTCTGACCTGTATAGCTGTAAAAGTCATAGTAAGGGGTTGTGGGAAAATCCAGAGGGGTCCTGTATCTGAGTAGGGGAATCTTTCAGACCCATGACCCCACCTGGGTTGACACCCAGAACCTCCTCAAAGTACTCCTAATGAGGCAAGAAAAACCAAAGAGAACAGAAACAATGCAGGTCATGCCGTTTTCAGACCATGGAATCAAGTGATCCCAGATACCAAACCCAAATGGGACCATCAAGACAATGGAGAAGGGGGTGGAAGACAGAGACTGACTCATTATAAAAATATGATCCTAAAGGGAATCCAAGGAGGAGGACAGAAACCTGTCAGTTGGAATAAGATAAAGGAAATCAATCAGGAGCCAACGGAAGACCCTCCAGGATTCCTAGAGCACCTCAGGGAATGCCTCTAAATCTACTACCACTGGCCCTGAGTCATTGGAAGGGAATGCAATCCTGAGGTCATATTTTATTTCCCCAAACGTCCCCAACATTAGGCATAAACTTCAGAAAATGGAAACACACCAGATGCCCCTACCTATCGCCTGGTCAAGGTTGCCTACTGAGGGTTGAGGGTGTTTAATAACCCAGATACAGAGGAAGAAAAGTCAGAGAAGAAAAAGGCCCAGAGGCAAGCTGCTGCCCTCCAATGTCAATTGGTTGGCATGGGAATCTGAACTAACTGCCCACGGAGACACTCAACTCTGGTGAGTGGCGCCCAGCTCCCACTGAGGGATAGCAAGCCAAGGAAACTAGAACCCAATCATTGCACCATACGTAAACCAGAGGGACAATGAAAAGGAGAATGCCCTCACTGACCCCAAAGGGAAATGTCAGATCCTGGCCATTACCCTCAAAGGCAGATGGTCCAAATAGATGGAGAATGATGGGGCCAGAGGGCTCCTAAAGCAGGACTCCAACTGATCCCCAAGGAGCCCTGGTTGGCATTGGATGTAGCGGGGAAAACTGTCAAATTCTTAGCTGACACCAGAGCCACTTACTCAGTTCTGAACACCAGATCAGGTAAACTCAGTCATAAGAGGTGTAAAATTACAGGGGTATCAGGGCAGGCCCAACAACAGACATTCATAGAGCCATTAGAATATAAATTGGATGAACACATGCTCACCCATTCCTTCCCGTATGTTCCTGAATAGTCTATATCCCTGCTAGGAAGAAATATCTTACATAAATTGGGCGCTACTATCCACCTAATGGGAGACAAACTGGAGATTGGCATTCCCTTAGACAAATGGCACAAGATGATAATGTTAATGGCTGAGGAAAAAACTTCCCCAGACAGAGCAAGTTGATCTCCCTGGAGTAAATCTCTAATAAATGAGGGACAGGTGGAACGAGCTGTAGGAGCCAGTCCTGTGACAGTCCATCTAAAACCTGGACATACATGGCCCAATAGAAAACAGTATCCTGGAGAGGCCTTCTTGGGCATTGCCCCCATTATACAGAGCCTAATTGACCAGGGCTTTATTAGACCATGCTAATCAGTCTGTAATACCCTTTTCTCCCTGTAAAGAAACCCAATGGCGAATGCCGGATTGTATAGGACCTCAGGGCAGTCAGTGAAGCCACCTGGGATATACATCCAGTAGTCCCTAACCTTACACCATGCTGGCCACTCTACCATCCACCAGGACCTGGTATTCTGTATTAGATTTTAAAGATGCCCTCTTCTGTATTCCATTAGCTCCACAGTCATAAGAAATATTTTGCTTTTGAATGGCAGGACCCAAACACGCAACAGAAAAACAACACTGCTAGACAGTCCTGCCCCAAGGATTCAAAAATTCCCCCACCATCTTTGGGGAAACTTTAGCTAAAGACCTGAAAGATCTACATCTGGAGGGAACAATCCTCCAGTATGTAGACAACATTCTGATTGCCAGCCCTACTAAGGAGGTTTCTGACAAAAATACTGTAATCACTCTGAACCACCTAGCCCATAAAGGATATAAGGTGTGCAAAAAAAAAAAAGGCTCAAATATTATAAACTCAGGTGACTTACCTAGGCTTCATTTTTTTAAATTAATTTATTTATTTTGGCTGTGCCAGGTCTTAGTTGCAGCACACAGAATCTTTGTTGCGGCATGCAGACTTCTTAGTTGCAGCATGTGGACTCAGTTGCAGCATGCATGTGCGATCTAGTTCCCCAACCAGGGATAGAATCTGGACCCCCTGCATTGGGAGCGTGGAGTCTTACCCACTGGACCACCAGGGAAGTCCATAGTCTTCATTTTTATAGAAGGCCAGAGAAGCCTACCCCAGGAGGGAGAAGAAGCCATTTGCTGCCTCACCCCTCCTAAAAGTAGAAAACAGCATTCGGGGGTGGCCAGGTTTTGCCCATCTGGATCCCTAACTAAGGCCTAATAACTAGACTTCTATACATAAATTTGAAAGGAAAGGATAATGATCCTTTTGAATGGAATTCAGAATATGAAGAGGCCTTTCAAGAGTTGAAAAAGCAATTACTTCAGGCCCCCACCCTAGCCCTCTCAGATTTAGCTAAACCCTTCGACCTTTACATTCATGAGAGAAGGGGAACTACCTTTGGCACATCAGCTCAAAAACTAGGACCCCTTACTCCAGTGGTTGCTTATTTCTTTAAACAATTAGATCAAACTGCTAAGGCATGGCCTCCTTGCCTACGGGCAGTAGGAGCTACCACAACCCTGCTAAAGGAGGGTGAAAGTTAGTGTTTGGTCACCAGTCACTATATGAATGCCACACCAGGTTCAGACTTTAGTTAAGTTCTAAGGGAACAGAATGGCTATCCCCTGGAAAGTCGATTCAAATTCACCCTATGCTTTTAGACAACCCAGTGGCTACCATAAAAACCTGTCACACGCTAGATCCTGCCACCCTGCTACCCACAGAAACAGGGCCCCAGAGCATGATTGTATAGAAACCATAGATGTGATCTATTCCAGTCATCCCAACCTAGGAAGTGAACCTCTCCCAAATGCCGATGAGGAATGGTTTACAGACAGGAGCAGTTTTATGAAAGAGGGGAAAAGGCTGGCAGGATATGCAGTGACTTCCCAGACCCAAGTCAAAGAAGCACAAAACCTATCCCCAGGGACTTCTGCCCCAAAGGTGGAACTGATTGTCCTCACCTGAGCCTAAGAGCTCAGGACTGGGAGGATCTTCAATGTTTATACAGATTCCCAGTATGCATATGCCATCCTACATGCACATGGGCTATTTGGAAGGAAACAGGTATGCCTACTGCAGAGAATAAACAGTTGAAATATGGCTTAAGCATACTGAAGCTCTTAGAAGCAGCACAGCTTGCAAAAAAGGTGTCATTGATTCATTGTAGGTGTCACCAAAACGGGAATGCAGAGGTAATAAAGGAAAACAACAAGGCAGATGCAACTGCCAAAAGGGCGGCCCTAGAACCAGTAACTTGGCAATTACCCCTCATACCTTGAAGGCCAGATCCATCCAATTATTACCCAATCTACAGTAAGGAAGAGTTAGACAAAGCCCAAAAACAGGGCTTCAGTAGAGAACGAGGAGGCCATGAGTGGCTAGTTGATGAACACGGGCAATACTTCTTTTCCCCAACCGCAGCTTGTCAAGCCATCAGAAAGGCTCACCAAGGAACTCACTGTGGGAGGGAAGCCCTATATAATTGGTTAGTTAAGGTCATGGTAACTCCTGACATGAAAAGTATAATCAGTTGAATTCTTGAGCTATGTCCCATCTACACAATGAACAACCCCAATACCAGATCTCCCAAAGGCCCCCAGATAAGGCCCATTCAGACCAGAGGGACATATCCTGGAGAAGATTGGCAGGTTGATTTCACTGTCATACCCAGAGTACCAGGCAATTTCAGGTATATCTCTTGGTACAAGTAGTCACATTTTCTGGTCAGATAGAAGCATTCCCCCCTAGTCCCAGTTTTTGAGCTAATACCCCAAGGGTGAGTCCCCTTTTCTCATTCCTCATTCAGCTGAAGTGACTAGGCCATTACTAAAAGAAATAATCCTCAGGTTTGGGCTCCCAGGATCCCTACAAAGTGATAATGGTCCAGCATTTGTGTCTTAAGTGACGAAGGGGATAACAAGTGCCCTGGGCATAAAATGGACCTTGCACTCAGCCCAGAGACCCTATTCACTGGGGAAAGTAGAGAGGTCCAATCAGACCTTGAAAAGGGTCTTAGCGAAACTATGTCAGGAAACTCAAGAAAATCAGATTAAGTTGCTTCTGATTGCCCTGCTCCACATGCAGTTAGCTCCAAGGAGTAAGTTAAAGTTAAGTGCATTTGAACTCATGTATGGTAGACCCATTCCCAAACCCAAGAGAAGGGACACTTTAGCCCCCTTGAAATGGAACAACTCAAGTGTGCCCTCCAGGTAGGAGAAACCGTGATAGCCCCTATGGAATATGGTAACCAGGTGCTGCCTTCACCCACTGACCTGGCCCTGCACCCCTTCCAGCCAGGAGACTGGGTGAACCTAAAAACCTGGAAAACTGGCAGCCAACAAAACCAACTCACTCCTAAGTGGAATGACCTCACTTGGTGACCCAAACCACCCATTCTTCCCTGCAGTTGCAGGGATCATTCTGTGGGTATTTCACACTCAAGTGAAGAGGGCTCCTGAGCCCCAACCTCTG
Organism: Lagenorhynchus albirostris; assembly: GCF_949774975.1. NCBI lineage: Eukaryota > Metazoa > Chordata > Mammalia > Artiodactyla > Delphinidae > Lagenorhynchus > Lagenorhynchus albirostris. Next base: position 89,630,518 of record NC_083099.1, on the reverse strand, counting down.
AGAGACAACCTGGGGCGATGGAACCCCTTGATCACTCGTGTGAACCACTCTCTGCCCTGAAGCTCCTCTTCTGAAAAACAACAAAAGTGTGACCAGGGATATTCAGGCCAAGGCAGTGAGCCTCAACATCAGGGCACACTTTTGCCTACAAGCAAAAGACCTAGATACCTGCATTTTTAGGAAAACATTTGTCATGTGACCATTATTCTCTTGTTAATATTTGAGCCATGTATCTTAAATTGTCTGGTGTCCTTTGTCTCCAAAAGGTTAGACAAATGGTGGGTGCTCAGGGGTATGAACAGTTAGTGTTAAGGCCTGGTGACAATCAAACTATCTACAGGCAGCTGAGGAGAAGTTCTGCTCCTCTAAACAGGGTTATGGTGACTGACACCCAAAATCAGCAGGAAGAAGTTACAGAACATGGACCTTCGCCCCTCAGCGCCCCTCAAGAGTGAGGAGGAGGTCAAAAGACAGAGGAGGGATCTTTAACTGGCAATGCTCATTAACAACTCCCGGGAAATAAAAATAGAATCTGGGTAGTAAAATAAGTCTAAGTTTTGTTTTTTCCTTTGCGCTTCGTCTAGTTTCACTTGCTCATAGGGGGCCGCTTGCAGAGACCTTGCACCCAGCACTTTGGACCACAGTTCCTCAGCAGCAGTGGGTTGCGTGTGGAGATGCTGTGCCTGGCACTGCTATCTGGAGCATGAGCAGCACAGCTGTGCCAGCCCCGGGAGAACTCCGCCCTTTCCCTCCCTGATGAGGAGATCCCTATAAAGCAGCCCCACCCACAGCCTGTCGGGAAAAGCACTAGTTCGCACCTCTCCATTCTCTGATCCAAGAATAAAGTTTTCCTTTGCTTCTGAACCAAACTTGGTCTCGTTCTATTGACTCAAACGACACTGCACAGAAGGACCCTTGTTGGGGACTGACTCAGGAAGGTTGGTAACAAAAGCAAAATGAAATAAAACATCTCCTGACCTTACAATTCCCTCCAGTTACTGTACCAATTCTCTTTTCTCCCTTACAGTAAAATATAACAAAAACTCTCTACACACGTCATTTCCACTTCTTCACCTTCCATTACCTTCTCAATCTACTTCAGTCTCAACAATAACTTGAAAGTTCTTCATGCTAAGATTACCAAAAACATCCACTCCTCTGACATCATCTTACTTGACCACGTAGAAGCACTGACCTCACTGTATACTGTCTCATTCTTTTTTTTTTAAATAAATTTATTTTATTTTATTTTTTGGCTGTGTTGGGTCTTCGTTGCTGTGCGCGGGCTTTCTCTAGTTGCAGCGAGCGGGGGCTACTCTTCGCTGCAGTGCGCGGGCTTCTCACTGCGGTGTCTTCTCTTGTTGTGGAGCATGGGCTCTAGGCGTGTGGGCTTCAGTAGTTGTGTCACATGGGCTCAACAGTTGTGGCTCACGGGCTCTAGAGCGCAGGCTCAGTAGCTGTGGCGCACAGGCTTAGTTGCTCCGTGGCATGTGGGATCTTCCTGGACCAGGGCTCGAACCCGTGTCCCCTGCATTGGCAGGCGGATTCTTAACCACTGTGCCACCAGGGAAGTCCTACTGTCTCATTCTTGAATTGCTCTCCTCTTAGTTTCCCTGACATCATCTTCCAGTGTGGCCACTCTATTTCAGTCTCTTTTGCCTGCTCCTCATCTAAATGTTAGAAATTCACCTGGATCAGTTTTCTCCCCACATTTTCTTCAGGTGATCTCATCTAATTATGTAGCTTTTAAAACCATCTATGCTGACAACTCCCAAATTTATGTATCTGTTTCACACTCTGAGCCCCCACGGTTGTATATCCAACTACCTACTTGACACCTCTCAGTAATTTTACATGCATCTCAATATACCAAAATAAAACTTGAAGATGGCATATTAAGGAGAGTAGGCAAGTTGACAAAATTCAGTAAGACATTTAACAGCTTCTGATGCATTCTGACCCAACGTTTCTCAGCATTAATATTCTAGCGTCCATGGAATTTTGTATTAGGCTTTAGTAGATCTATTTGATTTGTTAGAATTCAATCAACACTAAATGCAGCATGGCATTTAGACTGTTAATTTCAGCCCCTCTTTAAATGGTGGATATTATTCCAAATGACCTATCATACTGAACAAAAATTGTCTTCTAAGACATCTTTTAAAGCTTCTCACTAGCGTCTAGTGAATTAGTGGTCAAATATTAAACCATAAAAATCATCCATTAGTAGCTAGGAAACATACAATCCAAGATGGAATAAACTTGGTAATCATTTTGACAAGGGCAAAACTGAAGTGAGAGACCTTACTTCATCCACAGAGCAAAGTGTGAGGAAGTGCGATAAAGACACTGCCCTTCATCACTGTGCTCCACCAGACACTCGTGTCTGGGGTTGAAGAAGCAGAGCCACCAGAAGCAGCCTCACTCCATGTGGGTATCTGCAGTCGGCTGAGCTTTGAACAAGCTGGCACCCAGTCCCTACTTCGGCACGGGCACACAATCTAAAACCTGCTCTTCGGCACAGATGCATTGGCATAAAATCTGTCCTTAGGCCCAGAAACTGGGAATTTTGGCTATAGTTAGATAATGCGTCATTCCAACAAAGTGATTGAAACTGCATGGGGTGGGCAAATTTGATAAAATGCAGCAGGCAGAGCAGGAAGAATTCAGACATTTGTTGGCAACAGATCCAGAATTTTAAGGAGGAAAAAAATACTTTGTGTGGAAAATTTCTCGAAGAATGTATGCCAAAAACTGTTAAGAGTAGTTATCGAGAAAGGATTATTGGAAATTTTTAAAGTATATATTTCTATTATTTTGATTTTTTAAAAAAATAGATATAAGGAAAAAATACAAATAATTGGAAAGCAATTTAAAAATGCCACACCCATAACCTATTCACCAGCAATCAATTCCCAGATCTTTACTTTTAGATCTCTGGAAGGGAAATTTGGGATTTCTTCCTTGGGATAGTATATAATTTCCTTCACTGATGTAAAAAGATTCCTTTTTTCCTTTACGGAGCAAACTTCCCACAAAGTTTCAATGTGAGGCTGAATCATGCGTATAAAATAAAAGACTTTTAGTTCATCTTCAATAAAACAGAATATTCTTTAAACCAATTATTTTTACTAGGAGGGAAAATGATTTCAGTAACTGAAATGTTTAGCCAAGATACTGATGGTGCTTTATACCTGCCATAGCAATTAAAATGTCTCTAATAAAATACCACTGAGATAAATTAGAATCCTTTATTCAGAGCTCATCAGAGAAGATCTAATTTATAGCATTGACTATAACATGTTAAGAAGTCTCTATGTGAAAGTTAATTCCATGACAAATTTTAATCATGTGGATATAACTAGCCTCAAAGCTGTATTAATTATACATTTAAGCTCTACATACAAACTCGTACATTACAGTACAGCCAGAACATGTAAAATATAGTCTGAACCAAATTAAAATATGCCAATTTCCTCAGCAGTTATTTGCTTTTGATATACTATAGTTATTTCAGCCCATTCTTTATAAACATTAAATTACTGCTGTGTTTTCTTAGCCATTTTGCTTCCTTAGAAAGAACTCCAGGCTCTGGTTAACTCCATGGCCTGATTTTCGACTTTCACAGAGTACAAAGCAGATATCCATCCAAGATAAATACCTTAATAAAAGGGGTGAAAATTGCTGGCAAGTTTCACCTCCTTATCCCAAAGTCTGTTCACCCCACCCACTGTAATTCCTAGTCTCATCCTCCTATTACTGTCTCTCTAGGTTTTCATCTCTGGCATCAAAATCACAGGGCACGTCACCAGAGTCCCTGTTAAGTACAGGCATGCACTCCCTGTTGCAAAAGCAGCCTAAAGCAGCAGCCAGTCAGCAAACTTACCAGTCTTCGACAAGATAAGAAGCTTGTTCCATATGTAAATGACCATTTCATTCTCCATCTAGAAAGTCTTGGTACCAAGAAAAGATCAAGTGAATTGAGTAGTGTGCTTAGTGCTGTCACTGAGTATTACATGTATGTAATACCTCACGCAGTAAAAAATTCAAATGAAAATTTGTAGATTAAAAATTTAGCCTATTTCACTTCTCCTGTCCCCTAGTTTCCTACTTTCATTCCCTGGAGGTACCTTGATCATTTTACAGATGTTCAATGCATATAAAAGCATACAAGTGTAAAACAAACAACAACAACAAAAACAACAAAAACTTGTACTATACACCATATTCTTCCCTTTACTCTTTTAACATTATATATTGGAAACTGTCCAAAATCAGTACATATAGAACAGCTTCATTCTTTAAAAGGTTGTATAGAATCCCATGCCATACAGGTACATAATTTACTTAACCAGTGTCCTAATACAGGTATTTATGCTGCTTCCAATCTTTTTATTTCAAACAGCCCTATAAGGAATATCCTTGTATATTTGTCACTTAAGACGTGACAGGCATAGCTGTGGATAAATTTCCAGAGCAGTATTGCAGGATCAAAGAATATATGCATTTTTAATTTTGATAAGATATTGTTAAATAGCCTTGTATAGAGTTTATACCAAATTATATAATTAATAGCAGTGTATTGAATACCTATTGTCTCACACCCCTTTCAATATAGCATGCTATCAGAATTCTTTTATCTCTGCCAAACTAACAAGGGAAAATGGCACTTCCTTGTAGTTTTAACTTAAATTAATTTTTTTCCTATTATATATTAAGTGAATACCTTTTCATATGTTAAGACTCATTTATATTTCCTTTGATACCAACTGTTTTGATCCTTTGTCCATTTCTTGTAGGATTATTGGTCTTCTTCTCACATATTTATTTATATATGCTGAGAAACATATCCTTTGGTCTATGTCATGAGTTGCAGACAAAATATTTTCCCCTGGCTTGTCATTTGTGTTTTTTCCTTTGCTTATGGATTTTAATGACAAGATAATTTTATTTTAATTTTATATGGTCAAATTAATCTTTTAATTTAAGATTTCTTAGTTTTGGATTAACCCTAGAAATGTCTTCTTAACCTTGAAATGTTTTACATACACACACAGACACACACACACACATACACACACACACACACACACCTGTGTGTATACATACATAATATTTCTATAGTATAGTTTTTATTTTTAAATTTAAATCTTTGAAACATTTGGAATTTAGGGATAAAAAATGAGGTAAGAGTCCAAAAATAATTTTATTTTCCAGATTACTATCCAGTTGTCCCAATACCATTTATTAAATAATTCATCACTTACCTACTGATTTGCTATGCCATTCTTGCCATACACTAATATCCAACACATATTTGTGTCTACTTACGGACTTTCTTTTCTATTCCATTTATCTGCATGTTTATCCATGCATTATTATTACATTAATGCAATTACTATAACTCTATATTTTAAAATATGGGAGAGACTGTAACTTGTTACTCTTCTTTGCCCAGACTTTTCTTGAATATTTTTCCCTATTTTCCATGTGACTCAACCCTTCCAGTTCAAAAAACAAATGAACAAATAAATAACACTCTTATTGTATTTACTGATATAGAATTTATTACTTACATTAGGAAGAGCTGATACCTTTATAACATTGGATCTTCCTATTTAAGAAAATGTATGCTTTCCTTATTTGTACAGATTTTGTATATTTCTTGTTAAATTAGTTTCTATAAATTTTTTTCTATTGTAAATGTGATATTTTCTTCCATTATAACTTCCAGTTGGTTATTGTCTGTACTTATGAAAGTTGCTTGCTGTTTATTATTATACTCAGCCATTTATAAATTCTATTGTTTGTTACAATTGTTCAGTTGATTCTTTTGTATATTCATGTAAGCAAGTATAACATTTGCAAATAATGATAATATTACATCCTTTTTCAAATATATATGCCTTATTCTCTCCTCTCTAATTGTACTGGCAAGTACCTTCAGAACCATGTTAAAAAAGTAGTATGAGTGCTCACTTGGGCAACACATATGCTAACATTGGAGCAATACAGAGAAGATTAGCATGGCTTCTGAGCAAGGATGACACAGAAATTTGTGATATGTTCCATATATTTTCTTCTCAGGCATGGGACACAAAAGCAAAAATAAACAAATGGGACTACATCAAAATAAATAGCTTTGCACAGCAAAGGAAACTATCAACAAAACAAAAAGGCAGCCTACAGAATGAGAGAGGGTATTTGCAATATCACATATATCCAATAAGGGGTTGATATTTAAAATACATAAAGAACTCATACAACTCAATATAAAAAAAACAACCCAATTAAAAAATGGGCAGAGGCCCCGAATAGAAATTTTTCTACAGATAGCCAACAGACACCTGAAAATATGTTCAACATCACTAATCATCAGGCAAATGCAAATCAAAACCATGGTGAGCTACCACATCATACCTGTCAGAATGGCAATTATCAAAAAGACAAGAAACAAGTATTGGCAAGGATGTGGAGAAAAGGGAACCCTTGTTTGTGGGATTATAAATTGGTGGAGTCACTATGGAAAACAGTATGGAGTTTCCTCAAAAAATTAAAAATAGAACTGCCATATGATCCAGCAATTTCACTTCTGGGTATTTACCCAAAGAAACAAAAAATACTAATTTGAAAAGATTTATGCATGCTATTGTTTCACTGCAGCATTAAATAGCCAAGATATGGAAACAATCTAAATGTCCATCAATAAATGAATGGATAAAGAAGATGTGGTACATATACACAATGGAATATTAGTCATAAAAAAGAATGAAATTTGCCATTTGTGGCAACATGAATGGATCTAAAGGTTATTATGTTAAGTAAAATAAATCAGACAGCAAAAGACAAATACCAGATGATTTCACTTATATGTGGAAGCTAAAGCACAAACAAACAAAACAAATGAAAACAGAGAACAAACTGATGGTTGCTGGGAGGTGGGAGACAAAATAAGTAAAGGGGATTAATAGGCACAAATCTTCAGTTGTAAATAAGCCACAAGGATGCAACATACAACATAAAGAATATGATCAATAATATCTTAATAACTTTGTATGGGGACAGAAGGTTACTAGATTTGTCATGATGATCATTTCATAATGTATGTAAATGTCAAATCACTATGTAGTACAGCTGAAATTAACATATTATTCTATATCAACTACATTTCAATTAAAAAAAGGAAAAAAAGTAGTGACAGTGGACACTCTGGCTTTATTCTTGACATTATGGGGATTTTTTCATTGTGTTTTCACTGACATAATACTGGCTTTTAGGTGGTAACTATTAATTTAAAATGTGGCCATACAGTCCCTAGTTTATTGAGTTTTTTTCCAATACTTGATTGGTAGGATTACATGATTTCTCTTATTTGTTCTCCTCTAGGTGAATTATATTAACAGAGTTACTAATGTTGAATTATTTTTCCATTTCTGGAATAAGCTAGTACTATTATCCCCACCACGCTCAGTCATTGTCCAGAGGCAGCCCAGGGGAAGGAAGTATGGTTTGGGTATGAACACCACGGTGGTTTTAAACGGGTTGCCAGCTGGAGTCTGTCATCAGCTACGCTCCTCACAGCAGATTCTCTTGAAGGAGATTTGAGCAGCACATTTTTACGCCACCACATCAGTCAGTAAAGGACTAGAAGTCAGAAAACTTGAGCTCCAGAACTATGACACCAACCAGTTATCACTGTTATCTTAGGTAATGTGCTTTCTGAGCCTCACCTTTTCCTTGCTTGATAAAGACAGACATAATAACAGAGCACATGCATTTAAAGTGCTTGAAAGGGATTCTGGTACATACTGCGCTATAAATATTAGCTATGATTATTATTATAATTACCAAAAATCCCTTCAGAGAGGAGCCCCAGAGCCTGGAACACAACACCAGCTGCCATTTCTTGAGCACTTATTACATACATGCCAGGCAGTCAGTGTTGGCAAAGAAAGGATCAGAAGGGAAGAGAGAAAGAGAAAGGAAGGAAATGTGGCACTTAATTGCTGTTACCACCTTGAGCAACTTACACTAAAGGAAGAGGCTCTCTTGCATTTAGAATTTGCTAGAACAAAAGAGAAACTTACAAGGAATAAAGTAAGCCAAAAAAAAAAAAAGTAAGCCAAAAATTTCCTTCCTGGATGTGTTAAGTTTACTGAAATGGAAAGGCAGCAAGGATTTAGGGTGTCAGCAAAGTTCAGAATAGAGAAGGCCCTTGGCTGGAGCTTTCATTTGGCTATATCCCCTGGGTCCCCCTGGTGGCAGGATGGGTGAAGGAAGATGAGCAATATCAACAGATATAGGGCAAGGATTTAGCACAGGCCAACATGACCTCTGATCCTGCATCTTCCACTTACCAAATCTGAACAAAATCCTTAACTTTCTTGTCCTCTCCTTTAAAGGGACTGTTCTGAGGAATAAATGAGATAATTATGTATAATTTATGTAAAGCATTTGACATAGAATAGCTGCTTAATAAGCATGGCTATTATTATTAAAGCATAACTCATATGTTTTATAATGACCTAAGCTTTACTTGTAAAACTACTCTCTGTATGGGGACATGTGTATGCATATGGCTGATTCGCTTTGTTGTGCAACAGAAACTAACACAGTATTGTGAAGCAATTATACTCCAATAAAGATCTATTAAAAAAAAACACTACTCTCAGAAATGATGTTAATTTGGGAATTCCCTGGCAGTCTAGTGGTTAGGACTCTGCTCTTCCACTGCAGGGAGTACGGGTTAGATTCTTGGTCGGGGAACTAGGATCCCGCATGCCACATGGTGGGACCAAAAAAAGATGATGTTAATTTTTAATAAGTATTGATAGCCACCAAAAATATTTTTCATGAAGTTTAACCTTAGAACTTTCGGGAAAACTCACATAATCTACAATGTTTTTCAATAATTACACTTATGCTCTAATTGCAGTTTTGACCTTACACTCAAAAAAAATTTTAAAGAACATTTTTTTTAATAAATTCATCTCTAATGGACAAACTAGCTGAAGCGATCATTTTAAAATAAATACTATCCAAAAGCTACTCACTTTCCAACTCCTAAGTCATGTGCAATAGTTAAAAATATGAGAACCTAAGGCACAAATACCGTCATTATATTAAGATGGTCTTCTATGTAAACATGAATCAACACATACCTGACAGATTATAATAGTCAATTTGGAGACATGGAAGTTCTTGTTTCAATGGATGAAATATACATGCTTTTGAAAAATTCAAATGTGAGCTTTTTTTTTTTAATCTAAGAGATTCCTTCTGATCTGAAAGGGTAGCAAAAATCAGGTTAAAAGTTTGCATGAAAACGTACACCAAATCTTTAAAAAGCAAAGATCACAGTTGATATAAGATGGTTTCTAGAGAGAAAGCATTTATTGTACAGCCTTGTAATTGTTTCCATTCACATGGAACAACTCCAGCTGCTTTCAAAAATCAACAAGTGATAAGCAGAAGGAAGATGGGAAGAAACAACAGCATTTTTGTTATGTCCAACTGATAAACACTGGGCTGCAAATATATTATGCTAAGCATAATTAAGCACAGAATTAACATCATTTGTAATGCAGTGCAATAAGGCAGCTGAGACAAATGCAAAAAAAAGGTCTCCAACACATTGATCTAAATTGACACTGCCAAGTTATGTATTTACAAAAAATATGGACAAAGGGTCAAATAAATAATTTTTTTCTAGATGTATGTGCATAGGCTATGACTAAAGGTCTGAAGCAATTTCATCCTGTTATTCATGTAGTTTGATAGATCTTAACCTTCCATGAACCATGTCTCTCACAGTGTATCTAATTACCTAGAATGGATCCAAAAACAGTCCTAACTCTGCATTTTAGTAGTTAAAGCATAATAAACAAAAGATAAATCTTTTCCTTGATAAAACTTTGGAGATAAAAATTTACAAAAGAAGTCAAGAACAAATTATTGAATGTTTTTAATGTTTTAACTACCGGGCAAGCACTTGAAATATGTCATTAATTCACTCAACAAACATTTACTGAGTTCATACTCTTTGATGAGCAGGTACTCTATTTAAGTGTTGAAGACATAAAGGTTATAAGGATATCACAATCTAGTGGCAGTGACAAGTATATATAGATGCAATTTCAATACGATAAGAAATGCAGTGATAGCAGAAAGTCCTGGTGTAGAGTGGGAATAAGTGTAGGGGTGGGAGGAATGCCCAGAGACAGGGTATTTTACCTAATTTTGTGGGAGAAGAGAGTCAAGAATAGCTTCTCAGAAGAGATGATCACACTGGGACCGCAAAAATGAATAACAGTTGATTTCCATCATAATCTCTAACAATCCCCATAAGTAGGTAACATAATTATTCCCATTTTATAGATGAGGAAACAGATGTACTCTGACTTAGAGATAATAACTGGTAGGACCAAGTCTACCTGATCCCAATACCATACCTTTTCTATTGTCTCTGAAGATCGAGAAAAATTCTCTGTATGTCTCTCCAAGTCACAGAATTTTTTCACCATTACTTATTTCATTTAGCAATTCCAGCACAATGTTCCCTTCTTGCAATTCTCACCATACTCAGCTAAAAGAATATATAGTAATTGCTGGCTTGTATTTCTCCCATATACTCTTAGAAATTCTCATGAAAACCCAAGATATTACAGTTGTCACAGAGAAGAATAGATATGAAAATCTAAAACTGTCACTGAGAAGAATGGAAGCCCTATTAAGACTTTTATAATAAATGTCTGGAAACGTTTCCTTTAATTGATCAAATAGTCTCAGATTTAATCAGAGGGAGAGACAGTAGTCTAAAGATCATCTAGAAAAAGAGTTTATTTATTTCTCCTCACGATGGGATACAGTAAGATTTTCTTGATCTTTTGCCTACCTCAACCTACTATAGTCTCCAATTGCAAGAGACTATGTAAGAGCTGTAGGAATTTAAGAGCCATCCTGAGTAGGAAAAACTCACTTTCTTGTGTATCTCCCCTTTACTACTCACACGGAACCCTTCACTACTGACACTTCTGGTCACCAAATGTGTGGGAATTTTTCCCACACCAAGCAATTCTGTGACACGAGCTGGGCATCCCACAATTTAACTCAACCCTGACACTATCAACCTGGAGATAGAGCCAGATCCATAGTTTACGGGCTCAGTCCCACAAGACTGCTCCCCACCCCAATTTCAAATAGCAAGTCCAGGTTGTCACCTGTGTTTCTGACCTATCAGCTATAAATCCCCAAAACCCTCACCTTGGGTTCAATTAATTTGCTAGAGTGGCTCACAGAATTCAGGAAAACAGTATACTTGCTGTTTATTGGTTTATTATAAAATGATATGCTAAAAGATACAGATGAACATCCAGATGAAAGAGATGTGCAGGGCAAGCTATGTGAGAAGGGGCACAGAGATTCCATGCTCTCTCCTAGAGCACTGCTCTCCTAGCACTTCCAAGCAGTCACCAACCCAGAAGCTCTTCAAACCCATACTTTAGGGATTTTTATAGAGGCATTATCACGTAGGCATCATGGATCATTAACTTCATTTCTAGCCCCTCTCCTTTCTCTGGAGGAGGGTTGAAAATTCCAAGTTTCTAATCATGGCTTGATCTTTCTGGTGACCAGCCTCCATCCAGGAGTCCACCAAGAGTTACCTAATTAGAACAGAAGGCAGAGACCAATATATATATATTTTTTCCTGCTATCTCACACATCCTAATCACCTATTGCCAACAGTTCATGATACTTTATATTTAGCTATCTATGGAAGCACACTAAAATACATCATCAACATCATCATCATCACTGAGCCATAAAATAGGAGATCTGGAGGGATCCACAGATGTGTTCATTTAACAGATATTTATTGATGATGTACTATGTGCAAGGCAACATGCTATCCACTAAGTAATTAAAGTTGAGCAAGCCATAGTGCCTGACATTAGGGTTTTGCCATCCATGGTGGGAGACAATCAGGCAAGAATATAAGTGCATGTGCTCCAGCCCGCTTATTTAACACATGTGGAAAAGAGGATAAGAAAATAAGTAGTTTATCAAACTCTGATTATGCATTGTTGGTGGGAGTGGAAGCTGATATAACCTTTTTTGGAAGATAATTTGGAAATGCCTTTTAAATTTGCAAATGTTCTTATTCTTTAACATAGACATCCTAAACAGAAATTTATCCTTCAGATGTACTTGCAGAAATTCCAAAAATAAGTGTTTGAGAATATTAATGCAGTTTTGATTGTATTAGAGAAACACTGAGAACAATCTAAATGTCTATCAATTGATTGACTGAATGAACTATAGAATACTGCGTAGCAATTTAAAAGATTAAATAGATTCAACATAATGTAAACACAAGAGGTTATTCAAGAGCTATTGGTATGTGAAAAAACACACGATGGTATAGTTCTATCTTTGTTTAAAAAGGAAAAAATCACAAGTAAATGTTTAGAAAAATAAACAGCAGAGAAATGTATACTCAACTATAAACAGTGGTTAATACAATGGTTTCAGGTACTTTCTATCTTTTACGTTAATATTTTGTAATGCTGGATTTTTTTTCTAAATAAAAAGTATGTTTGACTAAGCTGATGTGATTTATAAATGCTGTATCTTTCAAAAAATTTGACATTTCTAGGTTTTTACATTTATGAAAGTTATTTAAAAACTGTAAAGGCTTAAATAAATTATGGGATTATCTATTTATATTAATGCTAAATAATATTAGACATTATTTTGAGGTACTCTGAAACAAAATATACTTATACAGAAAAAAGATTTTAAAACCATTAAAAATAACATTAAGAATTAGGATAATGATATAGTTTCCTAGTTTCTTTCAAGAATTCCTGAACTACAGGTCCCTGGAGTCCTGGTCTAGTTCTGTTTCTATGCAGTTATCTCTTGCCTATGGGTAATCTCTTAAAACTCTTGCTCAAAGGCAAAAACTCTTCTAAGCAACACTAATTCTCATTACAGAAAATGCATATACTGGAGTGTTTCTAAGAATGGAAAAGAAAGCTGCTGTTATTGCTAATAAGCACTTTTGATGATACACTGTGTAAACTGTAAACTTTATAACACAAGAAAGTAAAGCTGAAACAACCAGTGACTTAGCCTGTCAACACAAAGGCCTCACAGTTGTCTAGAACACATAGCTACCATAGCATTTGTCAGCTATTTTTGTACAAAGTAATCATAATCTTATACAAATAAAATCTTTATATTCGGCTGGAAGAAGATGTAACATGAGGGTCCCCTCTTGCCCAAACAGAAAACTATCAAACTGAAATCAGAAACTCTATGTGTAAGAATGAGAGGAATGACTGAACAATTGAAGTTCCCATGCTTCTGGGCAAACTGCAGCCAGGTTCTGAGCTCACTTAAAGAAGAAAAGTTTGCTTGAATAGCAAAATCAAGTGTAAAACCATCTAACAGGGACTTTAATATATGCTGAATGTTCTCTTTGCAAATTCATAGAATTCATACCATAAATTGAAGAAGGTAAATTTTAAGGAATGTAAAATTTATCAGTCTTCAGATTTAGCTACTTCAGTGTATAGAAGTGAAAAGTGAATATATAATTTTATTCAACTCAGGCTTTGAATTGCCCATTTGGGTGGCTGAGTATTTAAGGGGATGTTAAGATAAAAATTTCTGCTGAGACTTTAAGACAAGAGACATGAGATAACAAAAACACTTGTGGAACAGGCCAGCCACTGTGTGTTTTGATATTTACAACTGAAAACACTCCTAAATTATATAGGTGTCTAAATCTTATGTCTCCAGCTTTGAAGGCAAGAATCATGTGCTTGGACTCATTCAGTGTTGGACTTCGACTAAGTCATTGACATGACTCCTATTTCCCATTTTCCATGTACATTTCCCTAAATTTACCTTTAGAGAACTGCATGGAAAACTCCATTCTAGTGAGCCCTCAGCATACCTTGAGGCAGAAATTGGCACCTTACTAGAGGGAGTATGGGAGATAGTTTTTGCTTCCCCACAATGGCTGAGACTTAGAGGAGTCAAGGACATCTATAAAACGACCATATCCATTTCTCTACTTTCTGACAATAATGACCAAATTTATAAGGCTATATGACACTTACAGTGTGCTATTTGTTCCAAGTTTAATTGTTATAACAACGTAATGACATCAATACTTTTAATTCCTCCACTTTACAATGATAAAACTGAGGCACAGAGAGGTTAAGAAACTTGCCTGAGGTCACACAGTCGATAAGTATTAGCAACGACATTCGAATCTAGGCACTTTGAAACTGGATGCTAAGTTCGGACAGTTACAGAAACACTTCTCATTTGCAGGCTCCAGATTTGGGTAATTAGTTTAACCAATATTTCCTTTCACCCCAAAATACATATTGAACAGTATTTTATTAAGACAATCTACAGGGACTTCCCTGTTGGCGCAGTGGTTAAGAATCTGCCTGCCAATGCAGGGGACACAGGTTTGATCCCTGGTCCAGGAAGATCCCACATGCTGCGGAGCAACTAAGCCCAGGCTCCACAACTACTGAGCCTGTGCTCTAGAGCCCGCACACCACAACTACTCAGCCCATACGTCGCAACTACTGAGCCCGCGTGCCACAGCTACGGAACCCCATGAGCCTAGAGCCCGTGTTCCACAACAAGAGAAGCCACCGTAATGAGAAGCCCGTGCACCGCAATAAAGAGTAGCCCCCACTCGTCACCACTAAAGAAAGCCCATGTGCAGCAACAAAGACCCAATGCAGCCAAAAAATTTTAAAAAAGAAAAAAGAAAATGTACAGCACACATTCAAAAAAAAAAGAATTAGGGAGCATTTGTACATGATATATTTGCTAAATATTGTGATCAGTGTTGTTCAAAACATAATTTGACATTACATTTTACAATTATTTTGATGAGCTTTCATGATGTTATAGCATCATCTTAAGAAGTACATCACTTGTGAGAGAAATATAATAAAACCTGTTTTATCTTTAATCTGTCTATAACTAAATTTTTGCCTTAGGATAATTCAAAGGATCATAAATATTGTCTAGAAACACAGAAAATACAATTATTAATGAATAATGGAATCTAAGAGCAAGTATCCACATATGTGAAGGGAAATACGAACTATCTGTGACATTTTCAGGGTTCTATCATTATTTTAGCATTTTTTCCATAGTCTATTAAAAATTGTTCAATGTGCCAACAAACACATGAAAGAATGCTCATCATTAATCATTAGAGAAATGCAAATCAAAACTACAATGAGATATCATCTCACACCACTCAGAATGGCCATCATCAAAAAATCTAGAAACAATAAATGCTGGAGAGGGTGTGGAGAAAAGGGAACACTCTTGCACTGCTGGTGGGAATGTGAATTGGTACAGCCACTATGGAGAACAGTATGGAGGTTCCTTAAAAAACTACAAATAGAACTACCATACGACCCAGCAATCCCACTACTGGGCATATACCCTGAGAAAACCAAAATTCAAAAAGAGTCATGTACCAAAATGTTCATTGCAGCTCTATTTACAATAGCCCGGAGATGGAAACAACCTAAGTGCCCATCATCGGATGAATGGATAAAGAAGATGTGGCACATATATACAATGGAATATTACTCAGCCATAAAAAGAAACGAAATTGAGTTATTTGTAATGAGGTGGATAGACCTAGAGTCTGTCATACAGAGTGAAGTAAGTCAGAAAGAAAAAGACAAATACCGTATGCTAACACATATATATGGAATTTAAGAAAAAAAAAAAGGTCATGAAGAACCTAGGGGTAAGGCAGGAATAAAGACGCAGACCGACTAGAGAACGGACTTGAGGTTATGGGGAGGGGGAAGGGTGAGCTGTGACAGGGCGAGAGAGAGTCATGGACATATACACACTAACAAACGTAGTAAGGTAGATAGCTAGTGGGAAGCAGCCGCATGGCACAGGGATATTGTCTCGGTGCTTTGTGATAGCCTGGAGGGGTGGGATAGGGAGGGTGGGAGGGAGGGAGACGCAAGAGGGAAGACATATGGGAACATATGTATATGTATAACTGATTCACTTTGTTATAAAGCAGAAACTAACACACCATTGTAAAGCAATTATACCCCAATAAAGATGTTAAAAAATAAAAAAATAATAATAAAAAATAATAAATTCTGTAACATAAAAGCTATGAAATTACAGAGTTCTTCAGAGAAAGAATGATTCTCCTCAAAGGGCTTTTAGTAAAAGAGTAAAAGAGAACACATTTTCCTACAACAAGCTTGACTATAACCCACAATATATGTTTATTATGAAGAAGATTATATTAAGAATTCAGTCTCTGGGGAATTCCCTGGTGGTCCAGTGGTTAGGACTGGGCACTTTCCCTGCCGGGGCCGGGTTCAGTCCCTGGTCAGGGAACTAAGAACCCACAAACCGGGCAGGGCGGTCAAAAAATAAATACATAAATAAAGAATGTGGTCTCCGAGCGGTCTCTGACTTTACCACCAAGACACAACTGCAAATAGCCCTGAAAGCTGTATTAGGATATTTACCAGCTGAATTTTCTTAAGGGCAGGTAAACTTTTTTTCCAGTTAGGTCTGGCTATGGTCACATCATCACCCTCTGAGATTACATCAATTGACAGACACTTATTTTTATAAAGATTAAATACAAAACTCTCAAACTTTCCACCAATTCTTTTTAAAACTTTCCCACATTGAAGCAAGGGTTTTGGCATCAACACTGAGAACCCAGTGTTGAGGACTGAATTGTTTATGTTAATGTCGTTGTTTAACCTCTCTTCTGCCTAATTTTATTCTTTTTAACGTACATTCTAATGCCAAATACTTCTATATGGTTTATTACGAGAATAAGTAATCACTTGACCCCTCCATTATCTTCCACAGAGGCAACCATTCCCAACTATTTTGGCTTTTTCTTTTAGCATTTAACTCCTTATCTCTAAATAATATATTTATAATGCTACTTAATTTTTTCAATTTCAGTCATTTTTAATGAATTTCCTATGTATAATAGAACATGAGAATTTAGTTCCCTTTCATGCTTATCCCTTCCCAAAGCACAGACTTTTCCCTTTCTTTAATCCTTCCAGGAGAGTTAACCATAATTTTAATTAAATAAAACAGTATTTGCATTATTATGACTGTGTGAACACCATCTACACCTGCACCATGATGCTCTTTTTTTACATCTTTTAATTTTACCTCTATTTAATAACTATCCCTTCTTAATTAACCTGGATTTCTGTGTACCTATCAGACTCATTTTCCTTGGTAGAAGTACATTCCACCAGATTCATCTTCTTGCAGCGCTCTGCCCTCCTGGTCCACTCTGGACTGCTCATCCCTGGGCCTGTTGCCCAGCCATCATCATAGCATCTCCCTTATCCATCTTCCAGGAGACTTCCTTTTCCTCTCACTTGTGTCAGACCTACTAGATCTCATGCTTTTCTCCTTCTTAGTCTATTTTCTCCTTTTGGAATAGAACATTCTCCCATAGCTTCCTAAGAAATGGTACACTATAGGTTAATTTTGTAGGAACACTCATTTCTGGAAATGAACACTTTATTTGTTCACTAGACAAGTCTTGACATATCTCTCAAGACAGGTCAATTTTCACCTTCTTCAGAAAAATTTTTCTGTCTCAGGCAAAATTAAGCTCTTCTACCTATGCACATCCATAACACTTCATTTATTAATTTATTCATTTATCTATCCATTCACTTCTTCACTCATACATCCAGCAAATACTGATTGAGTGCTCTTATGAGCTAAGCACTGGGATAGGCACAAAGATGAAGAGAACAAACTTGATGTGAGTTTGTTCATGCAGGAGAGGGCAGGAAAAAAGACTGAGAAAGAGTGACCAGTGAGAAAGGAGGCCAATCAGGCAAGGATGATGTTACAAAGAAAGGAAGGAGTGTTTCGTGAAGAAAATAATCAACTTCACTAGATTATGTTGAGAGGTATAGTAAGATAAGAAGCAGAAATATCTATTGGAGATGACAACAAAGACATCACTGATGGCTTTGGCAAAGGCAGTTTCTGTGGGAATACTGGAGTGAGATGAGAGGAGAAATCAAGGAGGTAGAGATGGTAAGCATAGGCAGCTCTTTGGGGGATTTTGTTTTGTTTTTTTTTTTCTGGCAAGTGGAGCAGAAAAATGGAGTGGAAATTAGGAGAGGAATGTGCAGTTTAGAGAGGGCTTTAAATCATGAAAGGAACTGTGGCATGCTGAATGCTCCTGAAACTGATCTGACAGTTTCTGAACTGACACAGCCAGAGAGGCTAACACGTAGGAAGACCAAGATGTAGCTCTTGGTCTCTGGCACTCTCTGTTTAATCTTATCCAACTTCCTTTGGTAATTTTTTCTTATTTTGTTCATTGTTCCAAATTAATGATAAGAGGAACTTTTAATAGATTTCTCAGTATCTGGGAATTCCCTGGTGGTGCAGTGGTTGGGACTCTGCGCTCTCACTACGGAGGACCCAGGTTCAATCCCTGGTCAGGAAACTAAGATCCCACAAGCCTCGCCGTGCGGCCAAAAACCACCACCAACAACAATAGATTTCTAGGTATCTAAATTAGGTTCATTTTTACTAATTCAACCTTTAGTTTTGTTTTGTTTTATTTTTCTTGTCTCTGTCATGGCTCATAACTGAAAAAAAAAAATTCCCAGCCTGCTGAGAAGTTATCCTTAGGATAAAGTTCTGACACTACTTGAAAATTATTTTAATTTGGAAAAATTACACAAGTTGTTTTTGCTACAGTTTCATGAAAATCTGTTTAATAGTAATATCCAATCCACAAACTGTTTTAAGGATTAAATGAAACACTAGTAAAGCATATAGAATAATGCCTGATACACATTAGAGACTTCGATAAACGTTAGCTGTTGTTGTAACTACTGCTGTCACCATCATTTTATTTTCATCATGGTTGTCATCACCATCATCATCATTTGATGCTGAGAGGGGAGGAGAAAGGATGGTTCCAGTGAAATGTCATTTTGCTTAAAACCTGGCCCCTTAGGTGGAGGTAAGGGTACACTGTCACTTTGACCTCCATGCAAACACAAGCCGGTACACACATGCACATACATGCTCACACTCACACTTATAGGATGCTCACGTGTGGCACAAACTGTGATGTCAGAATGTTAGATATTTTTTATTTATGTTGGGGTTTTTGTTTTAAAATATTAAGCCAAATATAATCTTCTATGAAAAATATGTATTAGCTATTTCTGAAGTCTATAAATTTTTCATATGCAGTAAAAAATTAAATTTTGAGTTTATTATGTTCAATTATAGCTGAAGAAAATAACAAAATAGCAAAACCAGGCTAGTCTCACCTGCAGTTGTAGGTCCTTTGCTGACTCTGTGGAAAACCTACTTATTATATCTGTGCACTTCGCCTGTACGAGTTTGTTTCAGGATGCCCTCTCAGGCTCCAACCCTCTTCGATGGTTCACTACAATTCTATCCCCTGCCAAAGCACTTCATTTTTTCACAATAAACAAAAAATATCAATCAAGAAATGCTAATTAACAGTCACAGACAAATTAATGTTTGCAAATATGAGAAAGGAAAAGTTTGAAACAAAACACAGGATGTGGAATATTTCAGACTGATACACAACTTAAAGAAATTCAAAGAATGAAATTTTATAATGTTTCCATAAGCCAAAAAACTACAACAAAAACATGAGCTAAGGGATGAGCACCTGAACCCCAGTAAAACCAGTATCCTAATAGATTTGTTTCCCAAACAGTAAATGTCTCACATTAGCAGTACCAGCAAATTAAAGTTTAGTTTCCTTATTTGCAAACGGTAGTTTTAAATAATGTTTACTATCTCCATACTATTGCGGAGTGTTTAAACACCCTTTAAAGAAGTCAAGTATAAAAATGGTTGAGTTCTTCTATGCCAATGATGAAAATGACAAAGCCAGTTAGAGTATTAGAATATCAATGATGAAACATGAAAGGAATGTTAGAAATAATCTCACTCTAATCTCTTAAATTACATAGAGGAAAATTGAGTGTCAAAAATTGTGAAGGGATTGAGATGTTGCCCTGCTTAGCCTGATCGCAGTTTCATAGATGCTGGTAGAAGACAGGAGACATCCGGGTCAGAGACAAAGGACTTTAGTGCCCAGGGCACAGCAGGCAACATGAGCTTCATGTTCAAGTCGATACCATTTACTCCCCAAGTCCCATGGGGGTATGAGGATGTGAACTCAGGTGGATGCTGGACATGCAGAGGATTTGTGTCACAGCTGAGGAATTTCGAGTTTAGAAAACCCTCAGTTTTATAAGAAGGATGCTAGCAAACCTGCCTAATGTTTTACAAGAAGGAAAAACTATCTTTATCACCCGGGTCACGAAACAAATCTGTCATCTGCCCTGGAGGGAGATAATAGCTATACAAACATCTGAGCAAACAGAACAAGGAAGTTAATGCCTCTTGCTCAGAAGATGTGCAGAAATGTGAGAGACATATAGAAAACTGTGTCCTAACACTGAGATTTAGTGAAAAGAAAGAGATTATTTAAGGTCACCAACTAAAGTGCTGAGTTGTTAATTAGTGCAATAAAATATGGTAGAAATATATTATTTAATATTTGATAGTTAGGCGGACACACCCTAAGGTGAGACCTAATGAGTTAATCTCCCTTCCTTAAATGCAGGAAGAACCTGTGACTTGCTTTTAACCAAAAGAATATGCCAAAGGTCATAGGATGTCACGGCCATGATTAGGTTACCCTATCTATCTATCTGTCTATCTATCCATCTATCTATCTATCCATCTATATCTTAGGAGACTCATGGCATATATATAGATTAGATAGACAAATAGATGAATATATCACTTAAGATCATTAAACATATGACTCTTAGCAGACCATGTCCAAGGCCTGCTGGTCCAGAAAAAGCAAACTGCCACAGTGTAACTGCTTGTGGAAAGGTTTATGTAGTAGGAAATCATGAGTGTCCTTTAGGACCAAAAGGCAGCCTCCAGGCAACATCCAATAAAAAGCTGCGGTCCTCAGTCCTATAGCCAAAGGATCAGAAATCTGCCAATAACCTAAATGAGTTTGGAAGCAGATTTTCCTCCACTCGGGTCTCCAGATGCAGCCTGGTCAACATCCTGACTGCGGCCTTTTGAACCCTAAGTAAAGAACCAAGTTGAGCTATGCCCATAGTTTCTCTTGACCCAGAGAAACTATAAGTTAGTAAATATGTGCTGTTTTAAGCTGCTACATTTTTGGTGATTTGTTATGCAGTAATAGAAAACTAATACAATAGCTTAGCACAGCCCAGAATTTAATCTGTTGAACACCTCTTCTCTTTTATCTCAATGAGATAAAAATCAGATCTTCTTGAAATTTATCTTGTATCTTTATTTGTCCACGCCTGGAAGGCTTAAACTGACCCTACTTAGATCATTATAAGTCATTTCTACCAACAAATCTGGTTGTTTGGTTGTTTATTTATTTTGCTTTACAGTCATCTCACCCAGAATAGAACCAAGATTAATAAGCATACAGCTAATTCCCCATTTCCTTTGGTAAAACCTTATTAATTATTCCAATCCACAAAAAGCCTCTCTTTATTGAACCTACATTTGTATATTACTACAAAATTTAGCATTTAATTGTTCTTAACAATTGTATTATTTCTCCAGCATGATTGTAGATCCTCTATTTGTCTTACAGATATTTTTATATTTCCCATAGTATTTGCAACAGTGTCAGGCAAAAAAGGAAATGCTCATTAAATTCTGTTGATTGATAAACATGACCTGATTTTTCAGAAGTTCCTGCTAACAATCAATCTGCCTGGATACTGCAGAATCTACTCAGTATGAAATTGCTCCCTCACCCCTCCCATTGTGAGTTGTTTTGACTCATCCCCAAAGTCTGGGACTGAAACAACCTCTGTAAAAAAATGAGGTCTTATGTCAAAATCACTTTCTGGGTTAATTCTATTTTCAGTCACTATGTGGCATAATTTATCCCCATGTCAGAGGACATATCCATCTGATTACTCAGGATCAGTCTTTATACATAAATTAAATTAGAATTTCAACATATTTACTCTAAAAATAATAATGGAATGGTGGGGACTTCTCTGGTGGTCCAGTGGGTAAGATTCTGCGCTCCCAATGCAGGGGGCCCGGGTCCAATCCCTGGTCAGGGAACCAGATCCTGCATGTATGCTGCAACTGAGTGTCCACATGCCACAACTAAAAGATCCCACATGCCACAACGAAGATCCTGCTTGCTGCAACTAAGACCCGGCACAGCCACAAATAAATAAATAAATATTTTAAAATAATAATAATGGAATGGACAATTGGATAAATCATAAAAGTGAGGAGGAAAGAAATTTCAAAGATACTTCTGAAAATACAGACTCTGCTGTAAATAAATGAACATGTGCCTATGATTATTGGATGCTGATAAATCTAGGTTATAATTTCATTGGCCAGTTACTTCTCATCCCTAATACTTTCTGTAATGGCAAGCAGCCAGCATTCTTGGGATGATGTATTATAATACTTTTGCATCATAAATCTTTGCATTTCACCTTAAACTGTAATATATCTGACAAGACAAAATAACAAATAGTGCCAGGTTTAGCTTTATGCCTAAGAAAGAACTAATTAGGCCAAAAAGATTGATAGTAATTGCTATGATTCTTATACGCTTGTTCATTTTCTACAGTGACTAGGAAGGGACAAAAGCCATACATTTGAAAACACCATTTATTAAAAACAACAATACAGCTTTCTTAACCTAGAAATAAGGTGCCATAGGGACATTTTTTGACCCACTTATATTTGAGGAGAAGTCTCTCTCTCTTCTCTCTCTCTCTCTCTCACACATATACACACACACACACAAACACACACACACATAATTTGAAATTTCTGCCTATCTCTCATTTACATAAACCTGTTTGAGAAATTTTAAAATTGTGAAAACACTGAACCAATCACCTGCCACTCTGGCCTTAAACCAGTAGCTATTTACTGCTTCCTTTTGTAAATAGCTTTGTTAAAACAACTGTTATCTGGGAATTCCCTGGTGGTCCAGTGGTTAGGACTCCACTCATTTACTGCCAAGGACACGGGTTCAATCCCTGGTCAGGGAACTAAGATCCCACAAGCTGTGCGCCACGCCCCCTCGCCCCCCCAAAAAACTGTTATAATTCTAAATCATAAAGTGTAAAGAAAGTGATAATGTCAATAACTTAAATAGGATTGTTTTGTTACTTACATTTCTTTGAATGAATCACCATTCTTTTCTATGAAATTACTTGAATTTCAGTTTCTTCGTGGCTTTTAGTTTTAGTTGATCCTGACTTGCTGTTGCTATTTTTCAGTCTATAATAAAAGCAAAGTGTTTCAACATGGAAATTGAAAACAGTATCAAAACAAATGACTTTCCTTATGAAGAATACATTAGACAATTAGTGTCTTGCTCATATTTTGTGCTCAGTATATTTTTGGAGAATTAACAATAGCAAAACAAACAAACAAACAAAAAAAACCTAGGAGAGTTCATTACAAGCAGAACTGTCCTACAATAAATAATGAAGAAAAGTTTTCAGACTAAAGGGCAATGACACCAGATAGAAACTTAGCTCAGTAGGAGGAAAAATGAAGAGCACTGGAAATGCTAATTTTAAAAAGACAATAGATTGTTTAATACAAATATTATAATACTGTATTTTAAGGATTATAACATATGTAGGTTTAAAATATGTGACAATAACACTACAAAGAATGAGTGGGGTAAGTAGAAATATAGGGTTACATGATTCTGACTACACTTAACTTAGTATAAGTTATGTATTAATTCAAGGTAGACTGGGACAAGTTATAGATGCATAATGTAAACCCTAAACAACCACTAAAATATAAATAAGTATTTAAAAACCAATAGTGAAAACAGGACGATGTTAGCAAGACAGCAGTACAGGAATTTCTAGCACTTGTACCCTCCCAGAAACTATATTGAACAACTATATGGTAAGATATATACTAATCTTATACACTGTTCCTGAAAAATAAAGGAAGATGGAATGTGTCCCAACTCATTTTATAAGGCCAGTATAATGCTCTTACAAACATACACAAACATCCTTAATAAAAGAAAGGTAAATTAAAATTAGCAATATATAAAAAGGATTATTATATATCATGACCTAATTGGAGTTATCCTAAGAATGCAAGGAAGGTTTAACACTTGAAAATCAAAAAAAAAAAATTATCTCAATAGATATAGAAAAAACAGTTGACAAAATTCAACAAATTATGACTAAAAAGCAAAAAAAAAAACTTCAAGCAAAGTGGTGATAGAAGGAAACACTCTAAATTTGGTATCAGGGTTATGTCAGCCTTAAAACCAGACAAATTTATTATCTTACAGTTCTGAAAGTCAGAAGTCCAAAATGGGTCTCACTGGGCTAAAATCATGGTGTTGACCAGAATGAGTTCCTTCCTCAAGGCGCTATAGGAGAATCCGTTTACTCGCCTTTTCCAGATTCTAGAGGCTGCCCACCTTCCTTGGCTTATGGCTCTCTTCCATCTTCAAGTAAGCAATGACCAGTCAAGTAAGTCTTTCTCACAGTGCATCACTCTGACTCTGACTCTGCCTCTCTCTTCCATATACAAGGACCCTTGTGATTACATTGATCCCAAATGGTTAATCCAGAATAATCTTATTTTAAAGTCAACTGATTAGCAATCTTAATTCCAACTGCTACCTTAATTCCTGGGGTTTAGGACACAGACATTTTGGGGAAGCCACTATTCTGCCTACCACAATCTATACCTCCACATAATATCCACTCACCCTCTGGATTATTTCAGAGAAAATCCCAGACGTCACATCATCTCATTCATAACTACTTCAGTATGGATTTTTAAAAGATAAAAATTCTTTTGAAAAGAAAACAATCACACCTAAAAAATAATAATAATTTCTTAGGATCATCAACTATCCAGTAATTATTTAAATTTCCCGGGACTTCCCTGGTGGTCCAGTGGGTAAGACTCCACACTCCCAATAGAGGGGGCCTGAGTTTGATCCCTGGTCCAGGAACTAGATCCCGTACGTATGCCGCAACTAAGAGTTTGCATGCCGCAACGAAGATCCCGCATGCCGCAACTAAGACCAGGTGCAGCCAAAATAAATAAATAAATTTCCCTTATTTTTTTTTTAATTGGGGTATAGTCCCTTATGATTTTTAAGATACTTTACAGTTTGTTTGAAAGAGAATTCAAATAAGATCCATACATGGCATTGAATAATATTCAATAGCATTGAATAATATGAATTATTCTTTTAATAATATTAAAAGAATAATATTGGGACTTCCCTGGTGGGCCAGTGCTTCTGTGCTTCCACTGCAGGGGGCCTAGGTTCGATCCCTGGTTGGGGAAGTAAGATCCTGCATGCTGCACAGCGCAGCCAATAAATAAAAAAATAAATAGATAGATAGATAAATAATAAATAATACTATTTCTGAGGACCCCTAACATTACTTTAAATCATTTTAATTATATTGTCAGTTAGATACATATAAACATGAAACTGGATATAAATTCCTCATGTGTATGTCTCTCATGTATCTACAAAATAAAAAATATTCTTGAAGAAACCTGTGGGCCCAGTTTGAGAAATATTGTTCCTATATCATTATACACAAAGTTCATTTTAAAATTAGTTGTTTCATGTCCTGTAAGAGTACTTCATTGTTGCCTAAAACTGTTGCTTAATTTCATCATTTAATTACCATTCTTCAGTAACATTTTTGTCACCTACTATCTACCATTCACTTTTCCTAGGTAGGGAAACACAAAGGTGAAAAAAACTTGGTCAGTTGCTCATAGTGGATTTTTCAAAAGGTTATGTATTATCCAAACAACTAGAATGTAAGCTATGTGAAGGTGGGAACCAGGTCTTACAAATCTTCATGTCCCCCAGGGGCCTAACAAAGTGCTTTTATAAAGTTGGCACTCAATCAGTGTTCAATAATTGATTAGACTTGAAAGCCTATATTTTAATTGCTCAGTTAAATTTAGCAGGCATACCTAGAGAGAACGAACCATGGCACCATATTTCTCTTTTTTGCTTTAGGATGAAGAAGCAGTGAGTGTGTGTGTTTGTGTGTTGGCAATTATGATGAAGAGAAGGATGTTTGGTGATAGTGACGGTGCAACAGCCACTGTGGTAACTTGGAGCTAAGCAAGTCATAAAGTTGACCTCGGCGGGTGCAGAGCCTCACCAGTCAGTGTTATAGATGGATAGCTATTATGGGTCAACAGTGATAGATGGAATTTGCTCAGAATAGCACAACACATTCAGCTCTTTGGAGACAATGAACATTTATCACTGATGATTAATCCTTTCATGAGTCCATTTAGAGGTTTAACAGCACTCTTTTCTTGCATTTTTGTTCCTTGTATATCAGTCCCATGGTCCCGCTCATTCAGGAAATGTTTAATTTCTGGGACTATGCTATGTATATAGCTCCTGAGTATTTAATCATAGAACTACATGGCAGATTTCTCCCAGCTTCTAGGACTCTCTCACAATCTACTTTCCAGCATGTGAACAGTCCTTATAATTTCTCCTACCATCGAAATTTTGGGCTTATGTCGTCAGACAACCTGGTACAAATTTCAATATAATATCTGAAAGGGATTAAACATTAATATACATTAACATATTTTAAAATAATGATTAATATGTTAATTCTCAAAGAGCAAAAATCTCAGGGAGGGTATATGGAGGGAATGCAGGTGAGTTTTGAAACACATGGAACATGCTGCTAACTGTCCAAGAGGGTAGGTAAAATTTGGTGACCTTGAGGAGAATAGGACTATAAAGACACTAAAAAAGGAGAGCTATATCACAATTACATAAATCTGGGGTATTCTATTCATGCCCATGCTCATCCCTGATGACATTATAAATCCTTTAAAGGTGGAGGCCTGATTATGCACATCTTTGCATTCCAACACTAGAACTCAGTGTGCTTCATAGACCAACATCATTGCCATCACCTGGGAGCTTATTAGAAATACAGAACCACAGGCCTAATCCCAGACATAATGAATCAGAATCTGCACTGATTAATTTTTTAAAAAAGAAACACTACGGTACTAGCATAGTGTCTTATACATCTTAAGATTGAACACGTGAAAACATCTTTTTTAAAAAAAAAAAAACGAAAAACTTTTTATCCGTGTAATAAATAAATACAAAACATCTTTTAAAAAAAAAAAGATTGAACATGTGTCAATTACCCTCAAAACACAAAGGTTTCATAGCTTGTAAAAATACCAGGTGTGAAGGTCTGAGAGACAAAACGTGATAACAGTTTAAGAGAGAAAGATAAAAAGCAGGCACTATATTAGCATGCACATACCAGGAACATTATACTTTTTGGGGAACCTGCCATAATTATATGCCAAAAGAATAGGATATTCTGGAGGACCTGTCTTCAGAGTGAGGTGTTTGCCCCTGGATGTGTGCAAAACAATCCAATGGAGTATAGGCATAAAATATTAGAATTTTTATTTTTAAAAGGAGCTATACTAATATTTAATATTCAGGTTGACATTGTTACCTACGCTCAGTATGCCAGACAGTTCATGAGATTAGTAGCAGTGCTCTCAGTTTATTGAAATTTTCTGCACTTTATGTGTGCCTTGTTAAGTGACTGTAACTAAATGAACAAATGACTTGAAAATGTTCCTTCAAGGGATATGTAGATTGAAGATAATACACAAGGAAAGCAATGGCAAAAAACAAACAAAAATAAAAAGCAGAATAGGCATTTATATCCTTATGCAGGCTCTTTGTCAGTCACATTCAAGACAAAAGCAGTGGCAATAAAAACAAGTGTGACCTGAAGTCAGCCCAAAATTCCTACATTTTTTTAAAGCTTTATTGAGGTATTATTGATAGACAAATAACTGCACATATTTAGTGTGTACAATTTGTTTGTAAGTTTTGTTTGTTTGTAAGGTTTGTTTCAAACAATTTGTTTGAAAGGTTTATCCTTTTCTTTTACTAAATATATTAAACATTTTGAAAAATTATTTAAAAGTACCATATAACCCCACTATCACTCATGATGGAGCTTGCCCTAAGAGTACATTGCCATCTCTGTTTACCATGCTTTGTGAGACAGGCTTTCCAGTAAGGACAGCTGATATATGAGATCTGAGGATATATACTTAGTGAAAAAAAGCAAGGAGCAAAATGGTGCAGAAAGTGACAAATTTCTTTTAAAATTTAATTACACATCACTGTGAAATTGTAGAAAACTGAAGTCAAAGAGAAGGACCTACAGTATTCTAGAAAAGGGGGGGAAGTCATATTTAAAAATAGGAATTAGCATAGCTTTAGACTTCTAAATGGCAATACTGGAAGCAAGAAGACAATGAAAAAAATGCCTTCATAATTCTGAAGACAAATTACTTTTCTTTTAGAATTATATATCCAATGAAACTATTAATTAGTGTAAGGATAGAATACAGACATTTTCTGACATGCAATTTCCTTAAAAAAAAATTACTTCCCAGAAAACTCTTTCTCAGGAAGCTATAAGATATTCTTCATTAAAATAGTCATAGGCCAACAAAGAGGAAAATATGGAGTCCAGAAGAGAAAGGATCAAAATCAAAAACAAGGGAAGATGAAGGTAAAAGATGTTGACAAAAAATTAATCAGCCAATTTAAGAAAGAAATGGAAATTTTTATTCTATCCAAACTGAGGATTATAACCTGGGAACAGTCTCTCAGAAAGCTCTGAGAACTGCTCTGCCCATTAGAGGTCAAAGCACAGTTACATAAGTTTTTGAGACAGAGGGCTGTACATTAAACTTGGTTTACACCATCCAGATCTACAAGTATAAAGTGAGTAGTGGGTCATGGGTCATTCGTGGCCCCGTACAAGATTAAGAAGAAAGGTTTATCTCTTGAGGAGTTGTGATCCTTGATGACATTAAGAAAAAAGTTTAGGAAAGTTATTTCCTGAGGAGGTCTGGTTAATGTGGATGCACAATGGGAGGGAGGAGGCCCAAATGAGCAAAGAAATTTTATGTTAAATTTTTCTTGTCTTGCAATAAAATGTGAATTTTATTTCACCAATGGAAATCCTGAATAAGAGTTTGCACTGTCTGTCCTAGGATGGGTGAACACTACTGCGTGGGGGCAGGTTGGAAGAATCTGGGAGACACTTCCCCAAAGATGAAATTGACAGACTCACTGTGGTGAGTGAACATATTAAGAGACTCAGACAAACTGACAAGTGTTGGGGTTGAATTAGTGACTAGTAATATAGGTAACATTTATGGAATGCTTCCTATGTGGGCAGACACTCTTCTAAGCACACTGCATCTAAACCTTATGCAACGGATGTACCTATTGCCCCTATTTTACAGATAAGAAAAAGAAGGCAAAGCCAATTAACTAGCTAGCTCAAGGTCACACAGCTGGTAAGAAGGAGCACTGGGACTGAGACACAGGCAACCTGACTCCAGAGACTTTCTTGTAATCCTTATTCCACCCTAGTTTTCCAAGGGTACAGAAATGCCACCAGTTAAGAAAAAACAAGAAGAATCAACTTCAGGAAAAACAGAAAATGGCATAAGGAAAAGCAATGATAGTTTTCTATATGGTTGTGATGTGAATGGCATTTTCACAGTCATAATAATGTGAATATTAAATACTGATATTATGATACAGTGTTATTTAAAGCACTGAGGCATTTGGAAGGTGCTTATGCACAGTGGACATAGGAAGGAAGAGGAGAGCAAAATCCTTATCTTTTCATAGTAGAGAGCCAATAAAGTCTAAAATAAAAAGTCAACAAGCAGCAATACAAGCCTGTTAATTAGCAATATAGAGGCTAAAATCAAACAAAATCAACTTAAAGTATTAAAAGTATTTTCTTCTGGGGAAAGAAAAATGGAGTAGAAGAACTAGAGACTTCTGTTGATCTTAGCAAGTCTTTTGGAACTGGTTGATTCTTAATGTCCATATGTTTAAACTATGTGTGTGCATTTAAACTACACAGATGCATGATTAAGTAAACAGTATAAAAGAGAAAAAGATGAAGTAACAAATTTTAAGAGAAGGGAGGAATCGTCTACATTTTGTTCCAGTCCTGTCCTTGTCCCTGAAGGAGTTCAGGACATGCACCCCAAAATATGTCACTTTGACATATTAATTATTCTGAGTTCAAAGCATTTGAGAAACAGTAGATGCAGGAAGGGCTCTCTGACCTACCCTTTTCTACCTAAAAACAGGCCATAAAATTTCCCATGAGGGTACAGGTGCCCTCCCAGCACCAGGAAGAGAAGAACATCCTTATCCCCAGAGACTGGGAATCGACGCTGAAATGCATCTGTACAAACTTGCAAAATGTACAAACCCTAGTTTTGCACCCCAATATATCTCCTAGTCACTTCCCACAATTAACTGGCCCTGCTCCAAACTCCTTTGTCTTGCCATTTCCTCACACATTTATCATTTCTTTGTTTAAAAGTTATAAAACCTTTCTGCTCTGGCCACTTCCTCAGGTCTTCATTCTCTAATAAAGGTCTCCATGTACATGTAAAAACAATAAAACTTGTATGCTTTTCTCCCATTAATCTTTCCTCTTATGTCAGTTTAAATCTTAGGTGCAGCCAGAGATCCTAAAAGGGTAGAAGAGAATTTTTCCTCCTCTACATCCTTTTGAATGTATGTGCTGGTTCAGTTTTTTGGGAAGCAGGAACTGAGAATGAATTAGGAATGCAAATGGTTATTGGGAAGGAAAACCTGTGAAAGAAGAATGCAGGACACAGGATTAGTCAGAGGGAGCTGGGAGACTGTCACGCAGACCTGACAATGCCATGCAGAATAGCCCGGTAGGAATTCTGGAGCAAAGATTAGAGGAGACTGACATTGGGAGGAAGTGGCCTGGCCCTTGTTCCACAACCTCACTCAGTCATTAACAGGGCGCGTGAAAAAGAGAATGAGCTCAGCTTGAATACTTGGAGGCTGTCAGCTAACTTCTCTACTTATAGATGGGCAGTGAGATTTTTCTTGAAGGAATATTTGAGCTGTGCCTTTTAGTGTCGGCCATAATATATTTCTTAAAAAGCAACAATTTGCAGCCATAGTGAACATGTGCTGCTTGCTGTTTTGCTACATACCTATGTTCTATTTCTATTTTCATATTCTTTTAATATTAATGAAGTTTTCATTACATTAAAATTAAATACAATGCAATGTGTATGTTAATTTCAAACCAATAAAAAGGGATTCAGTGAAAACTAAATCTCTAGGTCAGACTCTAGTTGCTCCAGACACCCTTTCCAGAGGAACCATGATGACCAGTTTCTTGCATATCCTTTCAGAGATAGCCTGTAGATTAAATGACTTAATACACATGAACAGTTTAGAACATTACCTAACTCAAACCAACTGCCATGCAAATTTTGCTACTAGTAACAGTAATAGTGGAGGTGGAGGTGGTAGTACTGGTGGTAGTGGTGGTGGTAGGTAGGGTGAATATCTATCTACCTCAATCTTTTTTAGTGGCTGCATGGTATTATAAGATAATAAGGTAGGGCTTCCCTGGTGGTGCAGTGGTTAAAAATCCGCCTGCCAATGCAGGGGACATGGGTTCTAGCACTGGTCCAGGAAGACCCCACATGCTGTGGAGCAACTAAGCCCACGTGCCACAACTACTGAGCCCATGCTCTAGAGCCCGTGAGCCACCACTACTGAGCCTGTGTGCCACAACTACTGGAAGCCTGCGCGTCTAGAGCCCATGCCCGCAACAAGAGAAGCCACCACAACTAGAGAAAGCCCATGCACAGCAACAAAGACCCACTGCAGCCAAAAATAAATAAATTTTTAAAAAGCCTTTAAAAAAAAAAGATAACAGGGTAATACAATTTTTTAAACATTTTCTTTACACAAGGGACACTGAATGACAAAATGTTACTATAGTTACCATAATCTGCTAAAATAATGTAATAAACAAATACAGAAATTAGATGTGCCAAAAAACAAATTATCCATATAAAACTCTGCATGCCCTAAGATCTGAATTAGAGCATTAGAGTGGGAACTGGGAAGACCTGTGCTAATGTGATGCTGAGTGTGGAAGAGAAACGGGAGTCATATAATTGTTCAACCTCACCTCTAGTTAAGTGTATGTATTAGAAACTTAACACCTAGCAAAAGTGCTTATTTACAGAGATTTTATAAGCAGGGCCATGAACAAAAGAGATTTTTAATTAAATCAATTCCATTACAGGGATAACTACTTAAGGTCTCTGCTCAAAAGATAAGGTGACACCAGCAGCCTCCATGTTACCTTTGCATAATACACTCTAAACTGCAGGGGTATCTTAATTTCAGTAACTTATCTCGCAAACAGATATGCTCTCTTCCAGAATAGTTTTTAAGATAAATAACTGGGTTCACAGTGTCTTGGGGTTTGAATTGTGGCTCTACCATTTATAGTTGGATGACTTAGGGTAAATTACTTAACTTTTCTTTTCAAGATTTTGGTTTTTTTTGATGTGGACAGTTTTCAAAGTCTTTATTGAATTTGTTAAAATATTGCTTCTATTTTATGTTTTGGTTTTTCAGCCGCGAGGCATGTGGGATCTTAGCTCCCTCACCAGGCATCGAACCCGCACCCCCTGCACTGGAAGGCGAAGTCTTAACCACTGGACCACCAGGGAAGTCCCAATTACTCAATTTTTCTGAGCTTCAGTTTTTTTATCAGTAAAATGGGGAGTGGGGGTGATATGAAGGACCATATCAGTATTTGCGGCTATTAGCAATGGTGTAAAATTTAATCCAATTTTCCAATTTAATCCAATTATAGTCACTGAATATTTATATGCTCAGTTAGGATTAAAATAATTTCATTTAAAAGAGAACCATTGGGGCTTCCCTGGTGGCGCAGTGGTTGAGAGTCCGCCTGCCGATGCAGGGGACACGGGTTCGTGCCCCGGTCCAGGAAGATCCCACATGCCGCGGAGCGGCTAGGCCCGTGAGCCATGGCCGCTGAGCCTGCGCATCCGGAGCCTGTGCTCCGCCAGTGAGAGGCCCGCGTACCGCAAAAAAAAAAAAAGAGAAAAAAAAAAAAAGTCTTCCAACAAACAAAAGTCCAGGACAAGATGGCTTCACACGTGAATTCTACCAAACATTTAGAGAAGAGCTAACACCCATCCTTCTCAAACTCTTCCAAAAAATTGCAGAGGAAGGAACACTCCCAAACTCTTTCTATGAGGCCACCATCACCTTGATACCAAAACCAGACAAAGATACTACAAAAAAAGAAAATTACAGATCAATATCACTGATGAATATAGATGCAAAAATCCTCAACAAAATACTAGCAAACAGAATCCAACAAAACATTAAAAGGATCAAACACCATGATCACGTGGGGTTTATCCCAGGAATGCAAGGATTCTTCAATACACGCAAATCAATGTGATACACCATACTAACAAATTGAAGGAGAAAAACCATATGATCATCTCAATAGATGCAGAAAAAGCTTTTGACAAAATTCAACACCCATTTATGATAAAAACCCTCCAGACGGGCTTCCCTGGTGGCACAGTGGTTAAGAATCCGCCTGCCTATGAAGGGGACATGGGTTCGAGCCCTGGTCTGGGAAGATCCCACATGCAGCGGAGCAACTAAGCCTGTGCACCACAACTATTCAGCCTGTGCTCTAGAGATGCATGCTACAACTACTGAGCCTGCGTGCCATAAGTACCGAAGCCCACGCACCTATAGCCCATGCTCCACAACAAGAGAAGGCACTGCAATAAGAAGCCTGTGCACCGCCACGAAGAGTAGCCCCTGCTCACCACAAATAAAAGAAAGCCCGCACGCAGCGAGGACCCAATGCAGCCAAAAATTAAATAAATAAATAAGTAAATAAATTTTAAAAATCTTCCAGAAAGTAGGCATAGAGGGAACTTATGTCAACATAATAAAGCCATATATGACAAACCCACAGCAAACATCATTCTCAATGGTGAAAAACTGAAACCATTTCCTCTAAGATCAGGAACAAGACAAGGATGTCCACTCTTGCCACTATTATCCAACATAGTTTTGGAAGTGCTAGCCATGGCAATCAGAGAAGGAAAAGAAATAAAAGGAATAAAAACTGGAAAAGAAGAAGTAAAACTGTCACTGTTTGCAGATGACATGATACTATACATAGAGAATCCTAAAGATGCCACCAGAAAACTACGAAAGCTAATCAATTAATTTGGTAAGGTTGCAGGATAAAAAAAGAAAGAAAAAAGTCATCAAGAGTCTTCGGGGCATAGTGGGATTAGGAGGAAAAAAAACACTACTAATTTACACTGGGGTTGCATCATTGCTTTAAGCATCCTGTTTTTGCTTGTAGACTGAAACTTTGGTACAGAGAAATGAGGCTATCCTTAAATTAACAGATGTGCTCTAACAGCCACTTGCCCAATAGGGGGCGCTCCTGAAATAGACTGATTTACAGTGGAATACATAGAGAAAATAGTCCTTTAGGCAGAAATAGCTGAGGGAACCTCAGACCCATGTGGTTTTTGGATTTTAAAAGTCCTAATTCCTTAGATGCATTATCAAAATTATCAGAAAAGGGGTAACTGGACCTGCAGACTTCTTTGTAGAATTCTCTAAGAAACATAAATTACAGATATTAGCATCCTGGTTGGACACCAAGAAATATAACAGAACAGTCACCACCTTGAGGAAACACTCTTATTGAAAAGACAAGTGATACTCCTAATGCAAAGTTAAATTACAAAAAAAGAATTCAGAAAACATGAAAATCAGCTCTCAACTCTTATGTGGGAGGGCATTGCTGTTCCGTCTTTTTACTGGGGATGGGGACTGGCAAAGGTGAGTGCAGATGACAGGGCAAGGTGGGAAGACAGTTGGCACTGAAGCCTAGAAGTGGACAAGGAGAAGAGCATCTCCAGTGCCAGGCAGCAGGAGTAGAGGTTTTGCCCTGGGAAATTTGAAAAAAATAAAATAACAGATTATGAACAGACATGAACTTCCTATTAAGACACTGGCAGAGGGAGATAAAGAGATATCAAGCAGGAGAGTTAAATGAGAGAAAAAGCTTAATATTATTTATTTAACGGTCAGGATATTTTGGAGAAAACTGCTACCGGAGGTAACAAAGTGCTATCTCAGTTCCTGCTATAAACTCTTCATAATTTTCCAAGGTTCCTGCCTAATATTGGTGTAGGCTCTCCTTCATTTTCCACACTTTCTCTCCTGTCTGCTAAGAATAACAATAATAGCTACCATTTACTGTTACGGATCTGTTTTCTGCAAGGAGTTTTACAGACATTCTCTCACAAAGCAAAACCCAGCCTGGTAAGAAACATCACTGTCCTTTTGCTGATGAGGAAAGGGTAAGCACTCTACCTTCTCACAGCTGTTAAGTGGTGAAACCAGAATTTGACCACTTCTCTGTTTAACTTCAACATCAATATTCTTTTTACTATGGCTTTAAAATTCAGGGAAGCTGAAGAAGACTACAGATAAGTGCTCTGTCTTTCTGAAATTTCGCTACCTGTGGGAATTTTATTAATGACTACATTTCATGGTTAAACATCTTCATGATACTCCTTCTTTTGCTGTTAGTCGTATCTAGTGGGAAAAAAGTGAAGACTGAGAAATCTAGCCCCCTTAAGTATCACTTGATTTTTTATGTATAAGCTATTCCTTCACATGTTAAAGACATAGTTATTTAATACCTACTATCTACTAGGCATGGGGGGATCATAATCCAATAGCGAAGGTGGAAAATATTCTTGAGCCGTCTCAATAACACACATTTACATGCAACAAATAGGCAACTGTTCATTTCATTACCTCATATACCACTGTCTAACTTGAAGGGCAAGTTCAATTTCTAAAATAGGAATAAACTTTATGGAACATTTACTGCTTATATTTAGAGTTTCAGAAAGTATATTTTGCTAACAGGAAAGTGTGGTCTTTTTAGAAAGCCTCCTTCTCTTTTTTTTAAAATCTAAGGTCACTTTAATGTTAGGTAACTTATAATTTTGATCATATATCCACTAATTTACCTTCATGCAGTAGATGATAAATAGCAGAAGGTCAGCTGTGTTTGCACTGAGTTGTTAATCTCCTTCCCTGGCTAGTGAACGCTTAGTATTATAGATTAATAACATGGCAACTCTGATGCCACACTCATTTTCAATTACTTGTTAATTAACTTGTAACATTTTTTCAAAAGACAGACCACATGGTGTTTTGCCTTCTTTCCCCTGGCTTCCTGAGAGCCTGACTGGGAACTAGACTAAGGGTTCTAAATCATATTTGAAAGGGAATGCATATAAATGTTCCCATGCATATGCACAAGCATCTCTAGAAGACCATTTAAGTACCTCCAACATTGATTCTCTCTGGGGAGAGAACCAAGTGGATAGAGGACTGAGGATTTTCACTCTGGTATCTTGAATTTTGAACTGTGTGAATGAACTCTCTATTCAAAAAATTAAAATGAAGGTTAACGAACCACATTTGTTGTACGTAGTCTCACTTCCAGATTGGACTTCTGCTAAAATAGACTTTGACTTTGGACCACAGTGGCTCTAAGTTTAGAGAGCCTCTTGGCCTAGATTCAAAGAGTCTCATTTTAATTACACAAAAGAAGAACTGTAGTTCACAAAAAAACGCAGTTTCTCGAAAGAAATTTTTTTCTCAAACTTTAATCAATGAAAACAAAAAATGGGGTATTTTCAAATTTGTATTAATGCACGTGAGTTCTTTGTGGTAGGATTATAGTGATAATGGCCCTAATTAGTTCACATCTCTCTACACCCCTCCCTTGGGAAGTCCCCTCCCTCTCTGATGTTGTGCTTGGCTGTGTGACTAGCTTTGGCCAGCTGGAAAATGGAAAATGTGACTTAGGCAAAGGGTTAAAAAGAGCTGTGCATTAAGACTTGCCTCCTCTTGCTACAGGGAACCCTCTGGCCATTATAGGAAGGAGCTTGGGCCAGTCTGCGAGATGGTGAAACTTATGTGGTCATTGCCCAGCTGACATGGAGCCGACTTCCACATTTATGAGTGGGAGTCCCCCTAGACCAAGTAGTGTGTACTCTCCAGAGTGTAAGTGAGGTGTCCTGAACCTAAACACCCCCCCAAAAGAACTGCCCAGGGATTGTTTTCAGTGTCTATGTTTTGGGGGATGGTTCATTAAGCAGCAAAAACTAACTGATAAAGTTTACAACATATTGATGCATTAAGATTAAGATTCAATTAGAAAATATAGTTAAGTAAATCTTGAAACTATTTTAGAAGTTTCTCTTTCACTTAATATGTGTCAGATAGCTTTCATAACAGTAAAGCTATCTCATTCTCTTTCATAGCCCCATTATAATCCATGGTAACATGATTTAACATTCACTACTTGGTATATATTGTATAAAATTCACCTTAACTGACAACAATCCAAATTAAATTCTTTCCAGGATAATAATGGGGCACTAACAATCATTAGCTCACTGCCAATTCTCCAGTAGCATCAAGTATGTCTAAATTTTTGGATCATATTCACAAGCAACATATTCCCTACATCTCTCTTTCTCTTAAGTTTATTAAGATTTGTTTCCTCTTAGATCTCTACATTATACTTTTCATTATACATTTCACCCCAAAGTTTCTCTCCATCTTTCCTGAAACAGACATACATTCAAGATTGAAATTCAACTTGAAAGCTCAGAATTCCATCAAATAGCCAAGTTCTAGCCAATATGCCTTATAATAGCTATAGTGCTTAAAACAGGTATTTTCCCATGAGAAATTCACCCACACCAATGTTATCAATTTGTTTCTCTGTTTGTTAAGCAAGAAAGACAAGATCTGATGGTTCATCTACATGTCACTATTTCTTCAGCTAAGGATGTGCAGTTTATTAGTTGTGATCACCTGTGTTGAACAGAAATTTTATTTTTTTAATCCCATTCTTGCTTTAGATTAAAAAGATATATATTATATTTATTTGTATGAAATTGAAATTTCATGCCTTGAACAAAATTAGGTGTTTCACTTCTACACTTTACATTTAATTAAAATAAAGCCAGGGACTTCCCCAGTGGTCCAGTGGTTAAGACGCCACCTTCCAATGCAGGTTTGATCCCTGGTCAGGGAACTAAGGTCCTGCATGCTGTGGGGTGCAGCCAAAAATTTTAAAAATAAATAAAATAAAGCCAAATATTTGTAAATGCATTTTATTTTATTTTATTTTATTGAGGTTAGATTTTTTTCAAACTGGTAAGTAGCAGAGATTCTCTTCAGAGTCATACATGAAATCCATCTAAATAAAGTATAGCTGCCTGATTTTAAAAGGCCCATTTCAGGCAGCAGACCTGAATAGACATTCTTCCAAGAAGGTATACAGATGGCCAACAGACACATGAAAAAATGCTCAACA
The DNA here is from genome assembly GCF_949774975.1 of Lagenorhynchus albirostris. NCBI lineage: Eukaryota > Metazoa > Chordata > Mammalia > Artiodactyla > Delphinidae > Lagenorhynchus > Lagenorhynchus albirostris. The sequence continues at coordinate 89,591,957 of NC_083099.1, read as the reverse complement.
TTACTAATCATCAGAGAAATGCAAATCAAAACCACAATGACAGGGGCTTCCCTGGTGATGCAGCGGTTAAGAATCTGCCTGCCAATGCAGAGAACACGGGTTCGAGCCCTGGTCCAGGAAGATCCCACATGCTGCAGAGCAACAAAGCCTGTGTGCCACAACTACTGAGGCTGCACTCTAGAGCCTGCAAGCCACAACTACTGAGCCCATGTGTCACAACTACTGAAGCCCATGCACCTAGAGCCCACGCTCTGCAACAAGAGAAGCCACCGCAATGAGAAGCCCGCACACCACAACGAAGAGTAGCCCCAACTAGTTGCAACTACTCGCTGCAACTAGAGAAAGCCTGCATGCAGCAACGAAGACCCAATGCACCCAAAGATAAATACATAAATAAATATTTTTTTTTAATTTATTAAAAAAGACACAATGACATATCACCTCACACCTGTCAAAATGGCTATCATCAAAAAGTCTACAGATAACAAATGTTGGCGAGGATGTGGAGAAAAGAGATCTTTTATACACTGTGGTGGGAATGTAAGTTGGTGCAGTACAGGGGCTCCTCAAAAAACTAAAAATAGAACTACCATATGATCTAGCAATTCCACAATTGGGTATATATCTGAAGAAAACGAAAACACTATTTTGAAGAGATACATGTACCCCAATGTTCATTTACAACTGCCAAGCTATGGAAGAAATCTAAGTGTCCATCGACAAATAAATAAATAAAGAAGATGTTATATCTATATGTTGTATATTTACATATACATACACACAAGAATACTATTCAGCCATAAAAAAGAATGAAGTTCTGCCATTTGCAACAATGTAGATGGACTGAGAGAGTATTATGCTTAGTGAAATAAGTCAGAGAATACTCTGTTATCACTTATATGTGGAATCTAAAAAATAAAACAAACAAATGTACATAACAAAACAGAAACAGACTCATAGACATAGAGAATAAAACAGTGGTTACCAGTTGGGAGAGGGAAATGGGGAGGGAAAAGGTAGGGGTATGGGATTTAGAGACACAAACTGCTATGTATAAAATAAATATGGGGCTTTCCTGGTGTCACAGTGGTTGAGAGTCCGCCTGCCGATGCAGGGGACGCGGGTTCGTGCCCCGGTCCGGGAGGATCCCACGTGCCGCGGAGCGGCTGGGCCTGTGTGCCATGGCCGCTGAGCCTGCGCGTCCGGAGCCTGTGCTCCGCAACGGGAGAGGCCACAGAGGTGAGAGGCCCGCATACCGCAAAAAATAAATAAATAAATAAATAAATATGCAACAAGGATATATTGCATAGTACAGGGAAATATAGCCATTATTTTATAATAACTTTAACTGGAGTATAATCTATAAAAATATTGAATTACTATATTGTACACTTGAAACTAATAAAATATTATAAATCAACTATACCACAAGAAAAAAGCAAATAAATAAAAAATAATAGAAAGATCCATTTCTTGACCAGTGAGAAATAGCTTAAACATTGCTGGCTCAGATGATGCCAAAGAATGTGTAAATATGGATTTTTAGATTTTTTTCTCTTTTAACAAATTTCTCTACTTCTGGAAATTCAGCTTCATAATCATGAGGGTATGTGTCACTTTGAAAGGGACAGCTTCTAAGTTAGCATCTATCTTCTAGGGGAAAAAGAAATGAAGCAACACAGAAGGAAGCTTCTATTTGCTCCCTTGTGACTCTCTCTTGACCCTTAGTGCAAGAAAATTCCATTTTGAAGCACTGCTGGCTTATTTTTACTTCAGAGCATATAAACCCAAGAGTTACATCTACTTTAACTGGCATGGGAAGGAAGCAAGCACTCTGCATCATTTTCTTTGAAAAAAACTCTTCTATATACCAGCTCTCAAAGTAGCAATCACTTTGGGTGGATCCTGAAGTCCAGTAGATCTTAAACAGATCACTCCTTTTATCCTCTGGTCTCTTCACAATGGAGACATGATGGAGAGGAGCATTGTGAGGACAAAGATGCAGCCTTTGTAGGAACCAGATTATGGTCAACATACCTGGAGTTTATTTAGTCAAAGTTTCTAAACCAGGGGATGCTCTTAGCTGCTCGTAACAATTCCTTCTCTTGCTCATCTGTATTGACTGGGGGCTTTTCACTAACCTCAGAGGCTTATGGGGCAAATAAGACGTGAGTTTGCCAAAGAAGGGTAGTCAGAGAGACCATTTTACATAGGCCTCTTTCTTGAAGGTGGTCAGGAAAATAAAGAAAACAGTTGCAGCAACACCTGAGAGTGGTGGGTGGGGAAGGAGGTAAATTTAATAAAGGAAAGAATTTTTCTCTTATTCTTCACTGGGCCTCTCATATCATACCATGCTAGTGATGATGCCCTTCCCTACATCTTCATCAACTATTATGGACTGATTATTTGTGTCCCCCCTCTCACATTTATATGTTGAAATCTAATCCCCACTGTAATGGTATTTGGAGGTGGGGCCTTTGGAAGTAATTAGGTTATGAGGGTGGAGGCCTCATGAATGACTAGTGCTTTCCTAAGAAGAGGCCAGAGAGCTTGCTAGTTTTCTTTCCACCATGTGAGAATACAAGAAGAAGTCAGTTGTCTGCAACTTGGAAGAGGGCCCTCACCAGAATCTGACCATGCTGGCACCCTGATCTCAGACTTCCAGCATCCAGAACTGTGAGAAATAAATTTCTGTTTGTTCCTAAGCTACCCAGTCTCTGATACTTTGTTATAGCAGCCCAAACTGATTAAGACAATCCTATTCCCAATTGATCATAATGCCAAGTTCTCATCTTATCTCTGACCCACCCATTTTCAGTCTCCTTCGCTCACCTGTTTATAAAAATACAGGGATCTTTAGGACTATTTTCTCAAGACAAAATCTTCTCTCTATGCATTTTAAGCAACCTCCTTCATTCCACAGGTGCCAACTACCAGTACCTGCTTGTGTCTCCAACAAAAACTTTTCTCCTGAGTTCCAAATTACCTAAAATAGATCTGAATTTGAATTCAGTGCCTTTATCACCAAATCTAATTGCCTGCCTCTATTTCCTGTCTCTTAGGTTGTAACACCAATGACTCACATCACTTAAGCCAGGAAGCCTAGAATGAGGCATCTCAGCTCTCAACTACACACTCAATACTTCAAAAGTCCAGTGATTCTCAAAAACAGAAATATAGATCAATGGAACAGGATAGAAAGCCCAAAGATAAACCCACACACATATGGTCACTTTATCTTTGATAAAGGAGGCAGGAATGTACAGTGGAGAAAGGACAGCCTCTTCAATAAGTGGTGCTGGGAAAACTGGACAGGTACATGTAAAAGTATGAGATTAGAACACTCCCTAACACCATACACAAAAATAAGCTCAAAATGGATTAAAGACCTAAATGTAAGGCCAGAAACTATCAAACTCTTAGAGGAAAACACAGGCAGAACACTCTATGACATAAATCACATCATTTTGACCCACCTCCTAGAGAAATGGATATAAAAATATATATATAAGCAAATGGGAACTAATGAAACTTCAAAGCTTTTGCACAGCAAAAGAAACCATAAACAAGACCAAAAGACAACCCTCAGAATGGTAGAAAATATTTGCAAATGAAGCAACTGACAAAGGATTAATCTCCAAAATTTACAAGCAGCTCATGCAGCTCAATAACAAAAAAACAAACAACACAATCCAAAAATGGGCAGAAGACCTAAACAGACATTTCTCCAAAGAAGATATACAGACTGCCAACAAACACATGAAAGAATGCTCAACATCATTAATCATTAGAGAAATGCAAATCAAAACTACAATGAGATATAATCTCACACTGGTCAGAATGGCCATCATCAAAAAATCTAGAAACAATAAATGCTGGAGAGGGTGTGGAGAAAAGGGAACACTCTTGCACTGCTGGTGAGAATATAAATTGATACAGCCACTGTGGAAAACAGTATGGAGTTTCCTTAAAAAACTACAAATAGAACTACCATACGACCCAGCAATCCCACTACTGGGCATATACCCTGAGAAAACCATAATTCAAAAAGAGTCATGTACCAAAATGTTCATTGCAGCTCTATTTACAATAGCCCGGAGATGGAAACAACCTAAGTGTCCATCATCGGATGAATGCATAAAGAAGATGTGGCACATACAATGGAATATTACTCAGCCATAAAAAGAAACGAAATTGAGTTATTTGTAGTGAGGTGGATGGACCTAGAGTCTGTCATACAGAGTGAAATAAGTCAGAAAGAGAAAGACAAATACCGTATGCTAACACATATATATGGAATCTAAGAAAAAAAAATGTCATGAAGAACCTAGGGGTAAGACAGGAATAAAGACACAGACCTACTAGAGAATAGACTTGAGGATACGGGGAGGGGGAAGGGTAAGCTGTGACAAGGTGAGAGAGTGGCATGGACATATACACTACCAAATGTAAAATAGATAGCTAGTGGGAAGCAGCCGCATAGCACAGGGAGATCAACTTGGTGCTTTGTGACCACCTACTGGGGTGGGATAGGGAGCGTGGGAGGGAGGGAGATGCAAGAGGGAAGAGATATGGGAACATATGTATATGTATAACTGATTCACTTTGTTATAAAGCAGAAACTAACACACCATTGTAAAGCAATTATACCCCAATAAAGATGTAAAAAAAAAGAAGTCCAGTGATTCTTTCTACCTTCCAAAGTTCTCCTGAGTTTGTCACATTTTTATCCCCTCTACCATTTCTTTAGTTTCAGTCCTAAATTATTTCTCTCTTACATTCCTGACCCAATAATTGATTCCTCCTAATTGATTTTCTTTTATCCTCTTCTAGTCTTTCCCAGTGATGCAAGTCAAATCAGTTCACTTCCCTGTAATCGCCTAACCTTCAGGACCAGTAGCTTAGTGTCATAACCAGGAATGCATATAAGTTATTTAGGAGCTGAAATTTTATACAACAGTGTGTATTTGCATTTTTCTGACAAGAGGGTTTTATACATTTCATGAGATTATCAGAAGCTGAGGTCCCAGAGATAATTTAAAAATTGGCCCACTGAACAAAACTTATGATATTCTTGGCTCTTCCACTACAACTATACACCAGGTTTTAGTCTTATTAGAGTTACTAAAATGAATCACATTTCTCTCACTTTTTTATGCTTTGTGTGCACATTTCCCTGTATCAAAATATCTTCCATTTCTCTTTCCATCCAAAATACTACTTGGTTTGGACCTCCCCTCTGGGATATATCCTTTCTTACCCTGAAAGGAAATGTACAGTTAGGTACCTTCTGTGAATTCTCATAGCACCTGTGGCTCTCGTGTGAGCTGTTTGAAGACAAGGATTTTATCTTGCTGTGAAAAATCAAATAATGTACTCCCAAAGATACCCTATTCCCTGGAATCAGTGAATATGTTACCTTACATGGCAAAAGGGATTTAGCAAAAGTGATTAAGTTGAGGATTCTAAGATAGGGAAGTTATCCTGGATTATCCTAGTGGGCCCAATGTAATCACATGGTCCTTATATGAGAAAAAGAGGTGGGTCAGAGTCAAAAACGGAGACATGACAATGGAAGCAGAGGCTGGAGTAATGAGAGAAAGGGGCCATAAGCTGAGAAATGCAGACAGTGTTTAAAAGCTTAAAAAGGCTAGGAAACAGATAACTCCCTGAGAGCCTCAAGAAGGAATGCAGCCCTGCTGACACCTTGATTTTTAAGACTCTTGAACTCTAGAACTATAAGATAATTTGTTCTAAGCTGCTAAATTTGCAGTAATTAATTATAGTAGCACATAAAAACTAGTACACTTGATAATGTACAGCATAGGGAATACAGTCAATAATATTGCAATAACCTTGTATGGTGACAAATGGTAACTAGACTGTGGTCATTTTGTAATGTATAAAAATATCAAAATCACTATGCTGTACACATGAAATTAACATAATAGTGTAAATTAATTGGTAATCTGTGCATTCTAGATCCTAGTAGAGTACCGAGTTTAGAATAACTAAACAAACTCTTCCTGGAAGAATTTCTCTCTAAAGCTGAATGTTGCTAAAGTCCTGACCATGTTGGTTACTTACTTTATGCCTAAACTATGTAGCCACTAAACTGATTAATAATTTAATCAAATACTCTTTCTTGACTACTTATGGCTAATTAAGAACAATCTATCTCAGCCCTCTTGACCCTCTTGGAGGAGGTAGGAGGATATGAAGAATGAATTAATTAAGAAAAGCGGTAGACTGTGGCCCTATCTCTGAGAAAGTAATGACTGATTTAAGATTTGAACTAGAAGCAGCTTTTAACTCGGCAGAAATTCAGGGTCTTCCCTGGTGGTGCAGTGGTTAAGAATCTGCCTGCCAATTCAGGGTACATGGGTTCAAGCCCTGGTCCAGGAAGATCCCACATGCCGTGGAGCAACTAAGCCTGTGCGCCACAACTACTGAGCCTGAGCTCTAGAGCCCAGGAGCCACAACTACTGAAGCCCATGCACCTAGAGCCCGTGCTGTGCAACAAAGAGAAGCCACAGCAATGAGAAGCCCGTACACAGCAACCAAGAGTAGCCCCTGCTCGCCACAACTAGAGGAAGCCCGCACGTAGCAGCAAAGATCCAACGCAGCCAGAAAAAGAAAAAAAAAAACTACTTAATAAAAAATAAGTAAATAAAAAAATAATAATAATTTTTAAAAGGCTACAATTGTGGAACATGTCTGGCAGATTACTAGAAAGATATGATTAGAAATAAATAGTAGCCATTGTTAAAAAACACTAGGCAGAAGTTCAGTTCAGGAAGAGTATTCAGCCACTGGAGGTGAGAAGGTTGGTAAGTATAAAGGAATGAAAAGAAAGTCAGATTAGCTGAAGGCTAGAGAGGATGTGAGATACAGAAGATATAGGAAGAGGAAGACCCAAAAGCACCTTGTAAGGGAGTTCCCATTGGCTAAAAACAATGGAAAAGCATCAAAGGGGGACCTGGTGGTGACAGCAAGGGGGTATGGTGGGGATAAGGAATGACAAAACTTTAGGAATCTGGATATTGGATTAGGGCGGATGTGCATTAAAGGGAGCAGATCTGAGGATTTTCTTCTTTGTTTTCCAGCCAAATTTTTTTAATTGAAAAAGATGAGCTCTGCTAATAAAAATTATTATTTTATTAATGCTATTTTTATTAATAATTATTATTATTCTCCCTTGCCACACCCATGAATTCCTATCAATGAATATCCAAAGCCATTTTATTAGCATTCCCTGAAGAGAAACTATATTTACATCGAAGACTACATCCACTCAATTCTAAGGGCAAGTGGAAATGGTGGCTATAATAGTGTGCCTGAGAAGTGACAAAATGAATGTTGGAAAAGGAAAACAAATCACTACATGTTACAGTATACTTCATGTTTACCCGCATCACCATTTTTTAAAATTCATATCATTTATTTTCTGACTTATTTTATTATATTACTCCATGTATCCTAATCAATATATTTATCAATCGATATATTATGTTTATAATTTTGTTTATAATTTTTATAATTATAATTTTGATATATTATGTTGATATATTATGTTGATATATTATGTTTATAATTATGTTTATAATTTTTATAATTTTAGTTGCTACAAATTTTCCATGAAAAAAATAATTTTTATTACAAATCTATTAACCACTATTTTTTTTTTTTTTTGCGGTACACGGGCCTCTCACCGCTGTGGCCTCTCCCGTTGCGGAGCACAGGCTCCGGACGCGCAGGCTCAGCAGCCATGGCTCACGGGCCCAGCTGCTCCGCGGCATGTGGGATCCTCCCGCACCGGGGCACGAACCCGTATCCCCTGCATTGGCAGGTGGACTCTCAACCACTGCGCCACCAGGGAAGCCCCAACCACTATTTATTTTCAAATAGATTTTATTCAAAATATAAACAGTTATAAGATATAATGAAAGAAAAAATAATTATGTATATGTGTGCATATTTATTGACGTACATACCTATAAAACACAGAAAAACAAACTCCACTGAAAATGGGAACAATGTATATGAATAAATTAATAGAATACTACCGAAAGTCATAAATGAAGATTTGAAAAAATGGAAAGGTATAACTCTAAGACCTAAAAATGTCAAATCTCTTTTGAACAAACTTGTGGTTGCCAAGGAGGTGTCGGGGGATAGGGAGGGATGGATTGAGAGTTTGGGATTAACAGATGCAAACTATTATATATAGAATGGATAAACAACAAGGTCCTACTGTATAGCACAGGGAACTATATTCAATATCCTGTGATAAATCATAATAGAAAAGAATATGAAAAAGAATACGTGTGTATATATATATATGTATAACTGAATCACTCTGCTGTACAGCAGAAATTAACACATTGTAAATCAACTATACTTCAATAAAATAAATTATTTTAAAAAGTCAAATCTCTTTCAATTTATAAATTTAATGTTGTTCCAATAAAACTCTAAGAAACTTTTTTCTTCTGGGAGTTAAACAATTTTAAAGTTTATATATAAAAATAAACTAAATGATAGCTCAGAAAAATATTTAAAAAATAAAGGTAGCAGGGCTTCCGTGGTGGCGCAGTGGTTAAGAATCCGCCTGCCAATGCAAGAGACACGGGTTCGAGCTCTGGTCTGGGAAGATCCCACGTGCTGTGGAGCAACAAAGCCCGTGCGCCACAACTACCGAGCCTGTGCTCTAGAGCCCGTGAGCCACAACTACTGAGCCCACGTGCCTAGATCCCGTGCTCCACAACAAGAGAAGCCACTGCAATGAGAAGCCTGCGCACCTCAACAAAGAGTAGCCCCTGCTCTTTGCAACTAGAGAAAGCCCGCGCGCAACAACGAAGACCCAATGCAGCCAAAAATAAATGTTTTTTAAAAATTAATTAAAATAAGTAAATAAATAAGGGTAGCAGAATATGCCACCCCAAAATACACTGCTTTGGTATACTGATTATTTTGAGCTTTTTCATTGTTGTTGAAAAACAATAAATGCAGGCAGCGGCTTTCTCTGAACTCCTAATATCTGCCTAAAGACAAAAGGAGCTCAATTGTCATAAATGCCCTCCCCAGGAATTTCATCAATCAGGGAAGACTGACTCATCACAGGAGAGGAGACTAGAAGCCGACACCTAACTCTGTCATAAACTATCATACCTCCCATCTATTCTTCCAAGGGCCCATTCACCTTTCCTAAAAATCACTTACTCTCCCCTCAGAGGCCTACATCTCCCCTCCCTCTTCCCTATTAAGATGATATTTAAGCCTAAATTCTAAGCCACTTATTTGAGTTACTCATCTGTTTGTGGATAGCTCCTATGTATACATGAGGTATATAAGTTAATAAATTTGTTTTTATCTTTTTAATCTATCTTTTATTATTGGAGTCTCAGCCAAGAACTCAGAAAGGTAGAGGGAAAATTTTTTCCTCCCCTACAATATTAAAATTAATTATGAATCTACATTTAAAAATGCTAACCTAAGAATATTCATACAAATCAATAGAACAAAATAGAAAGCCCAAATATAGACTCAAATACACAGATGTATTTAGGATACGATAAAGGTAGCATTTCAATTCCTAGTGGAAAAGGTGAGTCCATAGCTCACACCTTATACCATATATAATTCCAAGTGGATAAAAGACTTAAATATTTAAAATGAAACTCTAAAAGTAACCAGAATAAATCAAAAAAATTTGTCTACTTGTGTGTGCATATATAAAAAATCTAGGAATGAGGAAAATTTTTCTAAGTATGATACAAAATCCAGAAATCATTCAGAAAAAAAAATTGATAAACTGAACTACATAAAAAACAAAAAGGCAAACAAACAAAAAGCCCAAATAACCCGTTGGAAAAAATGGACAACAAATTTGAACAAATAGTTTAAGTTGAAATAAAAATGACTCTTTAATTTAGGAAAAAATGCTCAATCTCAATATTAATCAACAAATTAAAACTATACAGATAATCTCCCATGCAGAAAATTCCAAATAATGTATTTTGATACTCCTTCCTCAAGGAGGTGGAGCACAATTCCCCATTCCTTAAGGATGGGCTATACATAGTGACTTCTCTCAAAGAGTACAGTTTAGAAAGGGGTGAGGGGAAACCTAAACTTACAGTGGAGAGATCTTACAAACATTAGTTCAATCAGGTGACCAAGGTCAACCTCAATAGTAATATGGTGTTGATAGTATGTACTCTTGATATGATATGATGAGAATAGCAATTTACCTCTGTGCTTTTCCTCCCCAAAGGGTCTTCAACCCCAGTCTAGTCATGAGAAAAAAAATCAGACAAATTCAAATAGAGGGACATTTTAAACAAAACACCTGACCAGTATTCCTCAAAACTGTCAAGATCATCAAAAATAAGGAAAGTCTGAAAAACTGTCAGAGCCAAGAGAAGTCTGAGATATGACAATTAAATGTGAAGTGGTATCCTAGATGGAATCCAGGAACAGAAAAAGGACTTTAGCAAAAACTAAGGATATCTGAATAAAGTATGGAATTTAGTTAATAATAAGGTACCAACACTGCTTCATTAATTGTAATAAATGTACCATATTAATGTAAGATATTAATTAATAATAAGGGAAATTGGGCATGGGATATATGGAAACTCTATTTATCTTCACAATTTTCTTCTATAGATCTAAAATTGTAATAAAAAATAAAGTTTATTTTAAAGGAAAAAATTCTATACAGATATGCCATTTTCAGTTATTAGATTGGCAATGTTTAAAATTTGATTTTACACTCAGTTGGTGAGAGTGTAAAGAAACAGGCATTTTTATACATTGTGAGATGAGTAGAAGTATACATTTCTACTCTATGGAGGGCAATTTGGCAATACATTTTCAATTATTAATATCTCTACTTTTCCTTAGCAATTCCATTTATAGGAATTTATCATTAAAAAAGACTCATGGGATTTTGCCATTTGAAGCAACACGGATGGATTTGGAGGGTATTATGCTAAGTGAAATACATCAGACAGAGAAAGACAAATACTGTACGATATCACTTACATGTGGAACCTAAAAAATACCACAAACTAGTGAATATAACAAAAAAGAAGCAGACTCACAAATATAGAGAATAAGTTAGTAGTAATCGGTGAGGAGAAGAAAGGGGGGAGGGGCAATATAGGGACAGGGGAGTAAGAGGTACAAACTATTATGTATAAATAAGCTACAAGGATATATTGTACAACACAAGTAATATAGCAAATATTTATAATAACTATAAATGTAGTATAACCCTTAATAATTGTGAATCACTATATTGTACACCTGTAATTTATATAATATTGTACATCAACTATATTTCAATAAGAGATCAATATTCAAAAAAAGCAGTTCATTACAAAAATTTCTCATCTTTAATTTTATTTTGATCTTCTCTGTTTTCTGTTATTTTATATAATACTTTCTCTCCAAACATAACCCTAATGATGCTAATATTTATTTCTAATCCTCTTTCACCAATACTCTCATTTATTTATTTCCTTTCTAACCCAAATTGTCTAGTATGTTTGTCAAAGATTTGAAAGCAAGTCTCTCCCTCCTACTGAAACACGACTGTTATAATGCCTTTAACATTCTACTCTTTTTCCTATAAAAGCTCAATATTTCAAATGCATTTATTTAATAATAATTCGTTAAGTGCCAACTATGTGTTAGATTTAAGATAGGGTGATATAAATACAGCCCCTGCCCTAGAGAAGTTTACTCTGGGGAACTACTGAGTCGTTAAATAGCAGTTATGATTTTGGAGTCAGGTCAACTTGATTCGAATTCTGGATTCTGAAAGTATTAGTTCTATTTCTGTAGGCAAATTATTGGCCTCCTTGAGTCTCAGTTTTCTGAATGACTCCTTTTCCTTCTTTGGGACTAGATGTGATTTATTTAAAACCACATAATGATAGAAGGTCCCTTCTAGTACTGACTCTTTTTGGCCCTTCTCTCTTCCTATAAAAGTTGGATTTCCATTCATACTTTGTAGGTTTATTTATTTATTTATTGGTTGCGTTGGATCTTTGTTGCTGCGAACGGGCTTTCTTTAGTTGTAGCTCGTGGGCTCTAGAGCACAGGCTCAGTAATTGTGGCACACGGGCTTAGTTGCTCTGTGGCATGTGGGATCTTCCCAGACCAGGGCTCGAACCTGTGTCCCCTGCATTGGCAGGCAGATTCTTAACCACTGCGCCACCAGGGAAGTCCCATTCATACATCGTATAATACCCATCTTCCCTACCATACTCTGAGCTATATAAGGGCAGGGAACACAACTATTTTTTTTCACCAGGGTTCAGTTAGCTCCTAACAGCAGCGGCACATAGAGTCCACTAATAGATATAAGCCATTCTTATTCTTTTTACCCTGGTTTCCAGGATTAAGCTTGAACAGACCCATTTACTCTGTCCCTTCCTACTTGAGTCAGGTACTCTCCCTCATGTGTCCCATTTGTAATGTTGTCTTTCATTTGTCATATCCCCAACCACAATGTCAGCATGGGCAGTGTTTCAAATCAGTTTAACCCATCAGAGACGAAAAGGATCTGGTTCCTTGAAGGATCATTAACACACACTGAATGAACAAATATAAGACTAATTGCAATTACTTTATTTTAGTGGCTTTTCAGGCCCTTAAAAAGGTTCTTTTCGGATGGAGTTGTGTCACTCAGGCAACCACCTTCACTATGGAGTCCTAATCACTATTATACTGTTTTTTAGGTCACAAAGATTAATTCAAATGATCTCTTCTATTGCTTCATATTAGATTACATGGTCTGAAAGTACACCCCTCTTTCTCTAGTACCTAGAGGCAAACCTGAAATTGTAAATACAAATCAAGAGAAGTTTCTAGCTATATACACTGATTTTGAGGTCAAGAAAGATAGGGTCTTTGTGCAGTAAAATAAGAAAAAATAGAATGAATAGAACTTTTTTTTTGAATAAATTTATTTGTTTATTTTTGGCTGCGTTTGGTCTTCATCGCTGTGCACAGGTGTTCTCTAGTTGCGGCGAGCAGGGGCTACTCTGTTGTGGTGCACGGGCTTCTCATTGCTGTGGCTTGTCTTGTTGCAGAGCACGGACTCTAGGCACGCGGGCTTCAGTAGTTGTGGCACGAGGGCTCAGTAGTGTGGCTCACGGGCTGTAAAGCGCAGGCTCAGTAGTTGTGGCACACGGGCTTAGTTGCTCCGTGGCATGTGGGATCTTCCCGGACCAGGGATCGAACCCGTGTCCCCTGCATTGGTAGGCGGATTCTTAACCACTGCGCCACCAGGGAAGTCCTAATAGAACTTTTAATGAAGAAGGAATGACAGGGCTTCCCTGGTGGCGCAGTGGTTGAGAGTCCGCCTGCCGATGCAGGGGACACGGGTTCTTGCCCAGGTCTGGGAAGATCCCACATGCCGCAGAGCGGCTAGGCCCGTGAGCCATGGCCGCTGAGCCTGTGCGTCCGGAGCCTTGCTCTGCAACGGGAGAAGCCACAACAGTGAGAGGCCCACGTACCGAAAAAAAAAAAAAAAAGAAAAAGAAAGAATGACAGACTGAAATAGTAGAAAATAAATAACATACAGCCAGAGTTGGTTTTCTTTGGGTTACTGAATTAGACTCCTTCTTAGTTATTTCACAAAGACTGATTATATGTTTTTTAATCCTGTGCTGTTTCCAGGCAAGAAGTTTTTACACTAGCAGACAATTCATTCATGATGCTTTTAGAAGACAGACCTCATATCACTTTGCCCCAAGTCTACTTTGCCCTGAGAGCACAACAAAGCACCCTACTGGGAAGGCTTCCAAGTGACATTTGATCTTTCTGGTCTAGTCTCCCTGCTGGTTTGGGTTCCCTCTAAAATAGACTGATGATTGGAAACTGTGTCATTACCCATCAATAGCCTGAGTTCAAGTTAGCCTCACCTTAGTCCTACAAAATATATTGCAGATTACACTCATACCTGTAGAGTTCTAACTGTAAGCAATAAATGTGTAAAAGATGAAAATAAGTGCTTACTTGGGACCATAGACTGTCCCTTCTCTACCCTTCTTTCATCCCCTCAGAGCAGAGGACAAATTATAGATAGCTAGGTTAAAAACATAGGTATGAAATAGAAGCATTTGGAGAGAGTGCAATAACTAGAAGCCATTTGTTTCGTTGGAGGATTAGATATAAATATTAATGGAAAAGAAGAGCAAAGTAGTTTGGAGACTGTGGCTGGGACAAAAGTAACAATGACTTGGGCCGGCTTTTCTCCCACTTTGATCCTGAGGTGATCCTAGAGGTGGTGGGAATCCTGCTAGCTTGCTGAGGAGCAGAGTTACTGCCTTTCATAGTAGCATAAATTTACTCTGCGCAGACAGAAGAGAAGGAAGAATCTAGGAACTCCTTGTTCTAGAGTCCTTCCATCTGGCAGATGCCATACCAGCCCTGATCTTCCACACACAAACCCAAGATAAAATTATGAAAGAAAGAAAGAAAGAGCTATTAAGGAAGAAATTTAACAATATTTAATAAGAGACCTGGAAGAGGGAAAAAATACAGAGCAGAAAATGTTTTGAAGAAATAATGACTGAAAAAAAAGAAATAATGACTGAGAACTCCTCAGAAATAGAGAAAGCGGGGGCTTCCCTGGTGGCGCAGTGGTTGAGAATCTGCCTGCCAGTGCAGGGAACACGGGTTCGAGCCCTGGTCTGGTAAGATCCCACATGCCACGGACCAAGTAGGCCTGTGAGCCACAGTTACTGAGCCTGCGCATCTGGAGCCTTGCTCCACAACAAGAGAGGCCGCGATAGTGAGAGGCCCGTGCACCGCGATGAAGAGTGGCCCCCGCTTGCCGCAACTAGAGAAAGCCCTCGCACAGAAACGAAGACCCAACACAGCCATAAGTAAAAAATAATTAATTAATTAATTTAAAAAAAAAGAAATAGAGAAAGCAATTGTTATGAGGAAAATTCTAGCTTTAAAAATATTGATCAGGGAATTCCCTGGCAGTCCAATGGTTAGGACTTGGCACTTTCACTACCATGGCCAGGTTCAATTCCTGGTAAAAGAGATGATGTTGGCCCAGCAGACAAAGGAATGGAGTTTGTGCATGCCGCAGGTTATAAAAATATAATAATAATAATATTGATCAGAAAACAGAAGGACTGAATATAAATGAGCCAATAACTTAACTCAAGGAAAATTACAACTCAAGCTACAAAAAGAACCATTGAATAGATTCAAAGAACCATACAGGAAGGAAAAAATAAAGATAATAACAGAAATTAAGGAAATAGAAAATAAAACAGCAAGTCAGAGAGTGATCAAAACCAGAAATCAGCTATAGTGGACTTGGATGTGAGTTGCCCAGATTCCCCTTCAGTGAAAGAGAGTGTTGTCATGAGACAGTCTCCAGCTGTCAGCCCCTGGAAGAGCACCTTAGCTGTAGACAAATGCCCTTTCCCAAGGTCATACCTTCCCTGTGCAGCCCATAACCAGTGACTGATTTGGCTAGGGTATAAGGCAGAAACATTTAATTTAAGGTGGGCCAACCCTGACATTTTAGCTCCAGAACTGCCCCTAGAGGTTAGTCAAGCCTTTGATTCCTGCTTGCATCACTTTCTGATTTCTCCCTCTCCCCAATCCCACTTTCTTCCCTTTCCTTCTATTGGTGTTGGTCCTAAGGTGCTCCCCAATATCTTGTACCCTAACCTCTGTCTCATAGTCTGCTTCCTAAAGAACCCTACCAGGGCACTGGTCTTTGGAAAGATTAATAACATGAATAAATCTCTACCAAGACTGAAAAAGAAAACAAGAGAAAAATCAAATAAACAAAATATACAATCTAAAAGAGACATTAACTACTGACAGAGCAGACAAAAAAATATGGTGATAACTTTGAAAACCTGCAAGAAACAAAGTTCTGCAAAAACATAAGATGAAATAACTAGCATAAAAATAAATAGGGGGCTTCCCTGGTGGCGCAGTGTTTGAGAGTCTGCCTGCCAATGCAGGGGACACGGGTTCGTGCCCCGGTCTGGGAAGATCCCACATGCCACGGAGCAGCTGGGCCCGTGAGCCATGGCCGCTGAGCCTGAGCGTCCGGAACCTGTGCTCTGCAACGGGAGAGGCCACAGCAGTGAAAGGCTCGCGTATTGCAAACAAACAAACAAACAAATAAATAGAAAACTTGAATAAACCAATAATGATGTAAGAAATTGCAATGATCACCTACTTCCCTCAATACAAATCCTGCCTAGATGTTTTTACATGTGAATACCACAAGCTTTCAAGTACTAAATAATTCCGTGATTATACAACTTCTTCCAAAAAACAGAAAGGAGATAACATTTCCAAACTCCGTTAATGAAACCAGTATAATCTATATTATAAAGCCAGGTAGGTTGGTATGTAAAAAATATGATCAAGCTAATCACTCATGTAATGCAACAAGTTTAAATAAAATATGAGCTAATCGAATCCAAGTGTTTTTTAACACATTATGATAATATTAATTGGTTACAGCGCATAATCAAAAGTTAAATATGAAAACACTTTTTAATTAAAAAATAAATAAATTTTTTAAACATTTTTAATCCATGAGGCCATAATGGTACTCAAAAAGGAAAGAGGAAAAGGAAAGTTCTTCTTTACAGTAGAATGTCAGCTAAAAATTGAATAAAGACTGATAAGATTTTGCAACCTTCAGTGTAATAATTGATTCAGACATGGATGACCACTGGTTGCTAAAATTCATTAGGTGAAGATTTGTTGGGAAGACACGAGATAGTCACACAATGTCAAAGTATCACCTTAAAGAGTAGTTACAAATTCCAAAGTGAAATCTGCGTCTAGACCTTGGAGAAATCTGGTGGTCATCACTTTAATAAAGTGATAACATTTTTAATGTAATGATGAGACAACCTGAATTGTGTATCTTCTCACACAATGGAATATAAAATCCTCAATCTCATGCATGAAGTATTCTTGCCAAAAACGTTTTATCTGAATCTAATCAAGCTTCCAGTCTTAATTTCTAATTTACAGGAAATATAGAAAATTAATCAAAGAACACTATAAGGAGATAAACAACTAGAATGTGGTATATTGTACAAGAAAACTGACCTTTTCTCTTCAAAAGGTCAATATTAAAAAAAAATCTTGACACCAGAAGTACATCTACGCGTGGAACAACTCCTACGGAGCACCTACTGAACGCTGGCAGAAGACCTCAGACCTCCCAAAAGGCAAGGAACCCCCCACGTACCTGGTTAGGGCAAAAGAAAAAACTAAACAGAGACAAAAGGATAGGGACGGGTCCTGCACCAGCGGGAGAGAGCTGTGAAGGATGAAAAGTGTCCACACACTAGGAAGCCCCTTCGCGGGTGGAGACTTCGGGAGGCGGAGTGGGGGAGCTTGGGAGCCGCGGAGGAGAACACAGCAACAGGGGTGCGGAGGGCAAAGCGGACAGATTCCAGCGCAGAGGATCGGGCCGACCGGCACTCACCAGCCGAGAGGCTTGTCTGCTCGCCCGCCGGGGCGGGCGGGACTGGGAGCTGAGGCTCCGGCTTTTGTCAGAGCGCCGGGAGAGGACTGAGGTTGGCGGCGTGAACACAGCCTGCAGGGCGTTGGTGCGCCGCGACTGGCCGGGAGAGAGTCCAGGGAGGGGTCTGGACCTGCCGAAGAGGCAAGAGACTTTTACGTCCCTCTTTGTTTCCTGGTGCACGAGGAGAGGGGATTAAGAGCACTGCTTGAGAGGGCTCCAGGGGCCGCGGCTAAGATTGCGGAGCCCAGAGACGGACATGGGACGCTGAGGCCGCTGCTGCCGCCGTCAGGAGGCCTGTGTGCGAGCACAGGTCACTAGCCACACGCCCTTCCGGGGAGCCTGTGCAGCCCGCCACTGCCAGGGTCCCGGGATCCAGGGACGGCTCCCCCGGGAGAGCGCACGGCGCTCTCAGGCTGCAGCGTCACGCCGGCCTCTGCCGCTGCAGGCCCGCCCCGCACTCCGTGACCCACCCTACCCCCCGGCCTGGGTGAGCCAGAGCCTCCGAATCAGCGGCTCCTTTAACCCCGTCCTGTCTGAGCAAAGAACAGACGCCCTCCTGCGACCTACACGCACAGGCGGGGCCAAATCCAAAGCTGAGCCCCTGGGAACTGTCAGAACAAAGAAGAGAAAGGGAAATCTCTCCCAGCAGCCTCAGAAGCAGCGGATTAAAGCTCCACAATCAACTTGATATACCCTGCATCTGTGGAATACCTGAATAGACAACGAATCATCCCAAATTAAGGAGCCCTGTGGATGAAAGGCTCTTGGTGCTGCAGCCAGGAGTCAGTGCTGTGCCTCTGAGGTGGGAGAGCCAACTTCAGGACACTGGTCCACAAGAGGCCTCCCAGCTGCACATAATATCAAACAGCAAAAATCTCCGAGAGATCTCCATCTCAACGCCAGCACCCAGCTTCACTCAACGACCAGCAAGCTACAGTGCTGGACATCCTATGCCAAACAACTAGCAAGACAGGAACACAACCCCACCCATTAGCAGAGAGGCTGCCCAAAATCATAGTAAGTCTACAGACACCCCAAAACACACCACCAGACGTGGACCTGCCCACCAGAAAGACAAGATCCAGCCTCATACACCAGAACACAGGCACTAGTACCCTCCACCAGGAAGCCTACACAACCCACTGAACCAACCTTAGCCACTGGGGACAGACACAAAAAACAACAGGAACTACGAACCTTCAGCCTGCAAAAAAGGAGACCCCAAACACAGTAAGATAAGCAAAATGAAAAGACAGAAAAACACACAGCAGATGAAGGAGCAAGATAAAAACCCACCAGACCTAACAAATGAAGAGGAAATAGGCAGTCTACCTGAAAAAGAATTCAGAATAATGATAGTAAGGTTGATCCGAAATCTTGGAGATAGAATGGACAATAGAATGGACAAATTGCAAGAATCAGTTAACAAGGACCTAGAAGAACTAAAGATGAAACAAGCAACGATGAACAACACAATAAATGAAATTTAAAATACTCTAGATGGGATCAATAGCAGAATAACTGAGACAGAAGAACGGATAAGTGACCTGGAAGATAAAATAGTGGAAATAACTACTGCAGAGCAGAAAAAAGAAAAAAGAATGAAAAGAACTGAGGACAGTCTCAGAGACCTCTGGGGCAACATTAAACGCACCAACATTCGAATTATAGGGGTTCCAGAAGAAGAAGAGAAAAAGAAAGGGACTGAGAAAATATTTGAAGAGATTATAGTTGAAAACTTCCCTAATATGGGAAAAGAAATAGTTAATCAAGTCCAGGAAGCACAGAGAGTCCCATACAGGATAAATCCAAGGAGAAATACACCAAGACACATATTAATCAAACTGTCAAAAATTAAATACAAAGAAAACATATTAAAAGCAGCAAGGGAAAAACAACAAATAACACACAAGGGAATCCCCATAAGGTTAACAGCTGATCTTTCAGCAGAAACTCTGCAAGCCAGAAGGGAGTGGCAGGACATATTGAAAGTGTTGAAGGAGAAAAACCTGCAACCAAGATTACTTTACCCAGCAAGGATCTCATTCAGATTTGATGGAGAAATTAAAACCTTTACAGACAAGCAAAAGCTGAGAGAGTTCAGCACCACCAAACCAGCTCTACAACAACTGCTAAAGGAACTTCTCTAGGCAAGAAACACAAAAGAAGGAAAGGACCTACAATAATGAACCCAAAACAATTAAGAAAATGGGAATAGGAACACACATATTGATAATTACCGTAAATGTAAATGGACTAAATGCTCCCACCAAAAGACACAGATTGGCTGAATGGATACAAAAACAAGACCCATATATTTGCTGTCTACAAGAGACCCACTTCAGACCTAGAGACACATACAGACTGAAAGTAAGGGGATGGAAAAAGGTATTTCATGCAAATGGAAACCAAAAGAAAGCTGGAGTAGCAATTCTCATATCAGACAAAATAGACTTTAAAACAAAGACTATTAGAAGAGACAAAGAAGGACACTACATAATGATCAAGGGATCGATCCAAGAGGAAGATATAACAATTGTAAATATTTATGCACCCAACTTAGGTGCACCTCAATACATAAGGCAAATACTGACAACCATAAAAGGGGAAATCGACAGTAACACATTCATAGTAGGGGACTTTAACACCCCACTTTCACCAATGGACAGATCATCCAAAATGAAAATAAATAAGGAAACACAAGCTTTAAATGATACATTAAACGAGATGGAGTTAATTGATATTTATAGGACATTCCATCCAAAAACAACAGAATACACATTTTTCTCAAGTGCTCATGGAACATTCTCCAGGAGAGATCATATCTTGGGTCACAAATCAAGCCTTGGTAAAGTTAAGAAAATTGAAATTGTATCAAGTATCTTTTCTGACCACAACGCCATGAGACTAGATATCAATTACAGGAAAAGATCTGTAAAAAATACAAACACATGGAGGCTAAACAATACACTACTTAATAATGAAGTGACCACTGAAGAAATCAAAGAGGAAATCAAAAAATACCTAGAAACAAACGACAATGGAGACACAACGACCCAAAACCTGTGGGATGCAGCAAAAGCAGTTCTAAGGGGGAAGTTTATAGCAATACAAGCCCACCTTAAGAAGCAGGAAACATCTCGAATAAACAACCTAACCTTGCACCTCAAGCAATTAGAGAAAGAAGAACAAAAAAACCCCAAAGCTAGCAGAAGGAAAGAAATCATAAAAATCAGATCAGAAATAAATGAAAAAGAAATGAAGGAAACAATAGCAAAGATCAATAAAACTAAAAGCTGGTTCTTTGAGAAGATAAACAAAATAGATAAACCACTAGCCAGACTCATCAAGAAAAAAAGGGAGAAGACTCAAATCAATAGAATTAGAAATGAAAAAGGAGAGGTAACAACTGACACTGCAGAAATACAAAAGATCATGAGAGATTACTACAAGCAACTCTATGCCAATAAAATGGACAATCTGGAAGAAATGGACAAATTCTTAGAAATGCACAACCTGCCAAGACTGAATCAGGAAGAAATAGAAAATATGAACAGACCAATCACAAGCACTGAAATTGAAACTGTGATTAAAAATCTTCCAACAAACAAAAGCCCAGGACCACATGGCTTCACAGGCGAATTCTATCAAACATTTAGAGAAGAGCTAACACCTATCCTTCTCAAACTCTTCCAAAATGTAGCAGAGGGAGGAACACTCCCAAACGCATTCTACGAGGCCACCATCACCCTGATACCAAAACCAAAGATGTCACAAAGAAAGAACACTACAGGCCAATATCACTGATGAACATAGAGGGAAAAATCCTCAACAAAATACTAGCAAACAGAATCCAACAGCACATTAAAAGGATCATACACCATGATCAAGTGGGGTTTATCCCAGGAATGCAAGGATTCTTCAATATACACAAATCAATCAATGTGATACACCAAATTAACAAATTGAAGGATAAAAACCATATGATCATCACAATAGATGCAGAAAATGCTTTTGACAATATTCAACACCATTTATGATAAAAACCCTCCAGAAAGTAGGCATAGAGGCAACTTACCTCAACATAATAAAGGCCATACACGACAAACCCACAGCCAACATCGTTCTCAGTGGTGAAAAACTGAAACCATTTCCACTAAGATCAGGAACAGGATAAGGTTGTCCACTCTCACCACTCTTATTCAACATAGTTTTGGAAGTTTTAGCCACAGCAATCAGAGAAGAAAAGGAAATAAAAGGAATCCAAATCGGAAAAGAAGAAGTAAAGCTGTCACTGTTTGCAGATGACATGATCCTATACATAGAGAACCCTAAAGATGCTACCAGAAAACTACTAGAGCTAATCAATGAATTTGGTAAAGTGGCAGGATACAAAATTAATGCACAGAAATCTCTGGCATTCCTATATACTAATGATGAAAAATCTGAAAGTGAAATCAAGAAAACACTCCCATTTACCATTGCAACAAAAAGAATAAAATATCTAGGAATAAACCTACCTAAGGAGACAAAAGATCTGTATGCAGAAAATTATAAGACACTGATGAAAGAAATTAAAGACGATACAAATAGATGGAGAGATATACCATGTTCTTGGATTGGAAGAATCAACATTGTGAAAATGACTCTACTACCAAAAGCAATCTATAGATTCAATGCAATCCCTATCAAACTACCACTGGCATTTTTCACAGAACTAGAACAAAAAATTTTGCAATTTGTATGGAAACACAAAAGACCCCGAATAGCCAAAGCAATTTTGAGAACGAAAGAAGGAACTGGAGGAATCAGGCTCCCAGACTTCAGACTATACTACAAAGCTACAGTTATCAAGACGGTATGGTACTGGCACAAAAACAGAAAGATAGATCAATGGAAGAGGATAGAAAGCCCAGAGATAAACCCACGCACATATGGTCACCTTATCTTTGACAAAGGAGGCAGAAATGTACAGTGGAGAAAGGACAGCCTATTCAATAAGTGGTGCTGGGAAAACTGGACAGCTACATGTAAAGGTATGAAATTAGATCACTCCCTAACACCATACACAAAAATAAGCTCAAAATGGATTAAAGACCTAAATGTAAGGCCAGAAACTATCAAACTCTTAGAGGAAAACATAGGCAGAACACTCTATGACATAAATCACAGCAAGATCCTTTTTGCCCCACCTGCCAGAGAAATGGAAATAAAATCAAAAATAAACAAATGGGACCTAATGAAACTTAAAAGCTTTTGCGCAGCAAAGGAAACCATAAAGAAGACGAATAGACAACCCTCAGAATGGGGAAAAATATTTGCAAATGAAGCAACTGACAAAGGATTGATCTCCAAAATTTATAAGCAGCTCATGCAGCTTAAAAACAAAAAAACAAACAACCCAATCCAAAAATGGGCAGAAGACCTAAATAGACATTTCTCCAAAGAAGATATACAGACTGCCAACAAACACATGAAAGAATGCTCAACATCACTAATCATGAGAGAAATGCAAATCAAAACTACAATGAGATATCATCTCACACCAGTCAGAATGGCCATCATCAAAAAATCTAGAAACAATAAATGCTGGAGAGGGTGTGGAGAAAAGGGAACCCTCTTACACTGTTGGTGGGAATGTAAATTGATACAGCCACTGTGGAGAACAGCATAGAGGTTCCTTAAAAAGCTACAAATAGAACTACCATATGACCCAGCAATCCCACTACTGGGCATATACCCTGAGAAAACCATAATTCAAAAAGAGTCATGTACCAAAATGTTCATTGCAGCTCTATTTACAATAGCCCGGAGATGGAAACAACCTAAGTGTCCATCATCGGATGAATGGATAAAGAAGATGTGGCACATATATACAATGGAATATTACTCAGCCATAAAAAGAGACGAAATTGAGCTATTTGTAATGAGGTGGATAGACCTGGAGTCTGTCATACAGAGTGAAGTAAGTCAGAAAGAGAGAGACAAATACCGTATGCTAACACATATATATGGAATTTAAAAAAAAAAATGTCATGAAAAACCTAGGGGTGAAACAGGAATAAAGACACAGACTTACTAGAGAATGGACTTGAGGTTATGGGGAGGGGGAAGGGTAAACGGTGACAAAGCGATAAAGAGGCATGGACATATATACACTACCAAACGTAAGGTAAATAGCTAGTGGGAAGCAGCCGCATAGCACAGGGAGATCAGCTCGGTGCTTTGTGACCGCCTGGAGGGGTGGGATAGGGAGGGTGGGAGGGAGGGAGATGCAAGCGGGAAGAGATATGGGAATATATGTATGTATATAACTGATTCATTTTGTTGTGAAGCTGAAGCTAACATACCATTGTAAAGCAATTATACTCCAATAAAGATGTTAAAAAAAAATCTTTTTTCGTTAAAAGGAACTAAAAAGATATTACAATCAAATAGAATGCCTAAGACTTTATTGAATCCTGGATTTTTCAAAGAAAACTACAAAACATATTTTGGGGACAATTAAGCATATTTGAATATGAACTAGACATTAAATGCTATTATGGAATGGCTGTATATTTCTTAGGTTTTATAATGATATTGTGATTACATAGAAGAATGTCCTTATTCTTAGAAGATGCATGCTGAGGTATTTAGGGACCAAGAATGTGTCTGCTTACTCTTGTGTCTGCTTATCTAGCAGGGTAACCAATCAACAACAAATAGAAAAAGAGGTTTATCAAATATGGCCAAAATGTTAACAAATGGCAAATTATTTCTATTCTTTCAACTTTTCTTCGGTGCAAAATTTTTCAAATAAAACATATAAAATATAATCATAAAATGAATCATGATAAGTTAGCAGTATAAAAAAACACAAGTGTGTTTCTACATTTGAAACTGATCAGTTTTATTTTACCACACTAATTAACTAAGGGGGAAAAGTAATTTCTTTCAGCAATGTTTTATAGTTTTCTGTGTACAAGTCTTGTACCTTCTTAGTTAAGGTTATTCTTTAGTATTTTATGCTATTTTTGATGCTATTGTAAATGGAATCATTTTCTTAATTTCCTTTTCAGATCATCACTGCTAGTATAAAGAAATACAACTGATTTTTGTGTTGATTTTTATATTCTGCAAATATAATTAGCTCTAATAGTTTTGTGGGGGGGTTTGGTTTCGGTTTTTTTGGCCGCACCACACAGCCTGTGGGATCTTAGTTCCCCAACCTGGGATCGAACCCATGCCCCTACCGTGGAAGTGTGGAGTCTTAACCACTGGACCACCAGGGAAATCCTATAATTAGCTCTAATAGTTTTTTGATGGATGATTTAGAGTTTTCTATATGTAACATCATGTCATGTGTGTATAGACATAACTTTATTTCTGCCTTTTCAAGTAAGATTGTGTTTATTTCTTTTTTTCTTGCCTAACTTCTCTGGCTAGAACCTCTAGTACCATGTTGAAAAGAAGTGGTAAAAATGTGTATTCTTGTTCCTGACTTTAGGGGAAAAACTTTCAGCTTTTCACCACTGAGAACGATGTTAGTTGTGGGCTTTACATATATGACCTTTATCATGTTGAGGAAGTTCCCTTCTACTCCTCGATTATTCAATGTTTTCATCATGAAATGGTGCTAGATTTTCTTAAATGTTTCCTCTGAAACAATTATGTGGTTTCTTCCTTCTTTCTATTAATGGGTATATTACACTGATTTTCATGTTGAACCACCCTTGTGTCACAGGGATAAATCCCACTTGGTAATAGTGTATAATTCTTTTAATATGTCATTGAATTCAGCTTCTTTTTAGTATTTTTGTTCAGGATTTTGGTATCTATATTCACAAGGTACATTGGTCTATCATTTTCTTATAGTGTCTTTGGTTCTGGTATGAGGGTAATGCTTGCCTCCTAGAACAAGTTAGAAAGAGTTTGAGAAAGACTGGTATTAATTCTTCTTTAAATGTTGGATAGAATTCAGCAGTGAAGCCATCTGGTCCTGAGCTTTTCTTTGTTGGGAGGTTTTGATTACTGATTCAATCTCCTTGTTATTGATTTATTCTGTTTTTCTTGAGTTGGTTTTGGTAGTTTATGGGTTTCTATGAATTTTTCCATTTCATCCAACTTATACGATTTCTTGGTATACAGTTATTCACAATATTTTCTTAATTATCCTTTTTATTTATGTAAAATTGACAATGCCCACCTTTCATTTCCAATTTTAGTATTTGAGTTTGTTTTGTTTTGTTTTTTAATCTAGCTAAAGGTTTCTCAATTTTCTTGATATTTTCAAAGAACTTCTGGTTTCATTAATTCCATTGTTTTTCTATTATTGACTTCATTTATATCTGCTCTAATCCTTATTATTTCCTCCATCTCCTAACTTTAGGTTTAGTTCTTTTTCTGGTTTGTTAAGGTATACAGCTAGGTTATTGATTGGAGATCTTTCTTCTTTTTAAATGTAGACACTTACTGTAAAAATTTACCCATGAGCACTGCTTTCACTATATCCATGAGTTTTCGTATGTTGCATTTTCATTCTCATTAATCTCTAAGTATTTTCTAATTTCCCTTGTGATTTATTCTTTGATCCACTGGTTATTTTATTTTATTTTTTTTAAGATTTATTTATTATTTATTTATTTTTTGGCTGCATCGGGTCTTAGTTGTGGCACGCAGGATCTTTTTTGAGGCTTGCGGGATCTTTAATTGAGGCACGCAGGCTTCTCTCTCATTGCGGTGCGCGGGTGTCTCTCTAGCTGTGGTGTGCAGATTTTCTCTCTCTAGCTGTGGAGTGGAGGCTCCAGGGCATGTGGGCTCTAGCTGTGGTACATGGGTTCCAGAGCATGTGGGTTCTGTAGTTTGTGCCATGCAGGCTCTCTAGTTGAGGCACATGAGCTCAGTAGTTGTGGCACGTGGGCTTAGTTTCCCTGTGGCTTGTGGGATCTTAGTTCCCTGACCAGGGATCGAACCTGCGTCCCCTGCATTATAAGGCAGAGGCTTTACCGCTGGACCACCAGGGAAGTCCCTCCATTGGTTATTTTAAATTGTATTGTTTAATTTCCACATAGATGTGAGTTTTCTAGCTTTCCTTCTGTTATTTCTTCTTATATTATTGATTTCATTTGTATCTGCTCTATTTTCTTCTATTATTGATTCTATTGATTTCTTCATTCCATTTTGGTCAGAAAAAATACGCTGCATGATTCCAATTTTTTAAAACTTACTGAGACTTGTTTTGTGGCCTAATATATTGTCTATCCTGGAAAATGTTTCAGGTATACTAGAGAAGAATGTGTATTCTGTTGTTTTGGGGTATTCTACAGATATGTTAGGTCTAACTGGTTTATAGTATTATTTAAGTTTCCTATTTCCTTACTGAACTTCTGTTATCTATATATTATGGAAAGTGGGGTATTGAAATTTCCAAATATTGTGGAGCTGTCTATTTACTCATTCAATTCTGTTTGAGTCATACGTTCCTGGGCTCGTGTTTGGTACAGATATAATTGTTATATCTTCTTGATGAACTGACCCTTCCATTAATATACGATTACTTATTGTCTCTTGGAAGTTCAGATATACAGTTTTTACTTTCTACATTTCTTTTTTGAATATAATGAGCATGTAATCATTTTATAATAGAAAAAAAAAGAGTAAGGTAAAGGGAGTAATATCTTCTCACTCAGAATGTAGGACCCATAGTGGGAAAATACCTCAATATAATAAAGGCCAAATATGACAAACACAGCTAACATCATACTCAACAGTGAAAACCTGAAAGCATTTCCTCTAAGATGAGGAAAAAGACAAGAATGTCCACTCTCACCACTTTTATTCAACATAGTTTTGGAAGTCCTCGCCATGGCAATCAGAGAAGAAAAAGAAATAAAAGAAATTCGAACTGGAAAAGAAGAAATAAGACTGTCACTCTTTGCAGATGACATGATGCTATACATAGAAAATCCTAAAGACACTACCAGAAAACTACTAGAGCTCATCAATGAATTCGGTAAAGTTGCAGGATACAAAATTAATATACAGAAATCTATTGCATTTCTATACACTAACAATGAACTATCAGAAAGAGAAATTAAGGAAACAATCCCACTTACCATCACATCAAAAAGAATAAAAATACCTAGGAATAAACATACCTAAGGAGGTAAAAGACCTGTACCCCAAAAACTATAAGACACTGATGAAAGAAATTGAAGACAACACAAACAGATGGAAAGATATACCATGTTCTTGTACTGAAAGAATCAATATCATTAAAATGACCATACTACCCAAGGCAATCTACAGATTCAATGCATTCCCTATCAAATTACCAATGGCATTTTTCATAGAACTAGAACAAAAAAATTTGAAATTTGTATGGAAACACAAAAGGCCCTGAACAGACAAAACAACCTGAGAAAGAAGAACATAGCTGGAGGAATCCCTGACTTCAGACTACACTACAATGCTATAGTAATCAAAACAGTATGGTACTGGCACAAAAGCAGACACATAGATCAATGGAACAGGATAGGAAGCCCAGAAATAAACCCACACACTTATGGTCAATTAATCTATGACAAATGAGGCAAAAATATACAATGGAGAAAAGACAGCCTCCTGAACAAGTGGTGCTGGAAAAGCTGGACAGCTACATGTAAACAAATAAAATTAAAACATCTTCTAACACCATATAGAAAAATAAACTCAAAATGGATTAAAGACCTAAATGTAAGAACAGATACTATAAAACTCTTAGAAGAAAACATAGGTAGAACACTCTTTGACATAAATCACAGCAACATTTCATTGGATCCATCTCTTAGAGTAATGGAAACAAAAGCAAAAAAAAAAAGGGGGGGGAACCTAATTAAACTTAAAAGCTTTTGCACAACAAAGGAAACCATAAACAAAACTAAAGGACAAGCTACAGGATGGGAGAAAATATTTGCAAATGATAGGACTGGCAAGAGATTAATTTCCAAAATATACAAACAGTTCACACACCTTAATATCAAAAAAACAAACAACCCAATCAAAAAATGAGCAGAAGACCTAAGCAGACACTTCTCCAAAGAAGACACACAGATGGCCAAAAGGCACATGAAAAGATGCTCAACATCACTAATTATTAGAGAGATAGAAATTAAAACTACAGTGAGGTACCAACATACACTGGTCAGAATGACCATCAGCAAAAAGTATACAAATATGGAATTCCCTGGTGATCCAGTGGTTAGGACTCAGCGATTTCATTACCGGGGCGAGGGTTCAATCCCTACTCAGGGAACTAAGATCCCACAAGCTGCATGGCATGGAAAAAAAAAAGTTTACAAATAATAAATGCTGGAGAGGGTATGGAGAAAAGGGAACCCTCCTACACTGTTGCTGGGAATGTAAATGGCTACAACCACTATGGAGAACAGTATGGAGGTTCCTTACAAAACTAAAAATAGAGTTGCCATGTGATCCAACAAACCTACTCCTGGGCATATATCCAGAAAAGACAAAAACTCTAGTTGGAAAAGATACACACACCCCAGTGTTCATAGCAGCACTATTTACAATAGCCAAGATGTGGAAGCAACCTAAATGTCCACCGACAGAGTAACAGATAAAGAAAATGTGGCATATATATTATATATATGTAATACACACACACACACACACACACACACACACACACACACAAAATGGAATACTACTCAACCATAAAAAAGAAAGAAATAATGCTATTTGCAGGAATATGGATGGACCTAGAGATTATCATACTAAATGAAGTATATTAGACAAAGACAAATATCATATCACTTATATGTGGCATCTAAAAAAATGACACAAATGAACTTATTTACGAAACAGAAATAGACTCACAGACATAGAAAACAAACATGGCTACTGCTGGAGCATGAGGGATGACTCAAATTCTGTTTGGAGGCATCTTTGAGCTTGCTGAGTAGACATCATAAGCAAAGCTCACCCTCCCGAGTTGAAGAAATTTATGGACAAGAAGTTATCATAAAAATTAAATGGTGGCAGACATGTCCAAGGAATACTGTAGGGATTCAATCCCTTTATGAATCTTGTGATAGATGAATGTGTGGAGATGGCAACTAGTGAGCAACAGAACAATACTGGAATGGTGGTAATACGAGGAAATAGTATCATCATGTTAGAAGCCTTGGAACAAGTATAAACAATGGCTGTGTTCACCAGAGAAATCAACTGCTTCTATGTGTCCCCTCTCCACATTTTATTATGATAAAATCTGAGTCATGTACATTTTCTTACTGAACTTTTTTGCTAAATAAACTTTTGTAATAGTCAAAAACAAACAAACAAACAAAAAAGAAAACAAACTTATCGTTGCCAAAGGGGAAGGGGGGGAGGGATAAATTGGGAATTTGGGATTAACAATTACACACTACTATATATAAAATACATAAACAACAAGGACCTACTGTATAGCACAGGGAACTATATTTAATATCTTGTAAAAATGTACAGTGGAAAAGAATCTGAAAAAGTATATGTTTGTATATGTATACCTATAACTGAATCACTTTGCTGTATACCTGAAATACTATAAATCAACTATACTTTAAAAAAAAAAGGTGGGGGCTTCCCTGGTGGCACAGTGGTTAAGAATCCACCTGCCAGTGCAGGGGACATGGGCTCAAGCCCTGGTCCGGGAAGATCCCACATGCCGTGGAGCAACTAAGCCCATGCACTACAACTACTGAGCCTGTGCTCTAGAGTCCGTGAGCCACAACTACTGAGCCCGTGCGCCACAACTACTGAAGCCCAAGCACCCTAGAGCCCATGCTCTGCAACGAGAAGCCACCACAATGAGAAGCCCTTGCACCACAACGAAGAGTAGCCCCTGCTCCCCACAACTA
Organism: Lagenorhynchus albirostris; assembly: GCF_949774975.1. Taxonomy (NCBI): domain Eukaryota; kingdom Metazoa; phylum Chordata; class Mammalia; order Artiodactyla; family Delphinidae; genus Lagenorhynchus; species Lagenorhynchus albirostris. The sequence goes on along the minus strand of NC_083099.1, from coordinate 89,561,525 downwards.
GAGAAAGCCTGTGTGCAGCAACGAAGACCGAACACAGCCAAAAATAAATTAATTAATTTTTTTTTAAAAAGTAGGACCTTCTGCAAAACAACTGGTTTAGACTCTTCAAAAAAAAATTGTAACTGGGAATTCCCTGGTGGTCCAGTGGTTAGGTTTCCCTTCTTTCACTGCCCAGGGCACAGTTTCAATCCTTGATAGGGGAACTAAGCTCCCACAAGCCACAAGGCAGGGCCAAAAAAAAAAAGTAATGAAGAAAGTAATGGGGGAATTGATCCTGAAAAAGTTTTAATAACCAAATATAATGTGTAAACATTGACTGGATTTTGTTTAGAAACATTTTGAACAAATGTGAAATTTTGAAAAACTCTGGTTTTGATCTCTACAACTTTTAAATAATTTAGTAAAAATATTATATATGCTGTAATATATATCAACTTTAGAAAAATATAACACACTAAATTAGGTAGAGGGAATATAAGTATTCATTGTATTGCTTTTTTCAGTTCTTCAGTGTGTTTTGTTTTTTGTTTGTTTGTTTTGCGGTACGCGGGCCTCTCAGTGTTGTGGCCTCTCCCGTTGCGGAGCACAGGCTCCGGACGCGCAGGCTCAGCGGCCATGGCTCACGGGCCCAGCCGCTCCGCGGCATGTGGGATCTTCCTGGACCGGGGCACGAACCCGTGTCCCCTGCATGGGCAGGCGGACTCTCAACCACTGCGCCACCAGGGAAGCCCTGTTTTGTTTTTTATAAATTTATTTATTTATTTTTGGCTGTTGGGCCTTTGTTGCTGCGCGGGCTTTCTCTAGTTGCGGAGGGGCTACTCTTCGTTGTGGTGCGCGGGCTTCTCATTGTGGTAGCTTCTCTTTGTTTCAGAGAATGGGCTCTAGAGCGAAGGCTCAGTAATTGTGGGGCACAGGCTTAGTTGCTCCACAGCATGTGGGATCTTCCCCAACTAGGGCTCAAACCCGTGTCCCCTGCTTTGGCAGGCAGATTCTTAACCACCGCACCACCATGAAAGTTCCTTCAGTGTGCTTTAATGTTTTTCTAATGAAGGTCTGAAGGAGAAAGGGGAAATTTATGGCTTCTTGTCGGGAAACATGCAAGCAAGAAAAGAGTGAAGCGATATTTAAAGTACCTAAAGGAAAAAAAAACTTAGAATTTTATGTTTGGCAAAATTTTCCTTCAAAAGTGAAGAAATAATTTCTCAGACAAAAACTGAGGGCATTGGTCACCCGTAGATGTGTCTCGCAAGAAATGTTAGAAAATTTTCAGAGAAGGGTGAGGAAAGTTATTGGAAGGGCTGGAGAAGTTTCCCAAGGGGCGGCGGCAAAAGGCTGCTGTCACCGGATCTTACCCACTTCTTTTGTCACCGCGGGACCGTCGCGAAGTCCATACGCTTCCGCAAGACCCGAGCACTCTCACTACCTGCGCAGCCAAGTCGGCGTGCGCCGCCCAGTAATTCCGAGCGGAACCGCAACGGGAGCCGTGCAGGTTCCGGAGAGGTGGTGCGCGCCACTCCGGAAGTAAAGCGGGGAGGACCACGGCTCATTCTCGCCTGGGGCTCCGCCCACAGACACATCTCAGGTGCAAACCCCGCCCAGCCAGGGATCTTTTGAAGGATGATTTGCACAGAAAGCTGGCTCTGCTGGGATGCTTGGACTTGGGAGAGGCTGTAAAGGTCCCTAATCCGGTTGGGGTTTCAGGGAGGATCGGGAGCTGAGTACTTCAAGAGTTATCTAGGCAAAAGGGGACGGGAAGAGCCTTCTGGGCAGAAATTGTACGGAGAAAGGTCTTGAGGTAGAGAAAAAGGAGGCTAGACTTGTAGGCAGAGGCAGATTTATAGTGAAGCTAATGAAGCTTAAGTTTCAGAACCTGTCATTTGCACTACCCCTTTCAAGGCTCGGTACCTAATTTTTGCATTATTTTTCTCGAGGGCCTCCCGAATTGTGTAAGGTTTAGACCCCACAAAACTTGACTCCACCTAGGGAGCCAGTGGAAAAGAGGGACATGATCAGATAATTGTTTATAAAAATGATCATCTGATAGCCTATGATCGGAGTAGGTAGGAGTAAGGCGAGGAGATCAGATGAGAGAAGGTAATGGTCTGGATTAGTGTGGTGGCAGTGAAGACGGAGAGGAGAGAATGGATTCCACTTACAGTCAAGAGAGAGTAGTGCAGGACTTTGATTGGCCCTATCTAAAACAGTACCATGGGCTTCCCTGGTGGCGCAGTGGTTGAGAGTCCACCTGACGATGCAGGGGACATGGGTTCGTGCCCCGATCCGGGAAGATCCCACACGCCGCGGAGCGGCTGGGCCCGTAAGCCATGGCCGCTGAGCTTGCGCGTCCGGAGCCTGTGCTCCGCAACGGGAGAGGCCACAACAGTGAGAGGTCCGCGTGCCGCAAAATAAATAAATAAACAGTACCATACTACACCACCAGTTAATAGCTGTCCTTTTGCCCTGTTTTATACTTTTGACTTATTACCACCTGATATGTATTTTATTTTCTTTTAGTCTGCTAAATAATTTTCAAAAGGTTGAAAACATCTCTTATAAAAATATAAAATGAACACATGACAAAGATTTTATTCATCATAATAAACTACTCATCCATTATTATCTTAAATAATGAGGGAACCAGTAAGATGGTAGGTAAGACTTGTTCAAATGAGAATTTGAGTTTCAGAGATTTAGATTATCAGCCAAAGGAATACTGAAATGAATTTGCTAATATTTGCAAAAATACTAATATCCTATGAAGCAAAAAACTGTAATTCTGGGAGTTATTTCTTCAATCAGATGGAAATGGATTCCATCTCTACTAGACAAAATCCATTTGCATTACTAGGAATAGGAAGTATTTGCATTGTTCTCAGACAAGAATTATTTGCATTGCTATCAGTTTTCTACAAGTTAGCCTCTACCTACAAAGTTGTATGATAGTTTAGTCAATATAAAGGCAATCAAAGGTATACCCCAGCACTACAATGAAAGATGACCCAGTAATCCTCTTCTGCCCATTTACAAGTTCTGGACAATTTTTCTGGACATGTCTACCCTCACTAGAATGTAAGATTTAAAAGAACAAGGATTTTGTTTAATTCATTGTTGAGTTATGAGCACTTAAAACTCTATATGGTACATAGCTCTCAATAAATATATATTGAATGAGTGAGTGAAAGATGAGAAAGTAGGGATATGAGTGTAAACAATTTCTTCAAGAAGTTTGTTACAAGGACCTAGCAATTGTTAGGTGGAAGGAGGTATATGTATAGAGAAAGGCCTTTTTTTAAAAAGTTCAAAGGCATTTAAATCCAGATAAGGACCCAATGAAGAGAGAGTGAATACACCAGAGAGGAGGTATCTTTTTCAAAGGCTTTCACCAAATATGGAGTGTCAGGACCAGAGCCACAATCTTCCTGGGAAGGGCCCCTTCCCACTCCAAGCCTCTAAAAATTGGGGGAGCAAGAGAGAGAGGGTTGGACTAGAACAACTATTCTCAACTGTTTTGGTCTTGGAACTCCTTCACACTCTTAAAAATTATTGAGAATTATTGAGATTTTGTTTGTCTATCAATATTTGCCAGATTAGACATTAAAACTGAGTAACTTTTAAAAATATTTTTTCACTAAAAATAATAAACCCATTACATGTTAACATAAATATCTTTATGAAAAATAATATATTTTCATAAAGAAATTTAGTCAGAAGAGTAACATTGTTTTACAAATCTCTTGCAAATTAATGTCTGGCTTCATAAACCTGGATTCTTAAAAAAAAAAATCTTCAGAAAGAATATGATATAGGTCAGAAACTCAGCTCTAAAGAAGAGTTCTAGAAAAGAAGTAAAAGGAGATAAAATCTTTTATTTTTCTTATTCCTAATTGATCTAACATATGTTTGTTCAAAATAAATAAATGGATAAATAAAATGAATGACAGCAATGTTATAAGGGAGAAGTAGGAGTTGGAAATACTATATTACAAGACACTTGCAATACTCGTGAATTGCTATATTGTTATTTGAAAAAGAGTCTAGGGACTTCCCTGGTGGCACAGTGGTTAAGAATCTGCCTGCCAATGCAGGGGACACGGGTTTGAGCCCTGGTCCAGGAAGATCCCACATGCCACGGATCAACTAAGCCCGTGTGCCACAACTACTGAGCCTGCACTCTAGAGCCCGCAAGCTACAACTACTGAGCCTGTGTGCCACAACTACTGAAGCCCATGCGCCTAGAGCCTATACTCTGCAGCAAGAGAAGCTACCGCAATGAGAAGCCCGCACACTGCAACAAAGAGTAGCCCCTGCTCACCGCAACTAGAGAAAGCCCACACACAGCAACAAAGACCCTACGTAGCCAAAAATAAATAATAAATAAATTCATTTTTAAAAAAAGACTTATATTTAAAAAAGAAAAGAAAAGAACTTGATTGCTAGTAACCATAGCAAACTCAAGGGCAAGCACACACAAAGAAAAAACAGTAGTGAAAGTGTAATTGATATACAGGAGAGGGGAAAAAAATGGAGTCATATAAAACGTTCAACTAAAATGAGAAGGAAAAGAGGGGAAGACAAAAAAAGAGGGTGATGAAAACAAATACAGATCTTAATCCATCTATATCAATCATGTTGAACATTGATTTTCTAAATATACTAATTAATCCAGAAAAATTAACAAAAAGAAGCCACCGCAATGAGAAGCCCCCACACTGCAACAAAGAGTAGCCCCCGCTTGCTGCAACTAAAGAAAGCCTGCATGCAGCAACGAAGACCCAACGCAGCCAAAAATAAATAAATAAAATAAATAAATTTATTAAAAAAATAAGATAGAATGGCCAAAATCCAAAGCCCTGACAACCCCAAATGCTAGGGAGGATGTGGAGCAGAAGGAACTCTCATTCATTGCTGGTGGGAATGTAAAGGGTAGAGCCATTTTGGAAGATAGTTTGGCAATTTATTACAAAACTAAACATACTCTTATGATTCAAAAATCATGTTCCTTGATATTTATCCAAATGAGTTGAAAATGTATGTTCACACAAAAACCTGCACACAAATGTTTATAAAAGCTTTATTCATAATTGCCAAAACTTGGAAGCAACCAAGGTGGCCTTCAATATGTGAATGGATAAATTATGGTACACCCAAGCAATGGAGAATTCAGCATTAAAAAGTGGGCAATCCAGCCATGAAAAAACATGAAAGAATTTTAAATACATTTCCTGTTGTGAAAGAAGTCAATCTGAAAAGGCTACTGTATGATTCCAAATGTACGACATTCTGTAAAGAGGCAAAGCTATGCCGACAGGAAGATCAGTGGTCTGGAGCTGGGGGGAGAAAGTATTAAATAGGTGGAGCACAGAACATTTTTATAGCACAGTGAAACTATTTTGTATGACACTAAAATGATGAGTATGTCATTATACATTGGTCAAAACCCATAGAGTGTACAACACAAAGAATGAACCCTAATATAAACTATGGGCTTTGGGTGACAATGATGGGTCAATGTAGGTTCAACAACTGTGCCTCTCGGGGGCAGGATGTTGATAGTAGAGGAAATGGGGTGGGGAGGAGGAGTGGTATTTGAGAATTCTGTACTTTCTGCTCAATTTTTCTGAAAGCTTAAGACTGCTAAAAAAACAAAAATCTACTAACTAAAATAAAACCAAATTACATTCTATATAGCTAGTACTTGAAGCAACAGTAACAGTCATTTTTTGGTAAACCTCAGTACGGAATCCAGACATTCCCATCTGTACTTAAAGCATCAGGCAACATTGAGGATGGCGAGGACAGAGCCTAGCAATCATTGAGATGCAAGTCACTTTAACTGTGGGCTCTCCATCATTTATCTCTTTTTTTTTTTCATGATTACTAGTAAGGAGTTTGAATCATAATCAAAGACTTCCCAACAAACAAAAGTCCAGGACTAGATGGCTTCACTGGTGTATTCTAACAAGCATTTTTTTATATTGAGGTAAAATTGGTATATAACGTTATGTTAACGTTATGTTATGTACAACATAGTAATTCGATATTTGTGTACACTACAAAACTGATATAAGTCTAGTTACCATCATTACCATACAATTACCCCCCTTCACACATTTCATCCACACCCCACCCCTTCCCCTCCGCTAACCATTTATTTTGTATTAAGACATGGCCCATCTAAAAGCAATGATGTTGGTATGTCCAAACCAGGTTTCTTCTTCTTCCCCATTGCAATTAATCTTTTCATAATTTTCTTATTCCTATAAAGCAAGTCAGAAAAAAATTTTGGAAAATGGTTTGAATAAGATAGACCATTACATACCAGCCCCTTGAAAATGACCAGTAAAATGAAGAATACCCTTCTGGAGTTTGTGAGTAGTTTGCCCCACAACCCTAGGATGGTGGGTAAAAAGATTTTATGTAATAAGCAAAGGAACAACATTGTCCACTTAATATCAGGGCTCCTATTCTCTAAACTACAATTGGTTCTACTTCCTTTATCTTCATACTCTCCCTTTCCTCCTCACAGCTTCTCCCCACATCCTCTCTCTGTTCACACTACTCTTGGTATTCCCATTAAAAATTAAAAAGAAACAGAGGAGGGAAGGAAGGAAGGAAGGGAAGACACAAACAAGCTCCTTTGATATTACTGCCTCAACTAACTGCTATCTCCTCTAGCTCCGGTAGTAGAGATCATCAATATGACCTGTTCCTAGTTTTTCACATGCTCTGCTCCAACTATCACCTGACCCTCTCAACATACTCTCAAAAAGACCGCCAATGGTGTACCAAATTCACATTCCCAGCAACACTGCATTAACCATAATCTTACACGGCCATCTCACTACCAACTATTTCCTTCTGAAACTCTCAACCCGTTGCTTTTTTTCTCATTTATCTCCCAACCTCTAACTGCACTTTTTCAGTCTTCATTGCTCACCTGCCATCGATAAGCTGATTCTCTTTTAAGGTTCTTCTGCAGTCCCTTCTAATTCTTACATATTCTTATGTTCAGTTTGCATGTTAATGACTCCCAAAGATGTTTCTCTCTAACCCATACTTCTCTGAACCATCTGACCCATCTGAAGCATCTCCCATGTATCATTCTTTGCCCTTGAACTGAACTTCTGTCTTTCCTCTAATAAGATGGCATTCTGTTCTCTATACTCCTGCAACTCTTACATTTGTCCCATTCCGCTTCAAATTCTTTACCAAGGTCATAAATTACATCTTTCCAGAATTATTATAGTAATCTCTGACACTCCAATCTAGTCTCTGTCACAAGATTTCAATCTACTTTCTTAAAAAACAAAAAAACCTCAGGACTTCCCTGGTGGTCCAGAGGTTAAGAATCTGCCTTCCAATGTAGGGGATGCAGGATCGATCCCTGGTCTGGGAACTAAGATCCCACATGCCATGGGGCAATGAAGCCCACATGCTCTAGAGCCCGCGTGCCACAACTACTGAGTCCGCATGTGCTACAACTACTAAGCCCACACTCCACAGCTAGAAAGAAGCCCACGAGCCTCAACAAAGAGCCCGCACACCGCAATGAAAGATCCTGCATGCCACAGTGAAGAGCCTGTGTGCTGCAGCTAAGACTTGATGCAGCCAAATAAATAAATATTTTAAAAATATATAACTATAAAAAAATAAAAATCTAATTTCCCTTCACACCCATCTTGCATCACCTCCATCCAATTCTATCACCAAAAGCTGAATTTTGTGCTCATGAGTTCCACGTCTATATAAAACCTAAAGCACTGTTTATGTGTATACACAATGTGTATTTTCTTGAGTGGAGAAGATGTTGTTATCATTATTTTCTCAAGGAAATCTATGTCCCAAAAGTGACTGAGAAACTATGACACACAGGATAATATGAGACCTTTAATATAGATATAAAACCTTCAATAGTCTGCTCCTTCCCTTCCCAGACTTATTTGTCAATATAAGCTTCAATCATATTGGCCTATTTGCAATTTAAGCAGGTCATATTCTTCCATGTATTGGTAGGGGCTGTTTCGACTACCAAAATGCCCAAATTTTTACTTTCTAACTGGTAAACTCTTCCTCAGTACATGTAATCCCTTCTGAAGTTTCCTTAAGTCACTGCAATATAGGTCCTTTCCAGATAGTTTCATAGCATCTCTTACTCATTTTCATCTCAGCATGCTACATGGGTTTTGTCTTACTAATTTTTGTATCCCCAGCTAAGTATCTGACATACGGTGAGAACCTAATTTTTTCTTTCTTAAAAGAGATCTCTCTAAAATTGAGGCAGTTAAGGTCTTAACTTGTCAACTACCTTGTTAAGGTTGCTAAGAAGAAGCCACATTTATCTGAGTTCTAATCCACTGCTAAATTTTTTTTTAATTTATTTAATTTATTTTTATTTTTGGCTGCATTGGGTTTCCGTTGCCGCGCGTGGGCTTTTATCTAGTTGTGACGAGCGGGGGCTCGCGATGCATGGCTTCTCATTGCAGTGGCTTCTCTTGTTGCGGAGCACAGGCTACAGGCTCACAGGCTTCAGTAGTTGTGGCTCACGGGCTCCAGAGCACAGGCTCAGTAGTTGTGGCGCACGGGCTTAGTTGCTCCGCGGCATGTGGGATCTTCCCGGACCAGGGCTCGAACCCATGTCCCCTGCATTGACAGGTGGATTCCTAACCACTGCGCCACCAGGGAAGCCCCTGCTAAATTATTTTTGCTTCCTATTTTTGCCTGATCTATATGGCAAATTAAGAAAACAGCATGTTTGCCCTCTGCCTTCTCCTACTAAATTTTCCAGAAACCCATGTAGACATCTATTGTTCTGTGTGTCATATTTAGAAAGATACTTAAGGATTACCTCTTAGCACATTCAGGACATAACATATTATCTTCTAGGTCTGGGGATGGGAAAGTGCAGGCAGGTAACATGAAGAGAGAGATCATCCTCCTGGGAGTGTTAGGCACCCAGGTCTGACCTGCATGGAACTGCAGGCGAACCCAACCTTCTGTGTCTGCCAAGAGTGGTCTGCCATGGACCACACACCACCGGACACCTAGGCAAGGAAAAAGAAGCAAACATAAACTGCTACAATCAGGTAACCATACCCCAATCCAATCCCTCAGTGAGTCACTCTTGAATCAACTGAATGAGAAGCATGGAAAATGTAGACCAAAAGACAGTGTAATCTAACTTCACAAACTACATAGCACAGAGGACAATAACAATTAACTTTTGGAAAACTTGCTTTGTGTCCAGGATTTTGCTAAGTGACTTACATGTATTAATACATTTATTCTTAAGAACATCATTAATATTTACCTTCTATTTACTTTTCTTATTTACAGGTGAAGTAAGTGAAGCTTACAGTGTTAAAATATCATAATTTTCCCAGAACCAAAACAAGGATCTAGGTATTCTGATTCACAGCCAATTTGCCTAACCATTACATTGTACTGCCTCAACTATGGAAAACAGGCAAAAGGATCTTTTTTAAAAGTCTAAGGAACAATCTAATTGGAGAAATGGGATATTTGAGAGACAACAGAGTAGTAAGTCCTATAGATATCAAGTGTCTGAAATTGAGAGAAAGGAGCAATCACTGTAGGCTTAAAATATCTATAAAATCTCCCCAGTCAGACTATAAAATAAGAGTAGAGATGACCACGCTCTTGGATTGGAAGAATTAATATTATTTAAATGGCCATACTACACAAAGCAATCTACAGATTTAACGTGATCCCTATCAAATAACCCATGATTTTTCACAGAACTAAAAAAATAATCCTACAGTTTATACCGAACCATAAAAGACCCAGAATTGCCAAAGCAATCCTGAGGAAAAAGAACAAAGTAGGAGGCATAACTCTCCCAGACTTCAGATAACACTACAAATCTGCAGTAATCAAAACAGCATGAAAAAAAAAGACAAAACAGCATGGTATTGGCACAAAAACAGACATATGGATCAATGGAACAGAATAGAGAGCCCAGAAATAAACACACACACTATGCTCAATTAATCTTTGACAAAGAAGGCAAGAATATACAATAGAGAAAAGACATCCTCTTCAGCAAATGGTGTTGGAAAAGTTGGACAGCTGCATGTAAATCAATGACGTTAGAACACATACTCACACCATATACAAAAATAAACTCAAAATGGCTTAAAGACTTAAATATAAGACATGATACTATAAGAGAACATAGGCAAAACATTCTCTGACATAAATTGTAGCAGTGTTTTCTTAGGTCAGTTTCCCAAGGCAAAAGAAATAAAAGCAAAAATAAATAAATGGGGCCTAATCAAACTTACAAGCTTTTGTACAGCAAAGAAAACCATAAACAAACAAACAAAAAAACTTATGAACTGGGAGAAAATATCTGCAAATGACAAGACCACCAAAGGCTTAGTTTCTGAAATATACAAACAGTTCATAACAAAAAGACAAACAACCCAGCCAAATAATGGGCAGAATACCTAAATAGACATTTCTCCAAAGAATACGTACAGGTGACCAACGGGCACATGAAAAGATGCTCAATACCACTAATTATTAGAGAAATGCAAATCAAAACTACACTGAGGTACCACTTCACACCATACAGAATGGCCATCATTAAAAAGTCTACAAATAACAAATGCTGGAGAGGATGTGGAGAAAAGGGGGAACCCTCCTACACTGTTGGTGGGAATGTAAATTGGTATAGCCACTATGGAGAACAGTACAGAGTTCCTTAAAAAAGTAAAAACAGAGCTACCATGTGATCCAGCAATCCCACTCCTGGGCATATATCTGGAGAAAAATATGGTTCGAAAGGATACATGCACCCCACTGTTCATTGCAGAGCTGTTTACAATAGTCAAGACATGGAAGCAACCTAAATGTCCACTGACAGATAAAAAAGATGTGGCACATATACACAATGGAGTATTAGCCATAAAAAAGAATGAAACAATGCCATTTGCAGCAACATGGATGTACCTAGAGATTATCATACTAAGTAAGTCATAAATAGAAAGATAAATACCATATGATATCACTTACATGTGGAATCTAAAATATGACACAAATGAACTTACCTACAAAACAGAAACAGACACACAGACATAGAGAACACAGACTTGTGGTTGCCAAGGGCGAGGAGGTGTGAGAGGGATGGATTGGGAGTTTGGGATTAGCAGATGCAAACTATTATACACAGAATGGATGAAAAACAAGGCCTTACTGTATAGCACATGGAACTATATTCAATATCCTGTGATAAACCATAATGGAATAGAATATGAAAAAGAATGTATATGTATAACTGAGTCACTTTGCTGTACAGTAGGAATTAACACAACATTGTAAATCAACTATACTTCAATGAAATAAATTTTAAAAAATAAATTTTAAAAGAGTAATTTAAAGAATGTGGCTAGGCACACTCCTGGATCCCAGTAGGTGCTTGATAACTGCTGAATGAAGAGGAACTAAAAGGATGAGTAGGGCTTCCCTGGTGGTGCAGTGGTTAAGAATCCACCTGCCAATGCAGGGGACACAGGTTCAAGCCCTGGCCCAGGAAGATCCCACATGCCACGGAGCAACTAAGCTCATGCACCACAACTGCTGAGCCTGCGCTCTAGAGCCCACGAGCCACAACTTCTGAGCCTGCGTGCCACAACTACTGAAGCCCGCGCACCTAGAGCCCGTGCTCTGCAGCAGGAGAAGCCACCACCACAAGGAGAAGCCTGCGCACTGCCACAAAGAGTAGCCCCGGATCGCAGCAACTAGAGAGCGCCTGCCCGCAGCAACGAAGACCTAATGCAGCCAAAAATAAATAAGTTAATTAATAATAGAAAAAGAGGATCCAGAACACCTCTGGAAATGGGACGGAGAGAGGAAAAGAATTCAAGCCAAAAAAGAGAATGACTTTGTGCTGGCCTGAGGTAGGGTCTGATGGAAATGAAAACAGAAATATCAAAGAGTGGAGCAGGAATTGGAGAAAGATGTGGCTAAGCTATTCTCGAGATTTCTCAAGAGGACAGGGGCCCCAAATATTTTAATTATCATTGCCTACTTTTAGGATACCAAGTTGTATTTCATAAGCCTCACAATCATTCTATCAAGTAGAATAGCTGAAATCTTCATTTTATAAATCAGGATACCAGGGTTTATGCTGAGTAACTTGCCAATGTCACATACCTAGGAAGTGGTAAGACGAGGGTTTGAACCATGGTCATTTTAATTAATTCTTCCGATCCAATAGAAAGGGGAAGACCTCAGGCTCTGGCTGACCACATTACCAGATTATGCTTTCTTCCCACCTTGGATCTGTGCTTAGCGATGAGAAAGTGTCCCCACTCAGCCACCTGGCTCAGAGAGCCATTCAGGCAAAACTTGGGTATGTATCAATCACAAGATAAGCCCTCTATGAACCTAACGTCCCATCTGCAGATATTTTAACTAACGCTTTCCCTTTAACTACCAGCAGTATTGGACTAATAAAAGTGTGCCTTTTTTCTCTGGCATGGTAACCATTTTTTAAGGTTGATCTTACCGGAAGCTTGCGGCAGAAAGCACTCCACAGAGGTAGGCAGGGGACGTGAATTTACAGCCTTAGGTTGAACAGCTCTTGCAGCAATTCTTGACCATGCTGCCAACATGGCTGCCTGAGCTGAAGTTATCACTTCAACCATGTTAGTCCTTTCCTCATTCTCACTCATCTTCCTTTTCTGAACACTTGCTGTCTTGGTCACCGTCTTGTGTTTCCCTGGACATGACTGCAATCTGGCCTCCCGTGATGATTCAGGAATATACTGCAAATGGAATTCACGATGAGTATGCAGTGAAGAGTCACTGCCCCAAGGACATTTGGGTTGATTTTATCATTCTTCGTACATTGACCTGTGTATGTCAGTGTGGGAAGGGTTTAGGAATAGTAGTTCCCTCAGAGCAGTGGTTCTTAACTGAGAGAAACTTTGATTGTCAAAACTGTGTATAGGGGGAGGGAGATCACTGACAGACTGTGGGTAGAATCCATGGATATTTAGGCTACTAAACATCCTAAAATGCACAGGACAAGCCCCAGGACAAAAAGAAATTAATTGGCTGGAAATGTCAATTGTCTTGGTTGAGAAACCTTGCCACCATATAGAGATGGTGAAGAGGAGGAAAAATTCACAATCAGAACTTACATCATGACACTCCTCACTCACCTGATCTTTTTCAGGATAAGCATGTTTCTGGAGTCTCAGATAAACCTCTATTTTCTAAGGAAATTAAGAAGGGAAATAAAAATTAAAACCTGCAGACTTCCCTGGTGGCACAGTGGTTAAGAATCTGCCTGCCAATACAGGGGACATGGGTTCAATCCCTGGTCCGGGAAGGTCCCACATGCCGTGGAGCAACTAATTCCCTGCACCACAACTACTGAGCCTATGCTCTAGAGCCCCAGGCCCACAACTACTGAAGCCCACATGCCACAACTACTAAGCCTGCACACCTAGAGCCCATGCTCCACAACAAGAGAAGCCACCGTAATGAGAAGTCCATGCACCACAACGAAGACCCAAAAATAAATAAATAAATTTAAAATTAATTAATTAATTAAAAATTAATTTAAAAAATTAAAAGCTGGCAGAGCTCCCATACTTATTGCAAGCACCAGAGATTCCTACCAGTGCACTCACCTGACCATCGGTACTCAAATTAAGTTGTTGGCACCATTTCCGCAAAGTGTCCCGACTCACGTTGTTAATTGGAGGCAGTATGGTTGGCAAGGGATAAATTGGTTTACTACAACTAGATGTTGGGCAAGCTTTGAACTGTTCATCTGTTTGAGGAGGATGAACTGAGAAAAGAAGAGAACCAAAGTAGTAATAATGTAATATTTGCAAATTCTTTAAAATTTTACGAAGTTCTCACTTATCTCTCATAACCCAATTTGTACATATACATATCAACTATTTTTCTTCATCTTACAAATAAGGTAATAGATTCAGGAGTTAAAGGACTTGCCCAAGATCACACCACCATTAAAATGGCAGAACTGGGACTCAAATACACATTTTGAAATTCTAAATTCCACTTTTTTTACACTACCTATAGCAACCTGCTTTTTGCAGCCATAAACAACCACCTGGATAGAACATTATATTGGATTGCTCCTCCAAAATGTGTAGATGTTGGACCACAAAATATCTGTCCCTACAGAAACAATTAAAACCACCTCATCCAACAATGGTCCTCCATTCTGTCAACCTGCCTCATTTTTCTCTACAGAGAAAATGTACCTTGTCTCACATCACTTTGCTTAACTTATCACTATCTACTTTATCTGGAAGCCCTCGTTATTTGCCCCCAAAATAAAATCATTCTGAAAATACTTATTCAATGCCTTCATATGAAGCCCTGATACAAAGGGTCATATTAAGAGCCGCTAGATATTTGATCAACAATTGCTCACCAAGCAAAAGACTAGATGCTTTTCAAAATGATTTAGTCTCCCAAATACCATCTTATCTTATATCTGGAATCTAAAAAGGCTGAACTCAGGAACGGAGAGTAGATTTGTGGTTGCCAGGAATTGGGAGTAGGGGAAATGGGAAGATATTGATCAAAGGGTACAAATTTTCAGTTATGAGTAAGTTCTAGGGATCTAATGTATAGCATGGTGACTACAGTTAATCGTATAATGTATGCTTAAAAATTGAGAAGACAGTAAATCTTAAAATGTTCTCACCACAGTGGGGGAAAAGTTAACTAAGTGAGGTGATGGATGTGTTAATTAGCCTTATTTTGGTAATCATTTTGCAATATATATGTGCGTCAATCATCACCCTGTACACCTTAAAATTACACCATGTTTTATGTGTCAGTTATATCTCAAAAAAGCTCGAAATAAAAGAAAATGAAAAAAGCTCGGAATGATTTGGTTTTCATAAGAAGTATGTAAAAATGGAAAGAAGATTGAGCTTCATGGGTTGGGAATTTGAGCTCACATCTAGCTGCCCCATGAGGTCATGCTCTGTCCAAAGCACTCCACATGCCTAGTTTTTTGGGGTTTTTTTTTTTTTTTTTTTTTTTTTTTTGCGGTACGCGGGCTTCTCACTGTTGCGGCCTCTCCCGTTGCGGAGCACAGGCCCCGAACGCGCAGGCTCAGTGGCCATGGCTCACGGGCCCAGCCGCTCTGCGGCATGTGGGATCTTCCCGGACCAGGGCACGAATCTGTGTCCCCTGCATCGGCAGGGGGACTCTCAACCACTGCGCCACCAGGGAAGCCCACATGCCTAGTTTTTGTGTCTTTTTAAAAGCAAGACAGTAATGGTGCTTAGCAAATGAGCAGTATGAGAGTTTGAGAAATCTCCTACCACAGATAATCAAGGTGAGATTTAAGCTGGGTGTTGCATAGTTAAAGAACAGGGGAAGAAGAATCTTCCAGAGCTGGAGAAGAAGCAAACTGAGCTCACCCTGTTGTTCTCATACCTTGGTTATCTGGACTCAGTGACTCCACTTTGACTTCTGAAGTTGAAGAAACACTTGGTTCCGTTAGATGGTCTTCAACAATTTCCTCATTAACTGGAATCAATGTAAGAACCATATTTTCTTCACCTAAGACCTCTTGAAAGAAATTCTGGAAAAGCAAGGCTCAATCACTGATTCTCATTTAATGCTGTACAACTAAAATGTTTACTTTCATGGCACAACTAATGAATAAGAGAAGCCAATAGCTGGATGGAAAGACTGAGATTCCCTGAATTTGGTATTGATTCATAGTCCCTTTATTAGATGGGAAAAACAATGAGGAAATGGGCAAAAGCAGATTTACATGTGGATGATAAGAGGAAATTAAAGCATAGATCTTGGGTTTGGGGAAACCATTTCCTTCATGGCCTTCCTCTCCATCAGTTAAAACACCAAATACTTTCATTTTATCTCCTAAATCTGTGTAGAAGGTGTTTCTGCCTTTTCATCTTCTGTTGTGTGATTCACGTTATCATCACTGGCAGGATCAGTAATCTCCTGTGATTCCAATCCATTCTGGCTCCTTTCTGCAGACTGCTCTCCTGCTTGTTCAAAATACTTCAGTTAAAAGACAAAACTCCCTGGTGTAGCCTGTAAGTTCTTGAACAGCCGGGCCCCCTGCCTGCCTTTCCAGCTTAAGAGCCCTGAGCTTTCTGAGCTTCAGCCATACCAACCTTGTTTCAGCCCCACGACCGGAGGGGAGCAAAGGTATCTGTCTTACCCTCCATTGCTGTCGCAGGGCTTACACAGTGCCCAGCACAGAGTGGACACTCAGTGTTCTTTTAACAATTTCATGAATGAAAGATAAAGTGGATAGGTAGGAAGGAACTGATATTTACTGGTTTTGTACAGTCCTCATGCACTGTGCCAGGAGCTTTTTGTATTTCTCATTTAATCCTATAACACACTTGTAGTAATTTATTAGTTTTCCTATTTTAGAAATTAGGCAACTGAGGCTCAGAAATTAAATGACCAATAACATAGAGTCACGTATGCTTAAGTTTCTAGCTTTTCCTCTCCAATCCAAGGGTGAATAAACTCCATTCCAGCTCAATTGCAATATTCTTTTCTCTGAACAGCTAAGTGTATCCGATGCGGCCAGGCCAGTCCCCGTCCCCCCACTCCCCGCCCGCCCGTCCCTCCGCAGCCGGTTTAAATCTCTTCAAAGACTTCCCCTTGCTCTGCACTTTAGCTAGCAAAAAGGATTTTGCCTTTGTACACCACTTTTTCAAAGCACTCCAGGAAACATTTCACTGGTCAGCTTAAAAAAAAAAAGGACATTATATTGGGAGAGTATCACTCCACTCAAGAGGTAAGCAGCTATATGACTTGCCCATAATCATATACTTCATATTGGCCAATTCAGTTCTCTAGCCCGGTATAGTGGCCCCTGCAAATACCTATGAAACCTACTCAATTTATATTTTCCTCTAGTCCAGGACTACCCAGACCTAGTCAGGAGACCCTTTGGTACCAAGGACATTGGGAGTAGGTTTGCTTCTTACTCCTGGGGGAAAGAAACCTACTAGTCACATCACTTTCTGACCTTATCCACGTTACCCTTTTCACTTTCTTTTTACGGCAGCTCTCCATTTCTTTACCGTTTTATCTTGCCCAGCTACAACATGTCTTTCTACAAAATAAATATCTTACTTTGAACTAGGAACAGAAATATTTAGTTTCTCCTTTTTTACTTTCACCCAAGTTGTATACCGCAATCACATGAAAGAAAAGTAATAATTCGCTTGCAAAGGGAGGATTCTCAGATAGAGATGTCTTACATCCAGAAAGACGGAAATATAAGTGAGCTCTAGAAAGGCTTTAAAAAGTGAATCTGTGGGAAAATAAATGAAATTCAAACCAAACTTACCTTCTCACAATTTGGGTGTGCCATTCCAAGGAACTCTCAGAGAAAGGCAGAGCCGGCAATGTTAAGGATATCTGCAATTTAATCCTCTTAACCTGAGGTTTCTAGTCCAATTTCTCCTTTTATAAGCAAATGTCTCCTACTTCCTGTTTTCCAGAAGAGCTGTCTTCCTTCCTCCTCTTTTTCCCCCTCCCTTGTTATCTGACAGTGTGATAATTTCATCAGTTTTATACCCAGGCTTGTCTATTAGGCAAGAGTTAAGTTATTGGGTAATTAATATCACTCCTGATTTTTAAAAAAATTTTTGGGTTTTATTCCTTTAAGGTGAGACTTAGGTGAAACTTGAAAATGACAAACACTTGTTGACAAGTTACAAACAAATAAACAATCTTTGTAAACAATATTGGTGATGGATTGAATGATGCTTTGTGGAGGGAATAGAAGTTCAAAGGTATTTTATAACTGATTTATGCCCATGGGTGTTTCACTCACTGGGAGATTAGATTTAGATTGTAGGGACTGGATAACATGATCTCTTCTGGATCTAGATCTAAACACAGGTTTTAAGCCTGCAATAATGGCGAGCTGAGTCGAAGGGAAAGGTTTGGCTATTCAGAATAAGAACAGCAGAAGCCATAATGCTAAGGCAAGTGATGTACTAATGAATGCAGGAGAAGGAACTGCAAAAACTTGGGAATTGCTGGAGGATAATGTTGGGGGCAGGATGTGATGAGACAGGAGGTAGGAAAAGTCACAGATGTTTTTATAGGTCACTCTAAAGGAGCCAGAGTTTGTAAAGGAAAATATATTCACAAACAGTATGGCAACTCTGACATTCGTTGGTCTCACGATGGGCTTTCTCTTCCCCTAGGTAAATGGTCTGGTCCATCAGTCGCAGGACCCAGGGAGCCGAGATCAGTTTAACTTAAATATTATATTATATTCAAAGTGCAAGGGCTCTGCCTCAGTTTGCTGAAGAACTGGTTGGAAAATTAAACTATGAGACTCTACCCCAGACCTTCAGAATCAGATCCTTAAGGGCAGGACCCAGAAATCTGTGCTTCAACCAGCCCTCAGGGTTGTTCTTATGCACCTAAAAGTCTGTAAACATTGGCTAGATCAGGGTGTGACCAAATGGTTTTGGATTAGGCAGATAATGCTTGGAATCCTGGCTCCTCCCTTCCAAGATGGAAACTGAATTGGCCCATAGAGATTCAGCCAAGAAAACACTCCATCTCCCCACTTGGGTGTGGCCCCTACTTACAGGCTTTTTCTGGATGATTTAGAAGGGAGTTGACCTGGTAACCTGAAGAGTTTGATTCCAGTGCCTTAGGTTAGGATGGGACTTCAAGTGGGAAGACCATTCATTACCATATTTCTTTTCTTAGCATTTATTACAATATAATTATCTTATTTATTTTCTTGGGTTTTCCCCTCTGTTTTTTTAAAATATTATATTATGGGAAAGTTCAAACATATAAAAGCAGACAGTTCACAGTGTATACCTATATCAAATCATCACAATGTACACTTTAAACATCTTAGAATTTTATTTGTCAATTATATCTCAATAAAGCTGAAAAAAAAGAATAAAAGAAGACAGTAATATCACCAGCCCTCATGGATCCATCATCCAGCTTTGAACAACTATTGACTCCCAGCCAATCTGTTTTCATCTAAACCACCACCTATTCCCCCTCTCTTGGGTTATTTTAAAAGAAATACCAGACTTCATAGTTTTCATTCATAAATTCGGGGGGAAAAAAGACTTTTTCCAACTATAGTTACAATATCTTTTTCATATCTAAAAATAATTTAAAATAATTTTTTAATATTATTGCACTATTCAGTCTCTTTAAACATCCAGCAGTATTTAAATATGCAATTATCTCATACTCTCATTTTCTTGTTTTAACAATCTGTTGGAATCACATAAGGGCTACACACCGTGATTAGATATGTGCCTTAATATAAAATAGATAAGGACCTACCGTATAGCACAGGGCATGTTTCTCAAAACTCTGTAATGACCTATATGGGAAAAGAATCTAAAAAACAGTGGATATGGGAATTCCCTGGCAGTCCCGTGGTTAGGACTCTGCACTTCCACTGCAGGGGACACGAGTTCAATTCCTGGTAGTGGAACTAAGATCCCGAAAGCTGCGCAGCGTGGCCAAAAAAACAAAACAAAAAAGAGTGGATATATATATGTATAACTGATTCACTTTGCTGTAGAACAGAAACTAACACAACATTTTAAATCAACTATACTCCAATAAAAAATTTTTTTAAAAAAGGATATGTGCCTTAAATTTTCTTTTCGTTTTTCTTCTTCTTTTTTTTTTGGCCACGCTGCACGTGGGATATTAGTTCCCTGAGCAGACCAGGGATCCAACCCCGGGCCCTAGTCAGGGAGAGCACGGAGTCCTAATCACTGGACCGCCTGGGAATTCCCACCTTAAATTTTCTTCAATCTGTAAATTCTCCCTCCATCTTTTATTTTCCTCACAAATTTTGTTTTTGTTCTTATTATTGCTTAAAGAATTGTGTGAATTTCCTGTAGTTTTATACCTAGGTTTTGCTAATTTCATTTGTACTTCCACTTTAAGCTAGTCTTCTATCCTCTGCATTTATTGTAAGTGAGCTTGATCAGGCTTCCCTGGTGGCGCAGTGGTTGAGACTCTGCCTGTCAATACAGGGGACACGGGTTCGTGCCCCGGCCCGGGAAGATCCCACATGCTGCAGAGCGGCTGGGCCTGTGAGCCATGGCCCGCTGAGCCTGCGCTTCCGGAGCCTGTGCTCCGCAGCGGGAGAGGCCACAACCGTGAGAGGCCCGCGTACCGCAAAAAAAACAAAAACACTCTTTCCCTTTCTCTTCACTCATTTGACTCCGCATTCTTTAAACTTATTTTTTTAACTTATTTTTAATTCAAGTATATCTGACATATAACATTGTGTAAATTTAAGGTGTACGTGTTAATTTGATACATCTGTATATTGTAATACTGTTGCCATTGTAGCTATAATTAACATTCTATCCTGTTCTTTAAGTGTAAATGCCAGTTTCCTGTAGTGACCCTAAAAGAGTTTACTCCTGTTATTCTCTTATTCCTTTTCTTCATAGAATTTCTTTAAATCTGTATATATTTGAAATTTTGATTGTTTAACTTCATCTCCCCAGTTAGACAGCAGGCTCCAGAGAGCAATGGTCTAACCTAGAGCATTGCACTGTATCTGGCTCAGAACAGAGGCTCAATCAATGCTGGTTATTCATCCTGCATCAACCTCTATTCCCTGCCCCCCACACCATGCCACCAACTCCCTTTTGAGTAGATGGTCCTCTCTGTGCTGCTGCTCTAATGGATATGTTATAAATGCTGATAACGGACTGACCTGACTCTCTCCTGTCAGACTGTGACATTGTGAAGTTCTCAGACTCACCTTTATTCTCCCCATGCTCAGCTCAGTGCCTGGTTTAGAGAAGGCTCTTAATAAGGCACAACAAAGGACTCAAATCATATTACACCAATTTCAGTTTAGGGCTCAGTATATACCTCAGAGCTGAAAAGCAGCCACTAAATGGATGTTAAGCTATTAAAAATAACCTAGACTGTAGGGTAGAGATTTTAAAAAGAAAAAAAATTGTTTATGTATACTTGGATTCTAATATTATTCCAATAATAGAGAATAGTTCTGAAATAAAAATGCATTACCTATTTCAAATATATTTTATTTACCATATTGTAAGTTAAATATTTAAATACATTGTATTTTTTTGTTTAGATAAATGTTTTTCAAAATTTTTCTTTTTTTTTTTTTTAAATCAAAGGAACATGCTCTGTAATAGTAAATGTTCATGGAGCACCAACATGTAACAGGTAAAAGTGGAGCAACTCTGGTTGAAAAATAAAAAACCATAAGACATCCCCACAGAACCCTCAGGTGCTGAGAAACAGTTTGGAAACTATGGTTCGGTATCACTCTCATGTGGAAGGGACAGCTACTGAGTTCTTCAGTTTTCTGAGGAGGAAGATAAAAGATGCACTCTGAAAGATGTTCCCAACTTTGCCACAGCCTTCATTTCAAGAAATTGCCACTTCCAAGCACTACTGAAAATTCAATTCTACTTTAGAACGGTAGTTACAGATCTTTGTCTTCTGATCAAGAATAAATGAGCATTTTTGCTTTTTTTTTTTTTTCTGAAAAAAATATCTCTTCTCTATCATGAGGCAACAGTCACAATTAGGAGAATCTTAAATTCAGAATCCAGACAAGTAAGGTCTATCCTCTGTTCTGTATGACTCAGAAGATGTGGTTAGGACAGAGCATGGCAGTCAGGGGAGATGAGGTGGGAAGGACAATTTTGTTGTTGTTGTTGTTTTGCGGTACACGGGCCTCTCACTGCTGTGAGAGCACAGGCTCCGGACGCGCAAGCTCAGCGGCCATGGCTCACGGGCCCATACGCTCCGCGGCATGTGGGATCTTCCCGGACCAGTTCAACTTTTTGAACACAACTTTTTATTCTGTCTAGTTCCTTTCCTTTCTGGTTGAATAGTTTTTCTGTCTCCTTTTCCCCACCTAACTCCTAAAACACTGATGTCCCATGAGGTTGCATTTCTCTATTCTTGATCATGCTTCATGCTTTTCTAGAGCAGCTTCATCCATTTTTCCAATTTCAACCTCCACCTACATGCTGACGACTCCCATATATGTATTTCTAGCCCAATCTTTTTGCCTGCCTTACTGACCCAAGTTTTGGCATATCAGGCTATGCACTTCAAACTTAGTAAGAAGTAAACTCAGTGACATCCTTACCAACATTCACCTCCTTTGGTATTTCTTCTTGAGATGTGTTATCATCCACCCAGTCATCTAAAGGCAGAAACGTAACAACTACTTAAAACACCCCTTCTCCTTAAACTCCAATAGGTCAAAGTCCTGTGGAGTCAAACATGTACACATCTTGCTTGATTTTGCCTCTCCTATAATTCTACTGCCATTGCCTTATTTCTTGTCTAAAGCATCTCTAACCCGTTATTGAAATCTCTCACTGATCAGATTACCTCCCAGCCAACCTATCCTGTCTTTTTTTAATTGAAGTATAGTTGATTTACAATGTTGTGTTAGTTTCAGGTGTACATCAAAATGATTCAGTTTTATACACACGCACACACACACACATTCTTTTTCAGATTCAACCCATTCTGTGTGTTTTTTTTTGTTTGTTTGTTTGTTTTGTCTCCATCAGGTCTTAGTCGCAGCCCGTGGGCTCTTCCTTGTGGCGGCATGAGGGCTCCAGAGTGCGTAGGCTTAGTTGCCCCGTGACATGTGGGATTTTAGTTTCGCGACTGAGGATCTAACCCGTGTCCCCTGCATTGGAGGGCAGATCAGGGAAATCCTTAACCCATTCTTTTTTCTTAATTTATTTATTTTTAATTTTATTTAGTTATTTTTTTTGGTTGTATTGGGTCTTTGTTGCTGCACGTGGGCTTTCTCTAATTGCAGAGAGTGGGGGCTACTCTTCGTTGCAGTGCACGGGCTTCTCATTGCAGTGGCTTTTCTTGTTGTGGAGCACGGACTCTAGGCGAGGGGGCTTCAGTAGTTGTGGCACACGGGCTTAGTTGCTTTACAGCATGCGGGATGTTCTTGGACCAGGGATTGAACCCGTGTCCCCTGCATTGGCAGGTGGATTCTTAACCACTGCGCCACGAAGGAAGTCTCCCAACCCATTCTCGATGATGCTTGATGTATGTTACCTCAAGTTGAGTTTCATAACTAGGGAATTTAGTGTCTGTGCTGTGCGCACCAGGGTGAGATAGGAAGCAGTTTTATTTATTTATTTGTAATGAAATTACTCTATTTATTTATTTATTGGCCGCACTGCGTAGCATGCAGGGTCTTATTTCTCCGACCAGGGATCGAACCTGCTCCCCTTGCAGGGGAAGTGCAGAGTCTTAACCACTGGACCACCAGAGAAGTCACAGAAAGTAGTTTTAGAGGTTTAGAATTGGCGTCCCCACTGTGATAGCTCTTATCCCACAGGCCAAGGATCCAATGAGGTGGTTACTTCATCTATCAAGTATATCAATTCCAATTATACATTCAGAGACTGAGAAAATGATCCCTGGGTGTCTTCATAAAAACAGTGGGCCTACCAGAGCTAGACTTTAGCCAGGACTCAGCTATTATGGGGCTGCTTTAAGCCCCCAACCTAACAAAAAGGGGGTCATGATGATAATTTGGGTATCAAAGTCAATTCAGATCCTGTGTCCAATAGTCTTTAAAATGTCTCATTTCTCTTTTCCAGTGTACAGTCACATCGTTAAATGCCTATACATCCCTTTGGAGAAAGACGGGGGAATAATTATAAGAAATACTTGTTATGGGGGCCTCCCTGGTGTCGCAGTGGTTGAGAGTCCGCCTGCCAATGCAGGGGACACGAGTTCGTGCCCCGGTCTGGGAAGATCCCACATGCCGCGGAGCGGCTGGGCCCGTGAGCCATGGCCGCTGAGCCTGCGCGTCCGGAGCCTGTGCTCCGCAATGGGAGAGGCCACAACAGTTAGAGGCCCACTTACCTCAAAAAACAAAACAAAACAAAACAAACAAACAAAAAAAAACAAAAGATGAACATTATTTATCTCAATAGTTCAAAATAGAGTATGGAGAGAATAATGTATGGTAGTAGACACTAAGAATAATATCCTCCCCTTCTCTATCTGTCTGCTTTCTCTGGCCTTGCTTTATACCCAAATTAGGCAAAATGATTCAACGTAAGAATTATGATTTTGTAGCATTAATGTCTTCCCAACAAGTGACTTTTAAAAAAAAATGCATGTTTACACAATCTCTCATAAATTGTTTATTTTTTCTGGAGAGAATGAGAGGGAAATAAAAGTTAATAAAAGGATTCACATTCCCGTCTTTGTTCTGAGCAGCACAAATTCCCAGTTTGCTAACCTTGCTGTCACTACTCAAATTATGTTGTTGGCACCAACTACCCAAAGTGTTCAAGACAGCCCATCCATAGGAGGCAGACTGCTCGGCTAGGGAAGTATTCTATACGGGGCAACTTAACATTGAAGAACAGAAGCTAAGAAAGAGTTTAATAAAATAGTCATAAAGAGCATTTGCATAGACTGTCAATTTATGAAGTATATTATATATATTATCTCATTAATTCTTATAATCCTGTGAGATAAATATTATGATCACTGCTATTCAGGTAACAGATACTCAATATCAACCATCTACTAAAATAGCACATCTGGTCTCAAACCTAGGTCTTAGACTTCTTACTTCCTTAATCTTGGCGGGTCATTAATACTTTGCGCAACATACATGTGTGTCATCTTTTTTGTTTCTGTAGTCCCCACTCACAGGTCATATCTTTGCATTAGATTGTAGTTGAGTTATATTAACCATTTAGGGCAATGAAGTCTTAGAATTTAACACAGTTGACTGTCATCTTCATTTCCGAATACCTTCCACACTACATACAACCCACCTGCATTCCATTATTGCCTTCTGCTACTTTGCAGAACTCCTTACACACTGCATTCTACTTAAGGCTAGATATTTTCTTACAGAGGAACGTACTTAAATGTATTCTTCTTGTAAGAAACATAACTATCCCTAACACATTACAACACAATACCAAATATCATTTTTCTAGAGTTAGTCTCTCCTGTTGGACCTGCAACAAGCTGCTTTTCCCATTGCTCACTGACCCGGAAAACTCATCAAAATCCCTAAAGGATTTTTGCTGCAGAAGATGACATGCTGATTCTAAATTTATATATAAAGAACTCCTCAAGCGCAATAATAAGAAAACAATCCCCCTCAACCCCGCTACCAAAAAAAAGAGCAAAATACTTTAACAGCCATTCCATCAAGAAGCTATATGGAGGGCAAATTAATATCACAATTAAGATACCACTATACACCTATTAGAATAGCTAAAATTAAAGTCTGATCATATCAAGTGTTGATGAGGATATCATACGTTTCTGGTGAGAATGCAATATGTCACCACCATTTTGGAAAACTGTGTGAGAGTTTCTTGTAAAGCTAAACATACTTAATATATGACTCAGCAATCTTCCTCCTTAGATATTTACCCCCAAATGAGTGAAACTTGAGTGTTCACTCAAAAAACTGTATATGATGGTAAATAGAGGGCTTATTTATGATCACCAAAACCTAGAAATAACCAAATATCTTTCAACTGGTGAATGGTGTAGGAGCAGAAAACTCTTCTAGGTAGTTTGACTGGTCTAATAATTAAATTGACATGAGACAAATTAACAGGAGAAAATCAAATTTTGTATGTGTGGGAGCCCCATAAAAATATGTGGACTCCCTGGCAGTCAGGTAACTGAGACGTATATATCATCCCAAGCTAAAGAGAAGGGGTAGGGGTCTGGGGCTTCAAGGCGGAGGAAGACAGTTCTCAGGAAGATGAGAAGAGCAAATGTTTGGTAAACAAATGTTTGCTCTGCCATGTAGATGAGTCTTTTATTTTTTGACCATGTCATGCGTCATGCGGGATCTTAGTTCCCTGACCAGGGATCAAACCTGTGCCCCCTGTATTGAGAGCGTGGAGTTTTAACCACTGGACTGCTGGGGAAGTCCTATTAATAAGTCTTTCTTATATAAAATATTATCTCTAGTAATAGCTTTCTTCCTAGTATAGGTCCTCTATCTAAATTCTTTGAGGCAGTTAAAGGGAAGGTAAAAAGCTCTTTCTGAATCTGCTGGTCCCTGCTTGTCTTCAGCTCAAAATAATCCATATGCCAAAGCCACATTCTGGGGTGGCATATTCTGCTCCCCTTCAATGGATAAACAAACATGGCATATCCACACAATGGAATACTACTGTTCATCAATAAAAAGGAACAAACTGGTGATACATTCAAAAATATGAGTCAACCTCAAATGCCTTATACTAAATTAAAGAACCCAGTCTCATTCCATTCATAAGACATCCTGGAAAAGACGAAACTATAGGAACAGAAAATAGATCTTTGGTTTTCAGGAGTTGAGGAGGGGAAAGGAGTTAACTACAAAGAGGCAAGAAGGAATTTTCTGGAGCGATGGAAGTTCTAGCTCTTGTGATGGTAGTTACATGGATGCATGCGTTTATCAAAACTCAAAGGATTATACATTAAAATGGGTGAATTTCACTGTATGTAAATAAACCTATATGTTCAATAAACCTGACTAAGCCTAGAGAGATTAATTAAATTCCCAAAGCCACACAGCTTTGAAATGGCTAATAAGTGCTTGGTAATTACATATCAGCTCAGTGCAGAAAAGAAAGATAGAGACAAAACATAGTAGAAATTACAGCAGTTACTCTTGGCTGAGTGCCAGTCACTTTCCTAACATAACTGTTTTACATACATTATTTTTTTCAACCTAGCAACCTCGCAAGTGTGAGTTGTTACCTTCATTTTAAAAATCAAGTGAACTGAGCTTTCAGGATAGAAACTTGTAAACATATCTGGCTGCCCCCAAAGCTTGGGCTCTTGTGTTTCTTAATAGTAAGAAATAAGTGGTGACTTCCAATCCAGTATGGATAAAAGAGGTAGTAGTTTTAGTAGTTTTAAGAATTGAAATATAGGGCTTCCCTGGTGGCGCAGTGGTTGAGAGTCCACCTGCTGATGCAGGGGACACGGGTTCGTGCCCCGGTCCGGGAAGATCCCACATGCCGCGGAGCAGCTGGGCCCGTGAGCCATGGCCGCTGAGCCTGCGCGTCCGGAGCCTGTGCTCCGCAACGGGAGAGGCCACAGCAGTGAGAGGCCCGCGTACCGCAAAAAAAAAAAAAAAAAAAAAAAGAATTGAAATATAGAGACTTCCCTGGTAGCCCAGTGGTTAAGACTCTGCGCTTCCACTGCAGGGGGCATGGGTTTAATTGCTGGTCTGGGAACTAAGATCCCCCATGCTGCACTGCGTGGCCAAAAAAAAAAAAAAGGAATATATCAAATAAAGTTATCAGAGAAGATTTAATCAGGGCTTTTGAGGAAGAGCAGAAGGAATCAAGTTCTGACCTTCGTTTTCCAGTGTTAGAGCTACAGTTCTGAGTTACTGAGGAAATCTTGTCCAGTCTCTGTGAACTTCTTCTATAACCCTTCTCAGTGTTATAAATCTCCCTAATGTATTGGGGCACTCCTCTTGGTCATCCATCATGAGAATAAACGACCTCCTCAAACTTTACTCTGAGGCCTCTGTATACAAATCCTAGGAGTCATGTGACTGATGCAATTTCCTCTTTGATCTCCAAACTAAACCTTTTTTTTTCCTTTGAGGTAAAATTTACAGTAAAATATACAGATTTTTTTTTTGATGTGGACCATTTTTTAAAGTCTTTATTGAATTTGTTACAATACTGCTTCTGTTTTATGTTTTGATTTTTGGCCATGAGGCATGTGGGATCTTAGCTCCCTGACCAGGGATCAAATCCACACCCCCTGCACTGGAAGGCAAAGTCTTAACCACTGGATCTGCCAGGGAAGTTCTAAAATACACAGATCTTAAGTGTACAGTTTGATAAGTTTTGAAAAATGGTAGGCAACTCCCTAGTCGAGACAGAAAATATTTCCATCACCACAGAATTTTCTCTTTGCCCCTTCCAGGAGATTCTGGCCACTCCCACCCCATGGGTTAGTTGGATAAAGAAGTGGCATCTTATTTACTTTGGGTAGGTGGACTGTCCCTCTTCTTACTCATCTTGATTACCAAATGGTTTTTAATATAAAAGATGATGAAGAGAACACAACGTTGTTAATCAACTATACTCCAATAGAAAATAAAATTTTTTAAAAAATGGTGAAGAGACTAAAAAATTAAACAATGGAAGTGGTAATTTGTTGATAGACATCAGTTTTAGAATCACTTTTTCCTTACTTTCTATTATCCTCCCTCCAATATACCGTCCCATTACGGACGCGCAGGCTCAGCGGCCATGGCTCACGGGCTTAGCCGCTCCGCGGCATGTGGGATCTTCACGGACCGGGGCACGAACCTGTGTCCCCTGCATCGGCAGGCAGACTCTCAACCACTGGGCCACCAGGGAAGCCCCCCTCTATTTTTTAAGATAAAGGCAAAACAAAGGATTTCTCTTGTCTGGGCTTCCATTCCTTTCCAGCCTCATCCAATATCTATGTTCCCTGGTTCTGAACTCCCAATGCACTGGCCTTTCAGTTTTCTTGTTTCCCACCTCAGGAGCCTCACAACACGTTCTACTGGCTGGAAGGTCCTTTCTTCTCCTTTTTTTAATTCTTATTTGCCATTCAATCTGATGTCAGCTCAAAACTCTTTCTCAGAGAAATCTGTCCCTTTAAGTAGTGGACTCAGAAATGAAAAGTAACATCTTTTGGAGCAATTTACCTCCTTCAGGCCATTCCAATCTAGGTTTTCCTGGCCAGGAACAAAAGATGACTCAAGTTAATTCTTCTAAAGAGAAATGTCTTGTGGACCCATTTACTTCATCTTTTGTCATCTGATGTCTACCCCTTAGTAATGGAAGTTCTTTTTCCTCTCCTTATCTTTCAAAAAATACAATTTCAGCTATATCCTTCAGGTAAGGCTGATTGAAATATTGGGTGATTACTGCCATTCTTAACACTTCGGCCCTTCATATTCTAAAACAGGAGGGTGGCTCATGGGGGAAACACAAATCCTGCTAAACAGTTTTAAAAGAATTTACTAGAGACCTTCCAAAATTGTATTTTGGAGGAAATTAAACTATGAGTTTTATGGCGGAACTAGAAAATAGAATACTGCGTGTTACAACAGAGAAGTTTTTTTTTTCCAAAAGGTAACTCAAAGCAATTTATTTTCCCAGAGAATATAGATAGACAGGACAGAGATCTATTTTTTAATATTGGTTGCCAAGAAACTTGTAATCCATCTCCTTTTATAATTCACTTCATACCTTCTCATTCATCATCCATTGAATAAACATTTATTGAGTACCAACTACGTGTCAGGCTGTTCTAGGAGGCTGTGATACCTAAGTGCACAAAACCGACAGAAATCCATTTTTTAAAAAAATTTATTTTCATTTTTGTCTGTGTTGGGTCTTTGTTGCTGCACACAGGCTTTTTCTAGTTGTGGCGAGTGGGGGCTACTCTTCGTTGCGGTGCACGGGCTTCTCATTGTAGTGGCTTCTCTTGCTGTGGAGCCCGGGCTCTAGGCACGTGAGCCTCAGTAGTTGTGGCACGTGGGCTCAGTAGTTGTGGCTCACGGGCTTAGTTGCTCCGAGGCATGTGGGATCTTCCCGGAACAGGGCTTGAACCTGTGTCCCCAGCACTGGCAGGCAGATTCTTATCCACTGCACCACCAGGGAAGTACCCCAGAAATCCTTTTGTATTGTTAGGGGAAGACAAACAATAAATTACAAATTAACATGTAAGAGGAGACAATTGTTATGGAAAAATAGAAATTGGGACACAGTGTGCTTATAGGGCTGGAGAAACAACTTGTGATTTTAAATAGGGGGTCACAGTATGCCTTTTTGACGAAGTGGCATTCGAAGAAAGAATTAAAAGAAAGTTTACCATATTGACATATGGGGAAAAGAGCATTCCAGCCAGTGACAAGGCCCTGAGGTAGGAGCGTGTGAGGCATGGTCAAAGAACAGCAGGGCAGGGTGTTGGAGATGAGGCAGGAGATGAAGGGGCACGGGGTAGAATGCACTTTAGTTAAGGTCTTGGAGGTCATTACAATGACTTTGGTTTTCCCTCTGAATGGGATCCATGGGAGGGTTTTGAGCAGTGTCATGATCTGACATATTTCAAAAGAATCATTTCACATACACAATTGAGAATTTCGTTTTAAAATAAAAGCTTTAATTTCAAAATTTTCTAGTTGCCTTTTTCCTAGAGGCACTATAACTTATCATTCAATGTGGGACACTTAAAAAAATTATATATAATTTACATATAAGTAAAATACAGACATCTTAAGTGCATAGCTCTGTGAATATTTACATATGGGTGCATCTAAGTAACTGCCACCCAAAACAAGGTAAGCTCACTTAATTATGCGGAGACAAGAGGCATAATCAGGACTGATTGCTTCCTTGTGAATAGATTCTTTGGGGCAAGAATATTATCAGTGATATATTGTATCACATCAGGAAACACATTGCTACTCTTACCATTCCTGGTGATGATAAGTTTGAATTCTTGGTTAAGGTGTACATAACCACATTTGAACTTTTGCCTATAAGCCCCATTTTTCCCAATGTAGAAATTCACTTGAGGCACTTTCAAGTAAATTAATTCCATTCATCGAGTTAGCATTTTTAAAATGTCCCCATCTCCTTTCTCGTCTGCTCCCTTAGGGCTGGGAGTCTTTGGAGAGATAGGCACTTCCACTTTTGGCAGTTCACAGGCTTTTCTTCATGCAACCCTGTAAGCAGGAAGCATGGAGAGTGCAGAGTGGCCCAGAGTTCAGCTGTCAAATAGCACCGTGGAGTTGATTTGTAGTCACTTCTCTATCATTAATTATAATCATAGCCGTGGAGTTGATTTGTAGTCACTTCTCTATCATTAATTATAATCATAGCTGTACCCTTTTTACTGGTATTGTGATCTCACTGCAGGCTTTTCATTAATACTTTATTCCTAAAAAGCAAATGAAATGTTTTAGAATCAAGACGAAATATCAAATTGCATTCTTGAAAATAACCAAGAAACCCACTCCTGGAATGCCAATAAAATTGCCCTTGGGACTTTCCTGGTGGTCCAGTGGTTAGGACCCAGTTCTTTCACTACCATAGCCCCAGGTTCAATCCCTGGCCAGGGAACTAAGATCCCGCAGCTTGAGCTCCCCCCCACCCCACCTGAGGCTTCTATCCTGTGCCAGCTGCCCTAGATCTCTGGTGTTCAGTCATCATGACGCCAAAAGTGGGTCCCCAGCAGGCCAACAGAGAGCACGGGATGAAGCCCAGGATGATTCCTGGACAATTACAGGGTGAGGAGATGGATCCCTGGGAGCCAAGTCTGGGCTGCTCCAAGCCCCTCTATTCAGAGGGATGGGCTTCTCTCCATCCTCCTCCTCTGCAGGCCCCTCTTCCGAGCTAAGCCCGGAAACACACGTGGCCCAATTTAACAGAAAACACGTGGCAATCCCCTCCAAGCATCCTACTGCTCCCCTTCTCCATTCGTATCTTTCAGAAAATACCTCCAGTTGTAGCCTCTATTTCTCTCCTCCCCTTATTCAACCACCCCCAAATTATCTATATTCTTTATTGCTTTGAATCCCTTATCTTTTCCAAGCAAGTATGTTATCTCTACCTCCTTTATAAGACAATTTCCCCATGCAAATTCTCCCCACTGACTTCATATTTCAGGTTTTCTCCTTGTTTCTTTTGTCTCCTTTAACATGCCCCTAAAACACTGCTGTTCCTTGAAGCTCTGTCCTCAACCCAATGCAACTCTTCTCCTTATCAGTGTTCAAGTAATTACCGAAAAACTATCTAGAAGCCAGGTTTTTCTTACTTCCTGCTTTCCATCTAGACAATTCTTCCCTTAAATTAAGAAACCTCTTCTTTGATACCAGTCATCACATGGTGATACAGTCGTTTACGTACCAGTCATCCCCCTTAGACTGTAGGCCACCTAAAAGCAGGGGTTTTTTTGCTAGTCATTATTTCTGTGTAGTGCGTATACTGGGAATATAGTAATTATACAATTGGTTACTGCTCCAAAATTATGCGTCTCCAGGTAGAAGCATTATGCCTTGACATAAAAATGCCCTTTCTCCTAGGAAGACGCTTACTCAAGTAAAACTTTTTGTGAAAATCTTTATTGACAACTTGTGCTTGAAATACAGGGCTAATTAAGATGAATATGTATCTCCTTTTTCCCCCAACTAAAACCCAGATGCCCACTTTTAGTGTGTAGAAGGGTACCATGTGTTTACCTGTGCACACACTCAGGGCACAGCATGTTGTCCTCCAGGTGTGGGGGAGGAAGATTGCCCGCAGGAGGCAAGAAGAGCGCAGACACCCTCCTTCGTTTTTCAGGCACCCAAGCCTGTCCGGCATGAAATTGTAAATGAACCCAGCCCTCTGTGTTAGCAGGGAGACCTCTCCCGTGAACCACACACCACCAGACCCCTGGGGAAGGAAAGAGAGGTTCAGTACGAGCATAGCAAGACCAAAGTCTAAACTTCGAGTTTGCATCATGGCCTTTGATGCTACTGTCTTCCTCAAGTGCCAGCTCCCAGATATGAACCCTGAAACCTAACTTACTCTACCCTGTTCCCCTTTAGAAAATAATGCAAAAACAGTTCCTGTTAAATATTTTAAAAGAAACAAAAAATACATCTGGATGTGTAGAGGCAAGTGGGTAGATGACAGTGTGGCTGGGAGGGTGGCAAAGCTTTTCCTCTGCCCGTCTTAGGTTTTCACCTGGGACTCTAACAAAAAGACTAACAAGGGAAAAACAGCTGATGAATTCATGCAGTGCACATAGTGCAGGAAAAATGCAAACACTAGCTCAAAATGGCAGCTTAGAATTCCATCTTATGTAACATCTTTGACAAAGAACAATACATTTGCAAAGAAATGACAGGACAAAGGGAAGCAGTTTTAGGCTCCCAAGGGTGGCAAACAGTGGGAAGGTAAATATATGGGAGGAAACTAATGGATGAGGTTTCTTTGCTGGTTGCTCTGGTGCCCACTCTCAGTGGATAAGTCTGTCTCCAGCAAAAGGAGAATAGATAATCCTGCCTTAGGGCGAAAAGGGAGAGCTTTTTTGGGGTTGCTGCTTTTTGATTGCCTTCAGCTCAAGATTTTTATGGCAAAGAGACATATTTTGGGGTGACGTTCTGGTTTCCTTCAATAGAAAGACTAAACCAGAGTGGTCTGGGAAGGCCCTCATAAAACAAGTTCAGAGGGCTCAACTCTTTTTTTTTTTAGCGACATCAATGGTTTAATGGATGGGGGATCTTACATGTCTGAAGCAAGATCCTGGAGCAACACCCCACTATGTGCAACAGACAGTGGACAGGGCCTGGCCCCAGGCTTTGCTCCCAAGGGGAGGGGGAGGTTACCAGTTATAGGGGGGACAGGGGTCTCAACAGGCATTGTAATGTGCTAACCAGTTCATGGCCTTAATTTTATCTCCTGTAACTCTCACAATGACATCATGAGGTAGGTATTATTATTAACCTACATCACCACGAACAAACTGAGAACTAGATTAAATAACAGTTAATGCCACTTACTTGACAGATGCTAGAAGATCCAAGGCTTTAGCTCAGGCAGTTGATTTTAGAGACTGCTTTTACTTTTAATTCTTTAAAGGAGGCGAAAAGAAATGAAGCCAGATTTCTATCCCCTTCTGATGACCTCATTAATTTAGATCACTGGTTCTCAAAATGCGGTCCCCAGATTAGCCGTGCCTGGGAGATGGTTAGAAATGTAAATTCCTAGGGCCTACCCAGACCTGAACCAGAAAAATGTGTGGGTGGGGCCCAGGAATCACCAGGTCTTCAGATGATTTTGATAACACCCTGAAGTTAATCAGCGGTTAATATCAATTAAACTTATTTTCCCACCTGAACCAAAAGCAGTTCTTACTAATGAGCTTACCACAGGTCTCTTGCGATTGCACCGACTCCATCTTCATGGCCCTGGCTGTCATTCTGCTCCAAGAGGCAAACACAGTTCCTGGGTCAGAGGCAGAAGTCGATACAACTTCCTGAAGAGTAGGATCTCCTTCAAGGGCAGGAGCTCCTTCAAGGGCAGGTACTCCCTCCTCAGGAGGAGCAGCCACTTCAGAAGACATCTTTTCATCAGAACATTCCAGAGGTAGTTCCCCCTCGTCCATCTTTGATTTTCTTCTTGCTAGTGATAGGATCCTGGCCTCCTCGGCTGTGGCAGGAATGTTCTACATAGAGGGTTTAAAAGATTAAAGACAATTCTTCTACTCACCTTTTTTTTTTTTTTTTTTTTTTTTTTTTTGCAGTACGCGGGCCTCTCACTGTTGTGGCCTCTCCCGTTGTGGAACACAGGCTCTGGATGCGCAGGCTCAGCGGCCATGGCTCACAGGCCCAGCCGCTCCGCGGCATGTGGGATCTTCCCGGACCGGGGCACAAACCCGTGTTCCCTGCATCGGCAGGCGGACTCTCAACCACTGCGCCACCAGGGAAGCCCTCTGCTCACCTTTTAACGCTAAAATAAGTGAGTAGGATGAGAATAACTAAACCTTCGACTTGGCCAAATTCCCTACAAATTACTCACTTTTTGATGAGGGTAGGCATGTTCACAGAGTCGTTTATATCCGTCTAGTTTCTAAGACAAGAGAAAAATGAGTTAATAATCAAACTGAGGCTCGTAGTCTTCCTCCCAAGAGCATCAACTCCTACCCTGGACACTCACCGGGCCTTTGGTGCTTAGTTTTAACTGCTGGCACCAAGCGCGCACAACATCCCTGTGAATCAGATTGACAGGCGGCAGTATAGAAGGTAAAGGAGGAATTGGCATCGTCTTCTTCTGAGGTTTCACACTGTCACAACATTGTGGCATTTTTCGTGGACAACAAGCTGAAGGAGAATGAGATAAAATTAGCAATAATTAACTTTTGTGTAGCCTTTTAAAATGTCAAAAGTACAATCACTTTTAGTTCTTATAGTCTAATCCCCACTGTAAAATTAAATGACTTGCCAAAGACCACGTAACCTTCAAGGGATAGAACCTCAAAACTAAAACTGACAATATTTCTGAATCCCTCAGTATTTTTACTTCCTAAAACTCCCCACTACTCACGCACACTTGCTCTTTTGTGAGAGCTCTAAACCACAGACCCTGAGGAGGTTGACCTAGAGATTGCACTTCCAATGCAGGGAATGATAGAAGTTTTAGACCTGAGGTCATAACTACTAGGCCATGCCTTGCCCTCTCACCGCAAAAAACAAAATAAGCCACCCAGAAATGCTACACAATGACTAATACCCATAATTCTGGCAGCCCACCCCACTAGGGCAGCACTCTGGTCTCCTGCTGCACCTCACACGCTCTCACCATTCAGGAAAGACTGACGTTAATAGTCACTAGGTTTGACTGAGCGCCCATTCAGTCAGATGAAGTGTAGGCTGTTTACCTAATTATTCTGTGTAAATTACAACCGACCCTCCACCCTGACCTCAATCCAACTCAGCAAGGTAGCTACTTTCCTCATATTTTTAAGACAGGAAGTAGAGTTTCAAGGATGGGATTTTGAATTTATAGGTCTCTGTCCCCAGATCATTGCAAATGACGATCCTTAACTCCCAGAATCTAGAGTAGGCAAAATAATGATCACAACCAGGAGGTGAGATTTAAACTAGGCTTCGAAGGAAGTGTAGGATTTGCAGAATACAGCACTGAAATTTCTTCCCTACTTTTTCAGAAAAATCCCTGTCTTCTCGGACCCAGGGAAATAGGATTTGAGGAACTGTAGATCTCTTACCTCTGTTATCTTTTATAGATCTTTTTCTTTTGGTCCTCTTTGCCGAGTTTTCTAGTATATCTGGTTTACCAGAAGCCCCCTGTCCCTCTTCGGCATCTACTGATGTACGTTTGAATTTGCAGCTCATATATTCTTCCTCTGTCTTCTTTGTGGAGTTGCACTGGGGATAGAGGAACCAGAAAGTCACTCCTCTGGGCGTCCAACCCACCATATACACTACCTGACTTATGACACCTCACATCCAAGGTACCAAGATAATCACTGAACTCCGCTGGCAACATGGGTTCTCTTCTGGGTATCATCTTAATACTCAGGTTTATTTATAAGAAAGGGAAGCAGTGATAGAGAAGTAGAAGGCCAATCTGAAAGTATGAGAAAAGGGGAATTCCCTGGTTGTCCAGTGGTTAGGACTCAGCACTTTCACTGCAAGGGCCAGGGTTCAGTCCCTGGTTGGGGAATTAAGATCCCACAAGCCTCGGCGGCAAGGTCCAAAAATGTACGAGAAAAGACAAAAAAAAAAATATATATATATATATATATATATAAACAAAATTCATAGAAGAAACTAGCCTCTGCTTTGGAGAAAGCCCTTACATCACCCACAATATCCATTATCCCTCACCTGGAAGGTTTTTTTTCCCCTCTTTCCCCATTCCCCCCACTCCCTCCCATTTACCTCTTCCAGATAAACCTTTCCCATACTATTGCCCCAAGCTACTGCCACAAAACTACTTTCCTTTCCAACCTAGTTACTTTGCCTGAAAGGATATCACTCAGCTCCACACACACAACCTTCCCTTATATTCATGTTCTTAAACCCTTAATCCGCTTTCAGAATCTCACTTCAAGTGTTAGTTCAGCTGGTAACCTTTTCTCCACTTTATAGACCAGTACAAATCTACTGCGCCATTGCCACATTCCTACCACTTGTCAGTTGCAGTTTTACATTTGCTTGTGTGATTTGATCCATGACTGTTACTCCATTTGATTATAAACTCCCCAAGGGTAGAATTCCTTTCCCTCTGGTTATAGGCACTCAATAAATATTGGTTAATTCAAAAGAAACAAGAGAACAGTGAGAATAAAGCTGTTTGATACAAAGAAACAACATTTTTTGAGCCTATAGTTTCCATCAGGCATTGTTCCACACCACAGACTCCTTAGTTTCCTTCTTTTAATCCCCACAGCAATCCAGCAACAATCTATTATTTTGTTTTTCAGATGCAGAAGCTGAGGCTCAGAGGTTACATAACTAAGGGCACACAGGTAGACACTTGCGATAGAAATTAAACCCCAAGTCAATACTAAATCCCAGATTTGCTTCCAAATCTAATTCCTATCACCTCCAAGAAGGGAGTACGAATTACATTTTTACATCTCTATAGCAGGTTTACATTCATATTCAAATCTCACATTGGCATAACACTTACACAAAGTGCACTTTGTACCTCACTCACTTTGGGGCCTCCCAAAAGTCTTAGTTAAAATTGGGAGGGCAAAAAATGACCTAGCTCTAGGAAAGAGACCCGGAGAGCGGTCAGGCTGCACTGGCAGAGGGATTCAATTTTTCTCAACAAAGCCCCACAGCCTGTCTGACTTTAGTTGCTGTCCTCAGTGTTCCTCAATACGTCTGGTTTCCCATTGTTCCTTGGCCCTAACAACCCTAAGAAAAGATGAATCCAGACGCAGCAATTTTGGTCTCGAACCTGTGTCTGTAGAAGCAAAATTAAAGGATCTGGTTCAGTATACCAGGGAGCAATTATATCCAGGAACTTGATTTTTTTTTTCAACAAGTGAAGGGAAGGAAATTCTAAGGGACCTTCTTTTCTCCTCAAAAGAGGGAGTAAGTGTGCCCAAGAGAAAGAGAAACATGAAGATTGACAAAGACAGACAAAAGCAAACCCGTGCAGATTGTACTTACCTCCTTGTTCTTTGCACTCTC
This sequence comes from Lagenorhynchus albirostris, assembly GCF_949774975.1. Lineage (NCBI taxonomy): Eukaryota > Metazoa > Chordata > Mammalia > Artiodactyla > Delphinidae > Lagenorhynchus > Lagenorhynchus albirostris. Next base: position 89,523,757 of record NC_083099.1, on the reverse strand, counting down.
CATGATCAGAAATCTCAAGCTCGATGATACTCTCCTTACTTCTGAAATGGCCCCTGGCCCAAGGTGGCTCTTTTAAAGGCTCCTCCTTCTTCCGGCGCAGGTAAGCACTTTTCCTTTTCTCCTCCCCTCTGTTCCTTCCCCCACAGCCCGTGAAAGCTAAGCTTGCACACTTTCTTATTCATGAGTGACTATTGTATGAATGAATACATTCCGGGCCCTTTCCTGTGAGTTTTTTTTTAACATTATTAGGCAGGGTGTGGTTCCGGAGACATTGGGAAGTTGAAAATTCCTTCAGAAAAATTCCAAGGGAAAAAGAAAAGTTGCTAGAGACTTCTGAAGGGGATGTGTGATAGGATTTAATGATGAAACTTGTGGAAACAACAGAATTCTGGGCCAAACCAGTGGCTTGAAGAAAGCAAAACTGTTTTCTTGTACCATATACATTTTATTTCTTAAGCAAGTTACTCAACTTATTAAAACTTCAGTTTTCCATCAGTACTAATAATAACTAGAACCTTCCCATCTGCCAACAACTAACAATAATAGTTTTAAAAGTCCATTGAGGGGGCTTCCCTGGTGGCGCAGTGGTTGAGAATCTGCCTGTTAATGCAGGGGACACGGGTTCGAGCCCTGGTGAGGATCCCACATGCCACGGAGCAACTAGGCCCATGAGCTACAACTACTGAGCCTGCGTGTCTGGAGCCTGTGCTCCACAACAAGAGAGGCCACGATAGTGAGAGGCCCGCGCACCGTGATGAAGAGTGGCCCCCGCTTGCCACAACTAGAGAAAGCCCTCGCACAGAAATGAAAACCCAACACAGCCAAAATAAATTAATTAATTAATAAATTCCTACCCCCAATATCTTAAAAAAAAAAAAGTCCATTGAGGGACTTCCCTGGTGGCTCAGTGGTTGAGAATCTACCTGCCAATGTAGCAGACACGGGTTTGAGCCCTAGTTTGGGAAGATGCCACATGCTGTGGAACAACTAAGTCTGTGCACCACAACTGCTGAGACCGTGCACCACAACTACTGAAGCCTGCGTGCCTAGAGCCCTAGCTCCACAACAAGCGAAGCCACCACAATGAGAAGCCTGCGCACCGCAACGAAGCCTAGCTCCTTCTCACTGCAACTAGAGAAAGCCCGTGCACAGCAATGAAGACCCAACGCAGCCAAAAATAAAATAAAATTTTTTTTTAAAGTCCATTGAGTATTTGTTTTGTACTAATTCTGGGTTTAAAGGTTCACAGCTATTATTATTATTTTCATCATTATTAATTTTTTTTCTTGGCCATGCCACACGGCTTGCGAGATCTTAGTTCCCCGACCAGGGATCAAACCCATGCCCCCTGCAGTGGAAGCATGGAGTCTTAACCACTGGACCACCAGGGAAGTCCCACACAGCCATTATTTTATTGCTCTCCATTTCATAGATGACAAAAGTGTGTATAAGATTGTGTTGGTAACCTGCTTGGCACAGTAAGTGAAAGAACCAGAAATCAAGTTTAGGTTTGGCTGATTCAGGTATTTCATTGAATCATCTTCCTTTTCGCAGTGTAATTGAAGGTAACATTACTGAGTTCTAAATTAAGAGATACCTAATCCTGGGCAAGACATAATCCGTGATTTGTATGTTAATAGATGGGAGTGTGTGTTGAGATTATAATTTAGAAATTCTTAGGCCAACCGCTATTTGGAGAAACACAATTCTAAAAGAATTGCACCTGGAATTCCCCAGTGGTCCAGTGATTAATACGCAGGCTTTCACTGCCGTGTTCCCTGGTTCGATACCCGGTCGGGGAACTAAGATCCCACAAGCTGCACGGCATGGCCAAAAAATAAAAACAAGGACAAAAAAAAAAGAATTGCACCAACCATTCAAAAAAAAAATGGGTTAAATAATGTCCTATATATTCAATATAAAGAGGCAGTGAATAACAGTTCTGATGCACGAGTAAGATGAATCCCATAAATATTGACCTAGATATGACTTTGGTAAAGGGTCATGAAAATCCTTACGGAATATATCCTTTTTTTTTTTTTTTTTTTTAAAGCATGCAAGGGTCTTCCCTGGTGGTGCAGTGGTTATGAATCCGCCTGCCAATGCAGGGGACATGGGTTCGATCCCTGGTCCGGGAAGATCCCACAGGCCCTGGAGCAACTAAGCCCGTGCACCACAACTACTGAGCCTGCGCTCTAGAGCCCACGAGCCACAACTAAACTGAGCACACGAGCCACAACTACTGAAGCCCATGCACTCTAGGGCCCATGTGCTGCAACTGCTGAAGCCTGAGCACCTAGATCCCGTGCTCTGCAACTAGAGAAGCCACCACAATGAGAGGCCCGCGCACCTCAATGAAGCGTTGCCCCTGCTCGCCACAACTAGAGAAAGCCCATGCACAGCAAGGAAGACCCAATGTAGCCAAAAATAAATAAATAAGTGTATATAAATAAATAAATAAAACTCACAACCACGATACCCAAAAAATAAAATAAAGCATGCAAGTATATACAGGTATGATAACCCATCTGATGTGATTCAAAGGCAATTTTCTGACAAGAAGGCCCTTTATACCACTAGGAAGTAGTCAACCTGAAATACAAATGTTAAGAAGTCTGTAAACTTCAAAATAGTAACCCAGTTTGAAAGTGGTGGCAATGCAGAGAGGCAGTGTGATCATGCCCTGTTATAAACCAAAGAGTAGGGTAGAAAAAAAGAACGTGTCAGTGCTTGAATTTATTTACAATTGTCCAAAGGAGAGAGAAACTCCAGCTACTGGACATAAACATTCTTGATACTATAGAGAAGCCGATCCTGTGAATATTAAATCCCCTCTGCTTACCTTGGGAAGTTTGTTAGCAGGAGCCAGGGGTCAATTCCAACAAACATTTGTTGACTGCTTATGGGTCAGCACTGATGAGAATTTAATGATGAGTACAGCTGTGTTTCTTAGAGAAGCATGATGGGAATTGGGCTTTAGGAAAATTACTCTGGTAAGGAGTGATTGTGGGATTCCCCTCAAGGGACCATGAAGACCAGCATGAAGTGGTTTTTGGTGGAACTGGAAAGGCAAGGAAGATTATGTGAAGCACGATGAGGTAGAATTCCATGGGAACTTATTAGGTATCGAGGGATTGAAATTTGTTATGAAAGTGAGGTTTAAATATGGGTACCAGGAAAACGGTGGTATTATTAACACCACATTTGAACCAAAGAGAATGTGGAAGGGAGATGTGTCATGGACTTAAGAGATCGCAGCACTTAGTAAATGTTGATAGGTGTTATTTCCTGCAATGACCCACCTGGCATAAAATATATCCAAAGTTGTGTAATCAAATATCTACTAGGCTTTAGCTAAGATTCTGAAGACAGCGTAGAGGATAGAACTATAATATATCTTTCTTTGTTAAAGAACCTGGAATTGCAAATTCTGGTGTCCATTTAGTGGTCCAAAGTATAGCCAGCTTGATAAAATGTTCTAGTTAGTTATCTGACAAATTGCTTCACCCCATTTAATTCTTCCCTTCTTGACTTTTGCAGATCTTGCATGACTTTTATCCTATAGTATAATGATTTCCTAGATTAGGATTTCCTGGATTAAAAGGACTCTGTCTTATTTAACTTTGTATTGCCAGCCCTTGTCTAAGAGCCTAGCACACAAATAAATATTGGCTAAGTAATGAGTAAATGACTGAATGGATGAGCAGACAAATTTTCCAGTGCTTGGTTTAGTTCTTCTCATTGTTGCTGAGACTAAGTTTGGGTGTGTGGTCACAGGAATCCTGACATCGGCTCAGATTGCTCCTCTAGTTGGTGTATATTGATGTTGGGTATGTGTGACTAGTCAGGGCTTTGGTTAACAAGCCGTGGTGGAGACGGTGGTGGTGGTGGTTTGTGGTATGAGCTCAGGGGAGGGTATTGTGGTGATGGGTATAAAGAAAACAGAATAGAAGACATCTAAGTAGGTACATTTATTTCTAGTGCCCTCTACTTCCCTTTCTACTAATCTAATCAAATTTTGATTTTCCTTTTCCTAATTCTTATATCCCTATACCTAAGAGGTAATAGGTACCAGGAACTGTGTTAAGCACTGGGATACAAAATACAAAGAGCAAGTGCTGGGGTGCAAGGTATTCCACCCATGGGGCCTGCACTGTTCTTTTGCGGCTCATGCTGGCATGCCCAGTTAATCTTATTAACCTTTTTTTTCTTTTTGGCCGTGCCATGCGGCATGCAGGATCTTAGTTCCCCAACCAGGGATCGAATCCGTGCCCCCCTACATTGGGAGCATGGAGTCTTAACCACTGGACCTCCAGGGAAGTCCAAGCCCAGTTACTCTTTATTAGCCTTCTTGCTTTACAGTGCAATATATCCCATGTTCATCTTATATTGCATCATTTCTTTTTGAAAGATTTTCTCTTACTTCAAAGAAATGCATAATAAAATCCATCTTACTTAAAAATCTTCTCAACGATCTTCTATTTCATGGGAAGAATATTTTAACCTTAATAAAAACTAACATTGGGGTTTTACTGTATATGTTACTGTTGTAATATATGCGTTTACTTTCCTTTTCAATTTAATGGCATCTTTATAATTGTCCATGAGATTCAGCAAAGTTCCAATAGTAATATTTAATATTTTAAAGCAAGCCTCTTTCTCAGTGATTCTCATATAGGTCCAATATCTGCTTTGGATTTATGATGCTCTCAAGTAATATATTGGTTAAAAAACAGATTTAAATGTACGTTTTTTTAAAAGCACTGACCTTGCTTTGGAAAGCAATTTTTTTTTCGCCCACTGTAAACAAAGCAGCAGTTGCAGATGAACTCTATCGTCCTTGTCCCTTATCATTGTCTGTTTGAGGAATAAATATATCACATTTTCTTACATGAAAATTGGACACTTGTTTTTATGACTCGTATGAATATTTTGTTTCTACTTTAAAACTATACAAGAAAAATAAAAGAACTAAAATGGTCTGCCAAACCCCTCACCATCACTCCGCATCGCTTGCATTACCATCTGAACCGTCTCTTCTCCCCCTCCAACGCCCCCCGCCCCCATAGAAAAATTGTCTTCCACGAAACCGGTCCCTGGTATTAAAAACGTTGGGGACCACTGTTCTACAGGACAAATCAATGACACAGGGGGAAAAGTTTGAGCAGTCTACTTTAATTTTTTTTTTTTATTTATTTTTGGCCACGCCACACCGCACGCGGGATGCGGGGGATCTTAGTTACCGGACTAGGGATTGAACCGGTGTCCCCGGCAGTGGAAGGATGGAGTCTTAACCACTGGACAGCCGGGGAAGTCCCTTGAGTAGTCTACTTTAGACATTTTAAGACACGGAAATGCATGTCTTGGGTATTAGCCAACATCACATATTATTCTTAATTTTGTTTGGTTGATTTTGACATTCCAGTCAGTAGGAAAATGACCACATTTTAAAGAGACGCATGCTAAAATATGTAGATACGAAATAATATGATATCTAGGATCTGTTTTAAAATAGGGTTGCAAAGGGAAAAAAGGAATAGGTGAAGGAAAGTGACAAGTTTGGTGAGATATATGTGGATAATTGGTTTACGAATGCATTTTAGTATTCTCTCTACTTTGCATGTGTTTAAAAGTTATAATAAAAATGGAAAGAGAAACCCAACCTCCATAGCTTTTCCTCTCTTAATCCTGATTTATGAAAATTTAAAAATTCGAGGTAAATTTCTTTCTTTTTTTTTTTTTTTTTTGCGGTACTTGGGCCTCTCAGTGTTGTGGCCTCTGCCGTTGCGGAGCACAGGCTCCAGACGCGCAGGCTCCGGACGCGCAGGCTCAGCGGTCATGGCTCCGGACGCGCAGGCTCAGCGGTCATGGCTCCGGACGCGCAGGCTCAGCGGTCATGGCTCCTGACGCGCAGGTTCAGCGGCCATGGCTCACGGGCCCAGCTGCTCCGCGGCATATAGGATCTTCCCGGACCGCGGCACGAACCCCTGTCCCCTGCATCGGCAGGCGGACTCTCAACCACTGCCCCACCAGGGAAGCCCTTCGAGGTAAATTTCTATTGTCTTGATATTCTATTTAGAATCTTACCTGCATTACGAATCTACCATGTGACCTTGAGCAAAGTAATTATCAGGTTACTTTTTGGTCAAATGGCAGTAATAATACTATCAACCTCAGGGTCCTTACGAGGATTAAAAAGATAATGGATGTAGGGAATTCCCTGGCAGTCCTGTCCAGTGGTTAGGACTGTGAACTCTCACTGCCAGGTTCAATCCCTGGTTGGGGAACTAAAATCCCACAAGCTGCGAGGGGTGGCCAAAAAAAGAAAAAGATGATGGATGTAATATCTCTTTACACAGGGTCTGATACATAGTATCATACCATTCAATTAACATTAGTTATTATTATATAAATATTTTTCTTTCCTATTCTTCTAGTGAATCGGGAGTTACTTTCTTCTCATTCTGAGCATTTGTAGAGGAGATTAACTAATAGTAAGAATGTTGTCTAAATAATGAATTTTAATGTGATGAGCTCTACTGGCATAGTTGATTTATAAGCTTAGAAGATTATTTAAATATATAACATTTGTTAATGATATTAAAATATTTCAGTGGGTTTTGGGCCTTGGGAAAATGATTTTAAACATACTTTCATGATTCATTGATGCTAGTACAGCATGACTTGCTCTTAGTTTGCACAAATAATCTATGTGCATTCTTCAGGAAAGGTAAACATCTTTGCTAAAGCTCTTTATGAAGCCTAGCTGAATTTAGAAGTAAGCTATAATCCCAGTTGATTTAGTCAGCTTCAGAACTGTCTTACCCTTACAGATGGGATGACAGTACTGCAACTGTGATGCTTTTAGTACAATGGAAGGAGATCCAGAGGGTCCCGGGAGGGGAATGCAGATGACTCCCAAGTTCTGTGTGGACAAGGAAGTAAAAGCTAAGAAAAAGTGGCATGTTTCTTGGGAAACATTTCAATATTGTTATTTATACAAGGAAGCAGAGAGCAATACAGCTGGAGAATTAAGTGGAGAGATGAGCACACAGATGGGTAAGAAAGCACTGTTTTGCCAACTGCATAACATCTGGTACATTAGAGTTAAGTTAAATACCTAACAAGCTAAACAAAAGTCCAAGTAGTAGATGATTTCTTTATCTTTCTCAGGAATATAACAGCCCAAAGTAAGTCATGTTATATGTGAAAACCAAAGATACACTTAAAGAAAAAGTTCTCCTTTAAACATATGTGGAATACACAGCTGGAATTAAGACAGTATGGTATATGAGAAGAAGGCAGTTTATAGAAAACTTAAATGGTGTATTAACTCTGGTAGTGAGTTACAGTATAAATAAAGCAAATTTGTCTTCCTCCTAAAATTGCTATGGTTTATCAGAATATCAGCAGTGCTTACAAGGCAAAGCTTATATAAATATTTTTTTCAGAAACAAAACATTGGTAACCAGTTACAGACCCATGGACCCATGACTGCAATAAAACTTTTCTTTGATATAAATTTACTTGTAAAATGCTCTGTGAGTTATCAATATTATTAAGATGCGTTTCTTGCCAAGATTTCTCTTCTTGATCCTCTCTATATTTTATATCACCATGGCTTGGGATATCTTTCTGAGACAGTGAATCCAATTTGAGTTTTAGTCACAGTGACAGAAATTAAAATAGCATCAAAGATCCAATCTCTTTTTTGTTATCCTCTGACTTTGAGGGAAAAAAAATTCCTCAGGTTTGCAATTCTACTTCCATAATTTGATGTTTCATTATTGAAGAATTGTAATTTTCAAGTCTTTTAAAAAACAATAATATATTGAAAAGTTGCTGTTTTCTTTCTGATGCCTTAAAGGTAAAGATTCATAATGTTTTATTACCACAGTTACCACAACTGGATGAGATGGTGACAGCTAATCCACACCATGTTTCTGAAAGATAGTCAGCCAGTATTTACTGAGCACCCAGTATGTCTCAGATAGAATTCTAGGTGCTAGGGATACAGCTGTAAGAAGCAGACAAGGGCCTTAAGCATAGGAAGCTTCATTTTAGGGAAAAGAGAGACCAAAAAATAAGCCAAACCATTTCAGACAGTGCCCAGTGCTGGGGGAAAATAGCATAGGGTGGTATGATAAGAGAGTGTCTGGGGGACTCCTTTAGATTGAGCAGTCAGGCAAATGCTCTCTGAGGAGGGAACATATAACTGAGAATTAAAAAACAAGCAGCCAGTTATATTAAAAGCTAAGGCAAGAACATTCTAGACAGAGGACAGAGCTACTGCTAAGGCCCTAGGGCAGAAATAAACTTGGTAAGGGACAAAGCATGGAAAATATAATGCACATGTAATGAAGTCACCGATTGTGTTACATATGCTTAAGATGACAGCGGAAAAACTAGTTCTGAGAGCAATTAAATTCAAAGTATCCAAGAGTGGTGCTGATGATTGCAATGTGCTGCAAGAACAAGCAAGGCCGGTTGACAAAGGCCCAGATATTACAGGATGAATGAACTTAACTCCTGAATTAATTCCAATTATTCTTGGCCTAGACTCAAAATCAACATAAGAACACCATCCAAATGGACTCAAAGAGTAGAATATGTTTTCACTGACTGAACATTAGGAAGAAGGCAGACTATAACATCACTATTGCAAAAGGCAACGGCTTGTAATAACTCCCATCTCATTTTAAACCTGTCCTGAAAAAGCACTGCAAAGATATTTCATAAAATATCTTTCAGTTCCCTTGCAGTATTGTAAGCAGATACAGTAGGGGGGTCCCCAGAAAAAGAGAACCAGGAATGGCTTTCTTGACATAAGAGAAACCATTTTTAGCCTAAGCAATTTTGTGATCTAGGCCTGGCCACAATGCTTTCCCTGGAACAGTTTTCATAATTAATGAAGGCACAAAGGAAAAGCAATCAAGAAGCAGTGGTTCAGTGATAAAACAGAGTCCTATTTCCTCTCTAAGGCATATACATCACAATCTGATACATACCTTTAAGTTCTGCAGGACCTAAGGCCTCCCTTCTGGTGGAGGATGGTAACTACAAGCTGAGACCTCAGACTGGTTGGAACCTAAGGGATGATGATGTTGACCTTTTCTGACCCTCATGACTTCAATCAACTAAAACTTTGACTCTGGCAACCTTTGTCCCAATTCCATGCTGAATTCTCTTCTGCTGAAGCCCCTTCATGAATATTCATGTATCCTTAGCTTAAAACTTCCCCAGTTTTGCTGTTGGGGAGACACTGCTTTAGGAAAGATTCCCCGGTAGTCTCCTTACTTGCTGCAAGTAAGTAAACAAAAGTCACCTTCTCCTGACCTTTGACTTGGCTGTGTCTTTGGTTGTGTCTTTTGACACCTACCAAAAGGTGAACCAACTTTTTCAGGTAACAGTGTTGGTCAGTAAATATTCATATTCATCATTAGTAAGGGAAAGGTGTCTTACATTTCCATTCCCCTCCTAATCTAATTATTTTAGATTAGTTTTGAGCGAAGTTTGCATTCTCATGAGGTTATTTGTCAGCCTAGTCTGATTCCTCATTGGTAGTTTCAATGCTTTTGCTATAAGTTGTCAAGCGGTAGATTTAAATGATAACTACTTGTTGAGGCTGAAAGTTTAGAAAACCTAAAGACAATGAGATGCTCTCTTGGCAGTTTTCCTCTTAAATGAGTAATGATCTTTTAGAAAGGCGATTTAAGCTAAACCTTTTGCAGTACTACACTGAAGCCCTGAGGCTAAATCATTGTGTGAAAATTTGGAGTGTCCCTTTCCCTTTTCCCTTACACTCATATTGCCCCAATATGAGAAGTTTAATGTGAAAAGAAATCACTTTATTAAAGAAGGGAGAGATGTTGTAGACCCTTTGCTGTAATTTAGGGATGATGGAACCCTACTTGTTGGCTCCAAAAGTCAGCCACAGACTTGACTAAGGGCTGGCAAAAAATGCCCAGGGGGCTCATTCCTGTGCTGGGTGGGATTTGGGAGGAACCAACTCCTCAGAGACGCACAATTACAGTCTCCCTTGGAATCTGCGGGGGTGGGGGTGGGGGGGAACTGGTTCCAGGAGCCCCCACGGATATCAAAATCCTTGGCTGCTCAAGTCCCTTATATAAGAGGGCGAAGTACAGTGAATACAGTCTGCCATACTTATCCCCAGGTTTCGCATTTGCGGATTCAACCAGCCGCACATCCATTGGTCATATCCGCCAGTGTCTTGGTAGAATCTGCGGATGCGAAACCCGGGGATTGGGACTGCTGACTGTATTCAGTTTGAAGAAAAAGCCTTTCCTGAATGCAGGACACCTTGGACTTTTGAAAAGCTGAGGACTGATGGAGAGTGGACTTCTTCATTCTAGGCCTTCTGTTTGAAGGGAATTAGGCACTTTAGACTCAGGATCACTTTTGTAAGAACATTGTTAGTCTTGTAACTTGTTCAGGGTTGTTCTATTTGACAGCCTGTGGCCTAGTAGAGAAAGCAGTTAATCCTTACCATTAAAAGCCAGTGTGTCTGTCTTCAGGGACAGCAGGACTGCTCTCCTTCAGCGTGGGCAGTTGAAAATCCCCAGGGAGAAAAGTACTTTTGCTAGTGACCAGAGAAAGGAAAACAAGGTGAACCCCTGGGGACTGCTAGGAGGGACAATAAGGAAAAAAGGAGCAGAGGAAATCAGCTGAGCAGGAAAAACAGCTGCTGGTCACCCACTGTGCCTTTTGGGCAGTGGTTTTTAGCCTTTGGAAGATGAATGGCTTCCAAATTTCCCAATGTCCTGGTTGCACCCCGGACCAATAACACCATCCTCTCTGGAAAGATGCTGGCATCAGTATTTTTTATATCTCCCCCAGGTGATTCCAGTCAAGGTTGAGACTCCTGGCTTAGGAAGCATTCCTCAAACTTTAAAGTGCTCATGAATCACCTGGGGAGCTTATTAAAATGCAGGTTCTGGGACTTTCCTGGTGGTGCAGTTGTTAAGAATCTGCCTGCCAATGCAGGGGACACGGGTTCGAGCTCTGGTCCGGGAAGATCCCACATGCCACATGCAACTAAACCCATGTGCCACAACTACTGAGCCTGCACTCTAGAGTCCACATGCCACAATTATGAAGCCTGCGTGCCACAACTACTGAAGGCCGCATGCAGTAACGACGACCCATTGCAGCCAAAAATAAAATAAATAAATATAAATAAATAAAAATGCAGGTTGTGATCCAGTCTGGGGCAGGGCCTGACTGGAGCAGGGCATTTCCAGTCCAGCTCCCAGGAATCACCCATGCTGGGAGGGGGAGGGGAGCTGAGCAGCGCAAGCCCTTGGATATAAGCTCCAGACACCGGCTGATTCTGTGCAGTGACTTGGCTGTCTATCATTAAACCAGTGATCAACATTTGAGTGCCAGACCTTTTAAAATAGAAATCTTGAAAATCCCATTAAACTTAGAGTAAAATCTAAACGTGTGACTGTGGCTTACAAATATTTTAATGTGGTGGTGGGGATTCAGCCCACCTCTCTGAACTCTCCCAGACTCTCCTCTGGCTCAGCTGCTCCAGGGAGCAGGTACTGTTGCTGTTCCTCCCACACCTGACCTCTCCTTTCAAGGTCTTCATTCCTGCGGTGCCTTCTGCTTGGAATACTTTCCCCCTACATAGCCTCATGGCTCCTTCCCTCTTCATTCGGCTCAGATGTCACCACCTTAGCCCTCCCTTCATCACCCATTCTAAAGAAGCCACCTCCCCTCCACCACTCAGTCTCCTGACTCTCTCCCCACATAGTGCTGATCACTGTTTGAAATTGGTCTGCCTATTTGTTTGCTTATTGCTTTTCTCTGCACCTCCACAAGACTATTAGCCATGAGAGAAAAGCTGCTGTCTGTCTGGGCCACCAGTGCTATGATCCCAGACCCTAGAGAACAGCCTGCCACATAGAGGAATATACACATGCAAAATGAAAATGAATGGTAGGAATATCAGGTGTGTGTGTGTGTATATATATATATAGAGAGAGAGAGAGACAGAGAGAGAGAGAGAGAGAGAGAGACAGACAGACAGACAGACAGACAGAATTTTCAGTGAATACAAGCTGTTAATTAAGAGATCTTAATCTGGGTTTCTTTGATAGTGGTGATTAATATAGTAGAAGTATGATTGAAACAACTCCATAGTGAGCCTGACCTTCGTTCACATGGGACTTCTAATCCATGTTTTTAGGAAAAAGAAGGTGAATTCACATTTGCATTAAGGAAGAACATTACCCAGTTTATTAAAAAAAAGACTGCAGGCATAGGGGACTTCCCTGGTGGCACAGTGGTTAAGAAGCCGCCTGCCAATGCAGGGCACATATGTTTGAGCCCTGGTCCAGGAAGATCCCACATGCCACGGAGCAACTAAGCCTGTTCGCCACAACTACTGAGCCTGTGCTCTAGAGCCCATGAGCCACAACCACTGAGCCTGCGTGCCACAACTACTGAAGCCCGCGCACCTAGAGCCTGTGCTCCGCAGCAAGAGAAGCCACCACCATGAGAAGCCTGCACACCAGAACGAAGAGCAGCCCCCACTTGACGCAACTAAAGAAAGCCCATGTGCAGCAACGAAGACCCAACGCAGCCAAAAATAAATAAATACATACATAAATAAATTTATAAAAAATAAAAGCCTGCAGGCATAAACTGAAGCAATAGGCTTTTGCTTTTTTTAGGCTTTTTGTCTTGGTGAAAACCATAGTCCTGGGAAGTGATTGCTGAGCCTGGTTTCTTGGTGTGAAAGCTTTGACACTTAGACCAATTGAATACTCAGGAAACAGTCACTTTGGCAGATTACAGGTAATAAGCTAGGAAGACATGTCTGTGATTAGATTGGAAGGTACAAATTATTCAGTGGTTTTTATGCTTTGATTTCTAGTTGATCTTCTCTCAATTACTCTTAATTAAGTGCTCATTTGTACTTAATGTACTTGAGTTTGTGCTCTTAACGCTGTGGTTTTGCAGATAGCCCCTATGTATTTTTATAGTTAGTTTGAAGTGGTTAACAGATGACATATTCACATTGTAACAAAATTCAATCTGTACAAAAAGATAAACAATGAAAATCAACCTCCCTTTCATCCCTGACCTTTGTTAAAAATGGTTAAAGAAGACAATTTAGCTGATAACAAACACTTTAACACTTCACGAAGCAGGCAGTCTCTGTTCCTAAGAGAATTGCAAGCTGGGGTAGAATGTAGGAAGATTTATAGGAAAAGAATAAGGAGCAAGGAAGTAAGTCAGAGTTGGTTTGGTGTTTGGGGATTGGCTGATTGGATATACCACGTTTCTGGTCAAGCAGAGCATTTACAGGGACACACATATCACCTAAGTGTTGGTTTGCTAACATGGTACCCTGGGCAGGAGTGGTGCTATCTTGGGCCTAGAAATTTATTTCCACACCTTAACCCCCAATTCTTCCTCAGGAGACCATCACTGTTGTCAGTTTCTTGTGTACCCTTACAAAAATGTTCTATGCAGCATCTGTGCTTCAGTTTATTAATCTGCAAAATGGGGTAATAATAGTGCCTATCTTATCAGGTTCATACGAGAATTAAATGCATTAACGCATGTAAAAGCACTTACAAGGGTATATACCATGAATTTTATGAGTTTTTAAAATTGTTATGTGTATACTAGTATGAAGTATAGCAGTGCTGTCCAAATATAAATATAAAGTGATCCACATATGTAATTTTAATTTTCTAGTAGCAACATTGGAAAAATAAAAAGAAACAAATGGAAAGGTTTTAGTAATATATATTATTTACCTGAATATATCCCAAGTAATATTTCAACATGGAATAATGTGAACATATTTTAATGTGATAATCTATAATCTTTTTTGGTATTAATTATTTGAAATTTCATGTGCATTTCATGCTTAAAGAATACCTCACCTGGCACGAACCCCAATTCAAGTGCCCACAAGCTGCACGTGGCCGGCAGCTACTATATTGGACAGAGCAGGTCTGTACATATTAATCTATAAACTTAACTTTTTTACTCTATTCAAATAATAGCATTTCTTTTTCACTTGGATATTGTAAAATATTAATATTTTGGATGAATTTGGAGAGAAGTAAATAGTATTTAAACTAACGTGGTTTTAGAATTTCAAATGCCTACAACAAACATTGATTTCTAAAACGCTTAACGTGACTGAAACCACAAGGGCTTCTCATTATTATTTATTTATTTATTTTTAAAATTTATGTATTTATTTATGGCTGCGTTGGGTCTTCGTGGCTGCGCATGGGCTTTCTGTAGTCGCAGCGCGTGGGGTTACTCTTCATTGCGGTGGCTTCTTTTGTCGGGAGCACGAGCTCTAGGCGCGCAGGCTTCAGTAGTTGTGGCTCGCAGCTCAAGAGCGCAGGCTCAGTAGTTGTGGTGCACGGGCTTAGTTGCTCCACGGCATGTGGGATCTTCCCGAACAAGGACTCGAACTTGTGTCCCCTGCATTGGCCGGCGGATTCTTAACCACTGCACCACCAGGGAAACCCCCATTATTCTTACAGAGAAGAGTAGATTCCTCGCTGCAGATCTGCTGCAGGGACTGGTCTGCCTGGCCTGCCCCCTGCTGGTTCTGCACCAGCCGTGCTCAGGGCTGCCTAGTTCCTCCTGAGGGAACCTTGTCTCCCGTGAGCCTTCTCAACTCCGTGGAAGCTGCTTCCTCCTGCTGACTTCCAACACGCACACACACTCCCTCCTTGCTTAGTGAGTAATGCAACAATCACTTTCGAGTAAAAAATGTATACCTTCTGGTGTTCAGCTATTGATTTAAATTACTTTATTACAATGTAAAATAGTACAGACATAAAATTGTTAACTCCTTATGTTGGCAGTTCATATACAACATCACATACAAAATAAAAACAATAACTAAAAAGAAAGAAATTATGTAATTACTAAAAATGTACAAAGGGGTATGTAATAAAAAGCAATTCTCCCTCTTACACTTTGTCTCAGCCTTGCAGTTCCCCTTCCTAAAGGGGAAATATATATATATATATATATATATATATATATATATCTCCAGAGATATATAGGTTTTTTAGTCTTAGTTTATTTTTACTCAGATTTGCTGCATTCTTTTTCAAATAAGAATTCGCATTACTAACTTAGTAGAGTAGATGATGTTTTGTTGAAGTCCCATTTGCGCAGTGCCTGCACCTGACTCCCATGGCCCAGGGCCAGGTTCTTTTGAGTTCAGCATGGCCAGTGCCATGGTGACGTGCAATGACACACTTCACCCACTGCTGCCCCCCATTCGAACTACCATGAAACTTTCATTCTTGCAGCGTTTATGGTGGGCATTTGATCTTCACTCGGCAGGAATGCGATATAGACACACTGTCAGTCTCTGTTCTTTTCATATTAGCCCGAGACAGAGTAGTACTACTTGTGGCCAACTCAATCAAAAACACACATGTTCATGTAGGCTTTTGAAGCTTTGGACAGAAGTCAGTCATTAAAAAAAAAAAAAAATCCAGAAAATGTTTCTTTTTTCTTTTTTTTTTTGGCCACACTGCTTGGCTTGTGGGATCTCAGTTCCCCGACCAGGGAATGAACCTGGACCATGGCAGTGAAAGCATCATATCCTAACCACTAGACCACCAGGGAACTTCCAGAAAATGTTTCTGTCAATCTTTAAGGTTGTCATCAAAATGAAAATAGGAAATTTTAAAAAAGTATTATAGAGGACCTATGGGCCCAAGAATATCTTAGGTTGAGAAACACAAACCTTATTAGTTCTGTATATATACTCTTCAGCTGGAGTAAGATTTATGTGACAACCCTCAACTGCCTCCAGACTAAGCCAGGTCCCCCATTTACTTGTATATATACAGAGAGGTTCTCCTTTAATACAATCAGAGTTATTAATTATATGGGCATGTGTTTAATACTGTCTTTCCCATTACATTGCAAGCTCTAGTTTATCCACCACTGTGTCTCCAGTGCCTACCACAATGTTTTTCATATAAAAGGCATTTAACAAATAGTTTTGAGTGATTAAGTAAAGCAGCTATAAGTCAAGAGACCAGGGTTCAAGTCTTATCTTTACCTCTGTCTGTGTAAATTTGACCAGTAATTTAATGTCCTTAGGTCTCAATCTCCATATTTCATGAAGTGAGACAAGTAGAATTCTCATACTTGGCATCACCTGGAAAGACTTTTAAATAATACAGAATGTGTAGTTCCACCTATAGCCACTCTGATTTATTAGCTCTTGGGCAAGGCTAGATAACCTATTTTAAAAGCTCTGGAGGTTACAGTGCGCAGCCAGGGTTGGAAATCCTGAATTAGTTCTAATACCCTATAGTTCTTTGTATATATTAGTCCTTGGCTTGAATTCAGCATATTGTGATTGAGGACCTAATATATGCTAAATATTTCTAGCACTGGGACTAGTATGTTAGGAATATTTCGATTTCCTGACATTGAGGACTTGTTGGCTGAGAGATACTAAGGTGATTTAACAGCATTTTGAACATGTTGGTAGCACAGGATGGGAAAAAGGCAGACAAAAAGCATTCTCCTCAATCTGAGGTTTAGAGAGAGATTGCAAGAGGAGATGAAACTTGAGTTGGTCATTGAAGGTTGGGTAAGAATTAACCAAGAGGGAAAGGTACATAAGCAGAAAGGACAGAATGTGCAAAAGTCCAGGAACATGAGAAAATCTAGTTCACTAGACTCCTGTAAATGATTCCCAAAGTTGTAGCACAGCCAGAGTTGGTAGAGTTTAGGAGAAGTCTCTGGAGAAGAAGCTATTGTTCTGCCTCAGTGGCTGAGAGCAAGAGTTTTTTTTTTAATGTAATATTTATTTATTTATTTATGGCTGTGTTGGGTCTTTGTTGCTGCATGCGGGCTTTCTCTAGTTGCAGCAAGTAGGGGCTACTCTTTGTTGTGGTGCGTGGGCTTCTCATTGTGGTGGCTTCTCTTGTTGCAGAGCATGGTTTCTAGGCTTGTGAGCTTCAGTAGTTGTGGCACGTGGGCTCAGTAGTTGTGGCTTGCGGGCTCTAGAGTGCAGACTCAGTAGTTGTGGCACAGGGGTTTTGTTGCCCTGTGGCATGTAGGATTTTCCAGGACCAGGGCTCGAACCCGTGTCCCCTGCATTGGCAGGCAGATTCTTAAACACTGTGCCACCAGGGAAGTCCCAGAACAAGAGTTTTTGAATCATAAAAATTTGGTTTAAATCTTGGTTTTGTCACCTTTTTTCTCTCTCTGTGACTCAGGAAAATTAAATTGTTCACACTCATTTTCCTTATCTGTAAAGTGAGGACAATAATACCTGTCTAGTAAGATTACTATGAAGGTTAAATGAGGCAATATGTGTACACCTCTTAACACAGTGCCTGGTAGATTGTAACCAAAAAATATGCCAAAGAGGGGAAGTTCATTGCAGCTTTGCCTTTTGCTTTTTCAATTTTAATGACTACACAGTACTGAATTGTATTTAAAGCTTTTTAAAAATAAATATTGTGGGACTTCCCTGGTTGTGCAGTGGTTAAGAATCCGCCTGCCAAAGCAGGGCACATGGGTTCGATCCCTGGTCCAGGCAGATCCCACATGCCACAGAGCAACTAAGCCCATGTGCCACAACTACTGAGCCCACGCTCTAGAGTCCATGAGCAACTACTGAGCCTGCATGCCACAACTACTGAAGCCCGCACGCCTAGAGCCCGTGCTCCGCAACAAGAGAAGCCACCACAATGAGAAGCCTGCACACCACAAGGAAGAGTAGCCCTGCACGCTGCAACTAGGGAAAGCCTGCGCGCAGCAATGAAGACCCAATACAGCCAAACATAAATAAATAAAATAAATTTAAAAAATAATAATAAATATTGTAATTGTTTTTTTCACATACAAAAAATTCAAATAGTATAAAAGGATGTTCAGGGAAAAGTAAGTTTCCTTCTCAAACCCAGATTTCTATTCTATGATTTGTTCTTCTTAGAGGCAACCAGGATATACCAATTTTTAATGTGTCCTTTAGAGATATTCTGAAACACATTTGAAACAGCAAAATATAAGAAATCAAAATATTCATCAGTATGGGAAATGTCTGTGGAATAGGTACCCTTTGGGTACCATGTAGCAATTAAAAAAGTAAATTGCAGAATGATGTGTTCATTGTGATATCTTCCTTTTAAACACACATAATAATGTTACATAGAAATATATATACAAATAAATAAACATATGTATAATTTCATGTTTACAATCAATAAATAATGATTAAGAATTAGGTGCTCTTTATTGTGGTATTTCCACAATCTAACTTAACCTTTTAAATATTTATAGCTCAATGATATAACAGTGTGTTTAATGAACAAATGTATTTTGTCTGCTAACTTGAGGGGTTGCTCCGAAAAGTAATGTACACACTGTGAAAGGATTGCTGACTAGGTCTGTGTAAGTCAGTTCTCATAACCTTAGACACACACATCATTTGGAATTCTGTAACTGTCTTTGACATAGTGGCTATGTCATAATTACTCTGTAATTTTATTGAATTACGCTTCACTAGTAGAAACAGGTGAATGCTTTAGGTATGATGAGACATAACTTACTTCCTTAGATATCGTGACTGTAATGTTCATCCCTGATTTATACATAGCTATTTTTCTTATACACTAAATGTACATATTAATTGTAAGATACATTTGGATTTCAGAAATGATCAGATGTGAAAAAAGTCTTAAAATCAAGTATCTATGATATTTAAAAGACATTTCTGTTTACTTTGATAGGGAGAAATGATGAAAGAGGGTAGCTTGTTATACTATGGCATCTCATAGATTTTTCCATTTACTATGGTTATTGTTTCCCAATGCCATAGTTTTATTTTTTAATTACTTTTTAGTGGGTGAGGGCGTTGTTTGCATTATTTTTCTTTTGCCTTTAACAGGTCAAGAGGCTACAGTTTTCCTTCAGGATTTTTCTTTTTAAAAACATAAAAACCTGGGACTTCCCTGGTGGTCCAGTGGTAAAGAATCCGCCTTCCAGTGCAGGGGACGTGGGTACGATCCCTGGTCGGGGAACTAAGATCCCACATGATACGGGGCAACTAAGCCTGTGTGCCACAACTACAGAGCCCTTGTGCCACAGCTAGAGAGAGAAAACCCACATACCACAATTAGAGAGAAGACCATCCTGCAGCGAAAGATCCTGAATGCTGCAACTAAGACCCGACTCAGCCAAAAAACTAAATAGAATAAATAAATATTTAAAAAAATAAGTAACATAAAATAAAAACATAAAAACCTATGTATGTTCACTATACTACAGATTAAATATATATGCCACAGTACATGACACACCCAGGAAGTCAGGGATCATACAACTTTTCCAAACACATTAACGTTTCACCAGCAAAATATAGTTATTTATAATATTTACATAATAAATAAAGACTATATTTAGTTTCATATAGGTTCTGGGCAGGTCTTACTGCCAAATGAATTTGTGCCAAACCTAGGAAATATATTTTATTGCATTGCAGATACGGGATTATGTGACCATAATATATATACATATATGTGTTTGCATACATACACACACACACACACATACACACACAACTATATACAGTTCTTATATCAATCCAAGAATGTTAGATTTAGTAGCTTCATTATTTAATAAACAATTATATTTAACTCCATCTTCATTCATATACTTTGCTTGGCTGTGTGAAGGGCATTCTTTTTTCCCTGTCAAGGTGCAGTGTGGGAACCTCTGTAATTTGAATAAATAATTATGTTTTCTTTTTCTTGGCAATTTTACTATGTCAGTAGGGAATGGAAACAACCATTAGGAACATTCCAAAAGCATAGGCTTTGTATATAGAGTCAAATTTGAACCTCAGCTCCACCATTAGTTGGCACAATAATGAAATACCAACAGGAGCTCATGTAAGTCAAACTTGGATTCATGTAGATCACAAATTGTTAGAGGTTGGTTAGTGGTTAACTTTGGGGAGAAGGAAAGAAGTAGTGACTGTAAGGGCAAAGGGAGGCTGTTAGATAGATGCTAATATTTTATTTATTTATTTTTCACCACACTGCATGGCTTGTGGGATCTTAATTCCCTGACTGGGGATTGAACCCAGACCCAGGCCACCACAGTGAAAGTGCCGAGCCCTCACCACTGGACTGCCAGGGAATTCCCGATATTTTATTTCTTGATTTTGGTGGTTGTTACATGAGTATGTTCATTTTGTGATAATTCATCAGGCTGTACAATTATGATGCCTACATCTTTCCGCATGTACTACTTCTGTAAATATATTTAATGTTTGTTAGTAAAAAAAAAAAAGTGGATTCTCAAAAGTAGTGACAGACTAAATTCTATAATCCACAAATCCAATGGGGAAAATATTTTATAAAATCCATGCATAAAATCAAAAACATTGAATAATATCACAGCTATTATTAAAATTAGATAGAAAATACAAAAAATTTAGTGATTATCAACAAGATGATATACAACTAGGTAGTACTTAGTAAATGCTGTTTAGGGGTCAATTTGCAGACAGAATAAAACCCTTTGATTAGGAGATTTTTCCTGCTACCTCTGAAGTTCTGAGGTGTAACTCACCAATCCTTCAGAGTGAATATCATAAAATAATAGACAGAACAGTGTAAATGGCTTAATATTTTTATTACATAAGTATTTTTAAAATAACTCAGAAGAAAGTTTGCAAGCATTGTATTTTTTCTACTCTGAAGACTACTGTTTTGTGAAACACAATTTGGGAAATGTTGGCTTAGATTTTAATTTTATGGGCAATGGGAAGCTATTTCATATTTTAAGAATGAGAATGACAGCCTCACTTCCACTAATGGAGGATGAGAAGGCTAGACTAGAAGTAGAGAAATAACAGGCATGGGACTGTTTCAGCAGTTAAGGCAAGAGATGATGAGAACCTTAATTCTATTGATTAGCAGGGTCAATTGAGAAGAGAGAATTGATGCAAGAAATTTCAAGGTGGTAAAGAGGACAGGCTTGGTGGCTGTGGTGGATACTGTGATCCAGGCCCAGATGCCTCATGAGTGATGTTCAGTTGCTCCAGTTGCTGGGGGTGCCATTGGCAAACAACCTTCAGCTGCCAGCCTCTTCAGGGATGATCTCAACTACAGAGAGACCTTGACCACATGCAGTGACTGATGAGGAACAGCCCCAGCTTCATGTACATACCACCTATGCAGTCACACAGTGCCCCGTGCACAGAAGGGGCCTACCGCTTGGTTTAACGTTCTGCTGTTCTGCCATCACCCTCTTGGAAATCTTAATTTTCAAATAGAGTCTTGTATTTTTGTCTTGCACTGGACTCTGCAAATCATGTAGTTGGTATTGATGATGGAGCATAAAGGCCTTGCCACCTAAGCCCATCTCAGGTAACTCTGAAAAGTCGCTTCTAAGCTTCAGCGCTCCCAATGGAGTCAGCTCAGGCAGTTGTTGGGACTGCATTAAAACTGGACTTTGGGCTTACCTGGTGGTGCAGTGGTTGAGAGTCTGCCTGCCGATGCAGGGGACACGGGTTCGTGCCCTGGTCCGGGAAGATCCCACATGCCGTGGAGCCTGCACGTCCGGAGTCTGTGCTCCGCAACGGGAGAGGCCACAACAGTGAGAGGCCCACGTACTGCAAAAAAAACAAAAACAAAAAAAACTTGACTTTATGTCTCCTCTAGCTTAATCCTGCTTGATTCCCCTTTCGTCTACAAGTGCCAAGGGTATTCCTTCATAAGCTTCTGACCCACTAACCTCCGTCTCAGAGCCTGCTATCTGGAGAACTCAACCTGCACCCATGACCTTTTGAACGTGGGAGAGAGAGGAGTGAAGGACAACTCTGAGCTGGTTTGCTTGTCCTAGTGGACGATGATGCCATTACTTTAAGGGCGCCCAAAAGGGCGAGAGAAGAGCGCCCAAAAGAGTAGGGGCAGTTTGAAGAGGAAACGTATAATGAGAGGTTGTCGTATTAGAGTTTAAGATTTCAGTTTTGTACTTTTAATTTTGATGTGACTGAAGTCTATCCAGGAGGAGATGACCAACTGTGAGATATTAATCTGGAGCTCTGCACAGAGGTTACGGTTGGGGTCATGGGCTGATATTTCAAGGAGTGAATGTCATTGTCCAAGAATAGTATATAGGGAGAAGGCTAAGAGGAGACAGCCACTATGTAAGAGCTGAGCGAAAAGATCCAGCAAAAGGGAGGAGAAGGAACAACCTGGGAGAAAGGAGAACCAGGAGAGCATGCGTGTGGTTGGAAGCCTGATGGAAGTGAGTTGACATGTATGGTATTTGGAGGTAAGAAAGGGGAGACCAGTGATTCAGGCCATTTCATCCTGAAATGTGGTTTATGTAAGGAAGGCAAGAGATTGGGGCAGTTGGTAGAGGTACAAGCTCAAGGAAAGGATTAAAAAAACATTTTTTTAAGATGGAAAACAATAGAGAATATTTACTTTGCTAAAGAAAAGAATTTTAATTTGCACATCTTTCTTGGAAGAGGCATGCTTATATTCTAGAATGAGTGGCATAAAATTAAGTGGTAGCTCGTCTGTTAGTCTTTGAATCAAGCCTTCACCTCTCTTCCCATACACCCTTTAAAGTGGTTGTATTTAATTGTAGCTTTTGCAAAGTGAAAATTTCCTGGAAATCCTTGAAATGGATGGGGCTTTTAAACCATGGAAATGATGAACCCAGTCTCCCCAGTACATCCCGGTTTCAGACTTTTGCAGAGCAGCAAATCACTAGAGGGCGGACTTGTCACACTCCCTTGGAAATGGGATTGATATTGGTGAATTCAGGCAGAGCCAACAGGAGGGCTGAAAGGAGTCAGGAGGGAAGATTTTAATGCTATGCCTGGGTGTTTCGGTCTAGATCAAGGCCAATGAGTCCCCATGAATCACCTCTTGGTTTTGGCTATCATAGTAGGACATTATTGACAAGCCAGGGGATAATAAGGATACCCTCTTCCTTTTTGCCTTCAAAAATTATTTTATTTGCCTTCATTGTTTGCATTTGGTCTGATCCATTTCCCCTGTAGTTTCTTCAACAAGTGTTTATTGAGCACTATCATGATTGCTCAGGCATACCAGATGCTGGTGACACAACAGTGAACAAAACAGACAAAAGTCTTTGCCATCATGGAGCATATATTCTAGTATGAGGGGACCAAGAGGAAACAAAATAAGTTAATTTATATAGTATATTACAGGCTGTTATATGCTGTGGAGAAAAATAAAGCAGGGAAAAAGGATCAGAGAGAGGGTAGAGGGAGTTGCAATACAGTTTGTCCTACATAAGGATGCTTGAGAGGCATAAGTAGGGGCTGAAATGCAGCCAATCTGCTGGGGAGAAGGGGGCCTTTTCCTGACTAATCATGGTGGCGCTTCAGGAGGCTGCAGGGGGTTACCAAAATATCTGTCTTTAAATGGGGCACTCCTTGCAATGTCCTTTTGGCAATATTGAATTCCTGAACTTTTGAACCCTTCACCTAAGTTTTACAAATCCTATACTATAACTCTAAGCCTTTTTTGTTGATGAAAAAGAAATCTGGTATTACAGAATTAAAATCTTACTCAGGTCCACAACATTCCATCAGTTGTAGTCACCTTATCTACATAGCCTGGCATGCTGTCATAGAATAGGAAGTGGCTTTGATGGCATTTCTTCTTCATAGAGTCAGGCTGAGCGTTCTTCTATACCTGGCACTGTTGATATTTTTGCACTGATTATACGAAGATTAAATCCAGTATCTTTTGGGGACTCCAAGTGAAGCTGAATAGTCTATCATTTACAGGGCTATCATAATTTTTCATTAAAAATAAACATAACTTTTGCCCTTTTCAAGCATAGCATATATGTCCTATCTTCCAGTGTTGCTTAGTAAGCTGATGTCTTGGCGGTGTAGGCTAATTTCTTAAGTATTTTAAGTTGGATGCCAATTGGCCCTCCCTATCTAAAAAACATTTCAACATTTTTTTCCCAAGACAAGTCAGTCTTGATTTGTCTACCACTCTCTTGGTACAGCTGGTACATATTAGGTGTATTAAATTGCAGTTACTTTTTTAAAAAGTTAAGATTAAGGTTTGAGAACTTCTAGCCTACTTAGAGGTATCAGTTATGGAGTATGCCATGTAAAAAGAGGGCAGCATTTTCACTGCACTTCTTTTCCCTGGTATCATTAATAACGTTTTCTTTCTACTTATTTTTTTTAATTTTTTAAAATTTATTTATTTATTTTGGGCTGCATTGGGTCTTTGTTGCTGCACACGGGCTTTCTCTAGCTGTGGCGAGAGGGGCTACTCTTGGTTGTGGTGCGCGGCCTTCTCATTGCAGTGGCTTCTCTTGCTGCTCTAGGCGCACAGGCTTCAGTAGTTGTGGCTCGTGGGCTCTAGAGTGCAGGCTCAGTAGTTGTGGTGCACGGGGTTAGTTGCTCTGCAGCATGTGGGATCTTTCCGGACCAGGGCTTGAACCCGTGTCCCCTGCATTGGCAGGCAGATTCTTAACCACTGTGCCACCGGGGAAGCCCCTCTTTCTGCTTTTTATTTTCCTTGCAATTTGTTATTTTGCTTGGGTCGACTGATTTTGCCCTATAAGTCTTTGTACTCTCTTTTTTTTTTTATACAGCAGGTTCTTCTTAGTCATCCATTTTATACACATCAGTGTATACATGTCAATCCCAATCTCCCAATTCATCACACCACCACCTCCACCCCCCGCCACTTTCCCCCCTTGGTGTCCATACGTTTGTTCTCTACATCTGTGTCTCAATTTCTGCCCTGGAAACCGGTTCATCTGTACCATTTTTCTAGGTTCCACATAGATGCGTTAATATATGATATTTGTTTTTCTCTTTCTGACTTACTTCACTCTGTATGTGTAAGTCTTTGTACTCTCTCTTAATGAGAGTGAGACCTTGTGGTTAGTCTCAGAATGGTAGAAAAATCCAACTGAGAGTTGGTAGAGGAAAAGACAGAGAGGGACACTGGCCTGTGTGGATGAAGGTCATTCTGACCCCTTTGGATAGAAAGAAAGTTAAATGCTAATTAGAATTATCGAGGCTCGTTGTCTTTTCCTGTTTGTCCTGTTTCTTCCATCTCTGTCCCTCTCCAGCACCTTGCCAAGCATCCCCCATGACCCGTTTCTTGGGCTAAAGCCAGTCGACCAGTCACTGCAAGAATCCTTCCCAGTGAAAGCACCAACCTGTTGTCTTGAGTCTATCTTCATTTACCTTTAGATTTTTCTCCCCTTTATTCATCTTCATTACATTCTCTTTGTGTCTATTGGCAAAGGAATGCAGTTCTTCCTCAAGTATAGTCTAACTGCAGCACAATTAAATTGGAAACAAAAAGGAGAAGCTGACTATGCTGGAAGTATTCTATATTCATTCTGAATTCCTTTAAACCCCAGGCACATATGCCTACATTTATGACAATGTGGATATATCAGAAAAGGAGGAGAAAAAGTTCTATCCTTTCTTTCCTGAAAAATGGCATCACACATGACCATGAGAAACTGAATATACAACGGACAATGGCTGGACCATGTATACAAATAGAACTCTGACTCACAACCTGCAGCAACCTGTGCAGGAAAGCAACCCCCTTATCTATGATAAACAGCCCAGGAAGCCAGACTGCTATAAATGGTGGGGACCCATTTGGAATTCCAGAGTTGATATGAAGATTATTTTAAGCTGAAGACATATGAGATTCAACAGATTCAGAGAGAAGCCTTCTTGGAGCTTCCTTTACCTGACAAAAAGCAGCAACTTCTAGGAAATGAGGCTACCTGTTTGGGACACTAAGAAGTGAAATCCCTGGGAAAGTGAGGAGAGTGAAGAGGAAGATATTGTGATGACTGACGATGAAATGGACAAAATGCCCAGCACAGTCTGACCCCTAATACAAGGGAAAGGCAATGCACAGAAACCATAACCCCAGCCAGCAGGGCAACCCCCAATTCATGTAATATTCATGATGAGAGAATATACTCCTGCTGAGCTTATTGACATAGCCGCCAAGTTCCAGGGAAAGGCCAGGGCAGGTATCCAGGCCTGGTTATTGCAGCAGTGGGTTATGGGGTGTGATAGCATTTCTCTGACTGGGCGGGAGGGAGAGAAAATGAGCCCCTCTGGCAGTTCCTGCATGGTTCTAGGGTGTGGGGGGATTTCGAGGAACTCACTCCCTTGTAGATTGGACTGTTCTAGCTGCAGGGAGCCTTGGCCCCATGAAGAGGATCTCCCTGGGCATGTGAGGCCCTGGAAATCCATAGGGAGGTGCAACAAATTCTTAGGGAGTTGGGAATGAGACAGGCCTTCTACACCCTGTCTTTGAAGGCTCTGATCCAGTCACATTCACTGCAGGAGTGAAAGCCAGAAAATCAGTTGCTCACCTGGGGGAAACTGACAACTCCTGGGAACGAGTATGAGCTATGGGGAAGGCCCAAGAGAGAGAGGGAACTTGAAAAGCCAAAATGCTATCCCAATCCTCTATACAGAGTCTGGTAAAAGTAATCTGGGAACAAATGTAGTTTGACCTCATTGCTACCAGGACCCCACCTGAAAAAAATAGACCAGCAACCCAATGATGCATTAGTTGGCCCGTGGAAAGCCTTAAAACCTGAAGAGCAGTTCAGAGCTGCTCCACCTGCCCCTACCATTCCTGATGCCCCACCTGCTCCAGCAGAGGCCTCAGGGATACAGTCCTACTCGGAGTGGGTGCTTGCACAGCCCAGGCATAGGATGCAGGCCAAGACAGCCTCCAGGGACGGCTGTTGGAGGTGACTGGAGGCTTCATGTTGAACTCACTATTCACTGATCCCCGGAAACAAGCAAAAGGGGATGGCTCTGTTGATGTTGGAACCAAATGTATTCCAATACATGGTCACTCCCAGAAGTTTTCTGGACCCCTCAGTGCCATTGAATGGTTATGGAGGATCAACTGTTATGGTCAGAAAGGTCCCTTTGACACTGAAAATTGGGCGTTCTCCCCTATGAGAACACTAGGTTTTTATCTCTTCAATACCAGAGAATATACTGGGCATTGATATCCTAACAATGTCAAACTCTGCAAACCTCTGTCAGTGAATTCTGCTTTCAGTGAGTAATCAAACCAGCACTGAGGGGAAACACCAACTGAGAACCAGTAAGGTACCACCCCCTGTGAAGAGTGGTAACTGTCAAACAATATAAATTGCCTGGGGGCCATAAGGAAATAGGAGAAACTATGGAAGAACTGCACTGAGTGGGCATTGTACATCCTGCCCACAGTGCTTTCAACAGCTCAGAGTTGCTGGAAAAAAGCCAGATGGCTCATGGCGGATGACCATGAACTACAGAGAACTGAACAAGGTAGTGGCCCCATCCACGTGGCTATGCTCAACATTGCCACCATCTTAGATGCCTTGGACCTGGTCCTAGGAGTGTATCCTACTGTACTGGACTTAGCAAATGTTCTTTTTAGTATACCCCTTGTCACTGAGTCACAAGATCAATTTTCCTTCACAGGGGAGGAACAATGGACTTTTCAAGTGCTTCCCCAAGGCTATCTGCCCAGCCCCACCATATGTCATGGGATGGCAGCCTGAGATGTATCTCTGTTCTCCTTCCCCACGTTAGTAAAATGGGCTCATTGTGTTAATGATAAACTGTTAACATGTGAAGGCTTGCCTCTGCTGCAGGACACTCTGCAGACTTTGTTGGAACATCTATGAGTGAGGGGATGGACAGTGAACCCACAGAAAATTCAAGGTCCAGGCACTGCTGTAAAGTTTTTGGGAGTCATTTGAGTAAAATCCGAGTTGTCCTAGAAACTGTGATTGATAACGTACTAGCCTATCCAACCCCCCAAAACATGAAAGAGGTACAAGCCTATGTAGGGATTTGGGGGGCTTTGGAGCACTTTTATTCCTCACCCAGCACAGTGCCTCTGTCCCCTATACCACCTGGTAACTGTCAAACAAAGAGCACATGTAGGACTGGGGATCAGAGCATCAAGTCACCTTTGAGAAGCCAAAAATACCAGTGAAGCAGACTAAAGCTCTGGGCATCTCCCAAGCAGGGCACCATCTGGGTAGATGTGTCTGTGACTCTGGAAGGGATGGGCTGGGCATTGTGGCAGAGACAACAGAAGGAGAGAGCACCCCTAGGGTTTTGGTCCCAGCTCTGGAAGGGGCAGATACCCCAAATACCCCATAGAGCAACAGCTCCTAGCAGTGTACACAGCATTCCTCCAGGTAGAGCCTCTCATGAAGGAATTTCCTTCCTGAAGAAGTTCATATCATGGTAAGTTCTTATCATGGTAAGAACTTCCTTTCCTATGAAGGGGTGGTGGGTTGAGAATACATTCCATCCACCCACCTCTGCCATGGCTTATACTCCCAGGTTAACTGAGTGGCCTACTTGCAGCAGAGGAGCACCATGTCCACCAGCCACTGTCTCTAGAAACGTGGGTGCTACTAGGCCCTGTGGAGTATGTTGATCCTCCAAACATATATCCCCCTGTTCTTGCGGAGGCCCGTGCAGCCTGTAGAGAGGGAGTGGGGGAATTCCCGCTGACACCCGCTATACAGATGGTCTATTGGGGGCAACCCATCCACAGGGACTGCAGTTGCTATTCAGCCCAACACTGACACCATCTGGATGGAAACAGGAACAAACCACAGCAGCCAGTGGGCTCAACTCAGTGGTTTGGCTGAAGCTCACTCTTGAGCCCTGGCCGTTAATTCTTTGCATTGACAGTTGGACTGTTTTAAGGGATTCACTAAATGACTTGGGCAATGGAAAGCCAAGAGGTGACTGATCATGAATAAGCCATTATGGTGTCAGGCTATGGGGAAAGACATTTAGGTTTGCCTGCCAGAGCCTGAGGTAGTCTCACTGCCTTCTGTGTCCCAGCTGATAAGGCACTGACATGACCTAGCTCCCTACAAGCTCTAGCAACTGACCCTTCAGTAGATACAGCAGATTGCGTGTATAGAGAGTGGCCACCATAGTGCCTGGGTGGGATGGCATATTGCCAAGGATGCTGGATTGCCCTTGAAATACAGTGACTTCATTATTGCAGTAACAGCATGTCCTATGTGTTCTAAGTAATGCCCAAGGCATTGTTGCTAAAGGATGCCAAGGGCCATCCACTTGGAGTTCCCATCTGGTGAGGGATTGGACAATTGTTTATATTGGCCTCTTCCCTCTGAGTGAGGGTTCCAAATATGCCTTGTTTTGTTTGGGCACTGCATCTGGCCTTACCCAGCCTTTCCCCTGTCACCATGCAAACCAGGCTGCTACTGTTAGGGGATTAGAGAAGCTGAGTACCATGTACAGATGATACCTTTACCCTTGCTGAATAGACAGTTATGGGTGGGGTACCATTTCAAAGGTCATGATATGTAAGACTGGGCAAAAAACCATGACATTGGATGGAGGTTCCATCTCCCCTAGAACCTGTAAGCAGCAGAATTGGTAGAAAGGAAAAATAGGATATTAAAGCAGCAGATTAAATTACTAACAGGTAAAACCACTTTGGCTGGGAGGACTAAAGTACTGTCCCAGGCTTTAATACCTTTGAATGATTAACAAGTAGGGCCTGTTGCACCATATGCTGGACTGGGTACCCTTGCTGAGACACCCAGCACCGTAAAGGTATGGAAGTCATGGGAGACAGCCATTGCCCTGACTCTCAGTGTGAACCCATGTGCTATGCTGCGCAGAACACCAAGCCCCAGCACACCTGGGAAAGGCATTACCTACGGGAATTTGCAATAGGACATCTCACCGGGATGGGTGAGTTACTTGCTCCCTCCGGGTGAGGGAGAACTACTGTCTCCACTAGGACCCGTTGTTTTACTGCAACCTGGACCCGTTGAAATGCACTGTACCTGAATGGAACACACAGCACGGAAAGAGGGAGAAGGTGGGGGTCCTGATCTGGCATATCCCACCCCAGTCTATCTCCTCATGCCTCTCAGTGCTGCCCCCCCCCCCCCGGCCAGTGTGTGTGGTATACACAACCAGGTCAGATTCCTAAAGCTGCTGCCATATTAACCTCTAAGGGTCAGGCCACAGATGTAATTTTTATACAAGGGGAAGACCTTCCATGTAAGTTCCTACTAAATATCTGTATTTTCCACCTTAGACTTCTGCTGCTCTGTGGTGTCTGGTCAAGGGATGGGCACATGATGGAAATACCTTTCTACAGTGGGCCCACATGTGTGCCTGGTAACGCAATCGATCCAGCTGATGGGTATGCGGGCAGCTGCTCCTCTCTAGCTCATCAGGATTGCCATGACTGGCATCATCACTCCAGGGAGGGGATTGGAAGGCCCTATAGCAGTATATTGAAAGAGAACAAACTAGGACTAGTGGTCTTTTTTTTTTTTTTTCTTTTGGCTGCACCATGCAACTTGCGGGATCTTAGTTCTCTGGCCAGGGATTGAACCCGTCAGTGAAAGTGCAGAGTCCTAACCACTGGACCAACAGGGAATTCTCAGGACTAGTGGTCTTAATTCACCTGATATTACCAATACTGATCCTGAAGGCTTACCTGTGGCATACGCTACCAATAACACTGGGCATGGGTATTCTTTTTCTGTCAAATTACACAAGGAACCCATCAAACTGCTGACCGGAAAGGTCCCTGTGACACCACCATCAGAGCCACGGGTGGCTCCACTCAGATTTGGGATGGGTTCATGTAGTTCACCTGGGGTTATGAACATTTGAACCCAGGTACCTCTATGCTGGGAAGAAAAAAATCCCTCTAAACAGAACCAACCCAATGACACCAGAGATATGGGATGGATATCACCGGAACTGTGTAGTCATTCTGTCATATTAAAGGATGGTGATGGGTTTGGCACTGATTGGCCGCACCTCCCAGGTGTTTATGGGGTATCCCCAAATAGGGAGCCATGGTTTTCACCTGGGAGGTTGTGGCGTTGCACCCTGGGTTTTCCCTAGAATAGGGGAGAATCTGCCCACGGTAACAAAAATTGCCAATCTCCTTGTCCGCAAGGCCAGATGATCACATTCTGTTTTCCACTGGTACAGTCATTTGGCCGCTGGTTCTTGTCCTCCACTGGCCTGGAGGACATTATACCACGCACAGATGCCCTTACTAAATTCACCCAGCAAAACTTAATGGCAGCTGGCAAAGCCTATCTTTACTGAACACGGAAATTCTCTTGGCATTTGGACATGATGCCAAGAGTACAATGGCCTTGGACATTATTACGGCCTTGCAAAGAGGCACCTGTGCCATTATCCACAGTGTTGTGTGTTGATACCTGATGAGTCTGCTAAGGTATCATCTTTATTAAATCACATGAAGACAGAAGTGAACGTCTTGAGTGATCTGACCCTCAGCCCAGGGGATTTAATAAATCAGTGGTTCAGATCAGGAAGCTCTTGGTGGAAAAAAATCGTTACTTATTTTGGGAATCATTATTTTGATCTGTGTTTTCTCTTGCATGTGCCTCTGTTGCTGGTATGGTATCTGCCTCCAGGGCCGCCCGATAACCACCTAATGACCCACCTCCAAGCTAGTGGAACCCCTGGCTGACTGCTGAGGGCACACTGCCAAAGAGGGGGGCTGTGAGATGGGAAGAGCCGGTCACGAGGGCTGGAGTGTTTCAGGAGGTCATGCAGAGGACAAGACCGCTGGCTGACCTGGGAGCTGGATCCGGGGAATCAGAGGCCGCTCACCCCCGTGCTCCCAGCCTGCCTTGGAATGTACCTTCTACCTACCCTTCCTACAGACAGAGCCGTGTTCAAGGATGCAGCCTTGAGAGAGCAAGGTGTTGTTGAGACAGTTTCGACCATGTACATGACTGAACCCAGGTAAGGCTTTAGTATAAACTTTTAAGATTCTGATGGCGGGTGCGGAGATCTACTTTTGCAGAGGTCCACGACAAGCCTCGTAAATTCCTTTGCTTCCCGCCCCCCGCCCCCACGCCGTTGCTTATTAAACCTACCACCTACCAATCTGGAGTGGCCTAGCTCTTTCTTTGTCCTCTCCTTGCCTTCCCTGTTTGCAGGTCAGTTTCAGATTTCACCGGCGAAGCTCCCAGGTATTTGAACCAATGCACCATTGCTCTAGCAAGCTCTGAATGAATAGCTTTTACATTTCTCCTTTGGTTGGTCTTGGTTAATTTCCTCAACCATGCGTTTCATTCATACTTTTTAGAAATCTCTTTGGAATAAGTTGCAAAGCAAAATAAATATTTATTAGCTATGATACTTTCTATATAATACATACTGTTTTACATCTTTATTGGAGTATAACTGCTTTACAATGGTGTGTTAGTTTCTGCTTTATAACAAAGTGAATCAGTTATACAAATACATATGTTCCCATATCTCTTCCCTCTTGCTTCTCCCTCCCTCCCACCCTCCCTATCCCAACCCTCCAGGCGGTCACAAAGCACCGAGCTGAACTCTGTGTGCTATGAGGCTGCTTCCCACTAGCTATCTACCTTACGTTTGGTAGTGTATATATGTCCATGCCTCTCTCTCGCTTTGTCACAGCTTACACTTCCTCCTCCCCATATCCTCAAGTCCATTCTCTAGTAGGTCTGTCTTTATTCCTGTCTTACTCCTAGGTTCTTCATGACATTTTTTCCTTAAATTCCATATATTTGTGTTAGCATACGGTATTTGTCTTTCTCTTTCTCACTTACTTCACTATGTATGACAGACTCTAGGTCTATCCACCTCATTACAAATAGCTCAATTTCGTTTCTTTTTATGGCTGAGTAATATTCCATTGTATATATGTGCCACATCTTCTTTATCCATTCATCCGATGATGGACACTTAGGTTGTTTCCATCTCCAGGCTATTGTAAATAGAGCTGCAATGAACATTTTGGTACATGACTCTTTGAATTGTGGTTTTCTCAGGGTATATGCCGAGTAGTGGGATTGCTGGGTCATATGGTAGTTCTATTTGTAGTTTTTTAAGGAACCTCCATACTGTTTTCCACAGTGGCTGTATCAATTTACATTCCCACCAACAGTGCAAGAGGGCTCCCTTTTCTCCACACCCTCTCCAGCATTCATTGTTTCTAGATTTTTTGATGATGGCCATGCTGACTGGTGTGAGATGATATCTCATTGTAGTTTTGATTTACATTTCTCTAATGATTAATGATGTTGAGCATTCTTTCATGTGTTTGTTGGCAGTCTGTATATCTTCTTTGGAGAAATGTCTATTTAGGTCTTCTGCCCAGTTTTGGATTGGGTTGTTTGTTTTTTTGTTATTGAGCTGCATGAGCTGCTTATAAATTTTGGAGATTAATCCTTTGTCAGTTGCTTCATTTGCAAATATTTTCTCCCATTGTGAGGGCTGTCTTTTGGTCTTGTTATGGTTTCCTTTGCTGTGCAAAAGCTTTTAAGTTTCATTAGGTCCCATTAATTTATTTTTGTTTTTATTTCCATTTCTCTAGGAGGTGGGTCAAAAAGGATCTTGCTGTGATTTATGTCATAGAGTGTTCTGCCTATGTTTTCCTCTAAGAGTTTGATAGTTTCTGGCCTTACATTTAGGTCTTTAATCCATTTTGAGCTTATTTTTGTGTATGGTGTTAGGGAGTGACCTAATCACATACTTTTCTATGTACCTGTCCAGTTTTCCCAGCATCACTTATTGAAGAGGCTGTTCTTTCTCCACTGTACATTCCCGCCTCCTTTATCAAAGATAAGGTGACCATATGTGCGTGGGTTTATCTCTGGGCTTTCTATCCTGTTCCACTGATCTATCTTTCTGTTTTTGTGCCAGTACCATACTGTCTTGATTACTGTAGCTTTGTAGTATAGTCTATAGTCAGGGAGCCTGATTCCTCCAGCTCCGTTTTTCGTTCTCAAGATTGTGTTGCCTATTCGGGGTCTTTTGTGTTTCCATAGAAATTGTGAAATTTTTTGTTCTAGTTCTGTGAAAAATACCAGTGGTAGTTTGATAGGGATTGCATTGAATCTGTAGATTGCTTTGGGTAGTAGAATCATTTTCACAATGTTGATTCTTCCAATCCAAGAACATGGTATATCTCTCCATCTATTTGCATCATCTTTAATTTCTTTCATCAGTGTCTTATAATTTTCTGCATATAGGTCTTTTGTCTCCTTAGGTAGTTTTATACCTAGATATTTTATTCTTTTTGTTGCAGTGGTAAATGGGAGTGTTTTCTTGATTTCACTTTCAGATTTTTCATCATTAGTGTATAGGAATGCCAGAGATTTCTGTGCATTAATTTTGTATCCTGAAACTTTACCAAATTCATTGATTAGCTCTAGTAGTTTTTCTGGTAACATCTTTAGGATTCTCTATGTAGAGTATCATGTTATCTGCAAACAGTGACAGCTTTACTTCTTCTTTTCCGATTTGGATTCCTTTTATTTCCTTTTCTTCTCTGATTGCTGTGGCTAAAACTTCCAAAACTATGTTGAATAAGAGTGGTGAGAGTGGGCAACTTTGTCTTGTTCCTGATCTTAGTGGAAATGCTTTCATTTTTCACCACTGAGGACGATGTTGGCTGTGGGTTTGTCATATGGCCTTTATTATGTTGAGGAAAGTTCCATCTATGCCTACTTTCTGCAGGGTTTTTATCATAAATGGGTGTTGAATTTTGTTGAAAGCTTTCTCTGCATCTATTGAGATGATCATATGGTTTTTCTCCTTCAATTTGTTAATATGGTGTATCACATTGATTTGCGTGTATTGAAGAATCCTTGCATTCCTGGGCTAAACCCCACGTGATCATGGAGTATGATCCATTTAATGTGCTGTTGGATTCTCTTTGCTAGTATTTTATGGGGGATTTTTGCATCTATGTTCATCAGTGATATTGGCCTGTAGTTTTCTTTCTTTTTGACATCCTTGTCTGGTTTTGGTATCAGGGTGATGGTGACCTTGTAGAATGAGTTTGGGAGTGTTCCTCCCTCTGCTATATTTTGGAAGAGTTTGAGAAGGATAGGTGTTAGCTCTTCTCTAAATGTCTAATAGAATTCGCCTGTGAAGCCATCTGGTCCTGGGCTTTTGTTTGTTGGAAGATTTTTAATCACAGTTTCAATTTCAGTGCTTGTGATTGGTCTGTTCATATTTTCTATTTCTTCCTGATTCAGTCTTGGTAGGTTGTGCTTTTCTAAGAATTTGTCCATTTCTTCCAGGTTGTCCATTTTATTGGCATAGAGTTGCCTGTAGTAATCTCTCATGATCTTTTGTATTTCTGCAGTGTCAGTTGTTACTTCTCCTTGTTCATTTCTAACTCTACTAATTTGAGTCTTCTCCCTTTTTTTCTGGACGAGTCTGGCTAATGGTTCATCAATTTTGTTTATCTTCTTAAAGAACCAGATTTTAGTTTTATTGATCTTTGCTATCGTTTCCTTCATTTCTTTTTCATTTATTTCAGATCTGATTTCTATGATGTCTTTCCTTCTGCTAACTTTAGGGTTTTTTTGTTCTTCTTTCTCTAATTGCTTGAGGTGCAAGGTTAGGTTGGTTATTCGAGATGTTTCCTGCTTCTTAAGGTGGGCTTGTATTGCTATAAACTTCCCTCTTAGAACTGCTTTTGCTGCATCCCATAGATTTTGGGTCATCGTGTCTCCATTGTCGTTTGTTTCTAGGTATTTTTTGATTTCCTCTTTGATTTCTTCAGTGATCACTTCGTTATTAAGTAGTGTATTGTTTAGCCTCCATGTGTTTGTATTTTTTACAGATCTTCTCCTGTAATTGATATCTAGTCTCATAGCATTGTGGTCGGAAAAGATACTTGATACAATTTCAATTTTCTTAAATTTACCAAGGCTTGATTTGTGACCCAAGATATGATCTCTCCTGGAGAATGTTCCATGAGCACTTGAGAAAAATGTGTATTCTGTTGTTTTTGGATGGAATGTCCTATAAATATCAACTAAGTCCATCTTGTTTAATGTATCATTTAAAGCTTGTGTTTCCTTATTTATTTTCATTTTGGATGATCTGTCCATTGGTGAAAGTGGGGTGTTAAAGTCCCCTACTATGTTTGTGTTACTGTCGATTTGCCCTTTTATGGCTGTTAGTATTTGCCTTATGTATTGATGTGCTCCTATGTTGGGTGCATAAATATTTATAATTGTTATATCTTCTTGGATCGATCCCTTGATCATTATGTAGTGTCCTTCTTTGTCTCTTCTAATAATCTTTATTTTAAAGTCTATTTTGTCTGAGATATGATACGAGAATTGCTACTCCAGCTTTCTTTTGGTTTCCATTTGCATGAATTATCTTTTTCCATCCCCTTACTTTTAGTCTGTATGTGTCTCTAGGGCTGAAGTGGGTCTCTTGTAGACAGCAAATATATGGGTCTTGTTTTTGTATCCATTCAGCCAATCTGTGTCTTTTGGTGGGAGCATTTAGTCCATTTACATTTAAGGTAATTATCGATATGTATGTTCCTATTCCCATTTTCTTAATTGTTTTGGGTTCGTTATTGTATGTCTTTTCCTTCTCTTGTGTTTCTTGCCTAGAGAAGTTCCTTTAGCAGTTGTTGTAAAGCTGGTTTGGTGGTGCTGAACTCTCTCAGCTTTTGCTTGTCTGTAAAGGTTTTAATTTCTCCATCAAATCTGAATGAGATCCTTGCTGGGTAGAGTAATCTTGGTTGCAGGTTTTTCTCCTTCATCACTTTAAATATGTCCTGCCAGTCCCTTCTGGCTTGCAGAGTTTCTGCTGAAAGATCAGCTGTTAACCTTATGGGGGTTCCCTTGTGTGTTATTTGTTGTTTTTCCCTTGCTGCTTTTAATATGTTTTCTTTGTATTTAATTTTTGACAGTTTCATTAATATGTGTCTTGGTATATTTCTCCTTGGATTTATCCTGTATGAGACTCTCTGTGCTTCCTCGATTTGATTAACTATTTCCTTTCCCATATTAGGGAAGTTTTCAACTATAATCTCTTCAAATATTTTCTCAGTCCCTTTCTTTTTCTCTTCTTCTTCTGGAACCCCTATAATTCGAATGTTGGTGCGTTTAATGTTGCCCCAGAGGTCTCTGAGACTGTCCTCAGTTCTTTTCATTCTTTTTTCTTTATTCAGCTCTGCAGTAGTTATTTCCACTATATTATCTTCCAGGTCACTTATCCGTTCTTCTGCCTCAGTTATTCTGCTATTGATCCCATCTAGAGTATTTTTAATTTCATTTATTGTGTTGTTCATCATTGCTTGTTTCATCTTTAGTTCTTCTAGGTCCTTGTTAACCTTGCATTTTCTCTATTCTATTTCCAAGATTTTGAATCATCTTTACTATCATTATTCTGAATTCTTTTTCGGGTAGACTGCCTATTTCCTCTTCATTTGTTAGGTCTGGTGGGTTTTTATCTTGCTCCTTCATCTGCTGTGTGTTTTTCTGTCTTCTCATTTTGCTTATCTTACTGTGTTTGGGGTCTTGTTTTTGCAGGCGCAGGTTCATAGTTCCCGTTGTTTTTGGTGTCTGTCCCCAGTGGCTAAAGTTGGTTCAGTGGGTTGTGTAGGCTTCCTGGTGGAGGGGACTAGTGCCTGTGTTCTGGTGGATGAGGCTGGATCTTGTCTTTCTGGTGGGCAGATCCATGTCTGGTGGTGTGTTTTGGGGTGTCTGTGGACTTGTTATGATTTTAGGCAGCCTCTCTGCTAATGGGTGGGGTTGTGTTCCTGTCTTGCTAGTTGTTTGGCATAGGGTGTCCAGCACTGTAGCTTGCTGGTCATTGAGTGAAGCTGGGTGCTGCTGTTGAGATGAAGATCTCTGGGAGATTTTTGCCATTTGATATTATGTGGATCTAGGAGGTCTCTTGTGGACCAGTGTCCTGAAGTTGGCTCTCCCACCTCAGAGGCACAGCACTGACTCCTGGCTGCAGTACCAAGAGCCTTTCATCCACACGGCTCAGAATAAAAGGGAGAAAAAGTAGAAAGAAGAATTAGTAGAAGTAGAAAGAAAGAAAGAAAGGAGGGAGGGAGGAAGGAAGGAAGGGAGGATGGAAGAAAGGAAAAAAAGTAAGAAAGAAGATAAAGTAAAATAAAATAAAGATAAAATATAATAAAGTTATTAAAATAATTATTAAGAGAAAAAAATATTAAAAAAAGCAAAAAACCAACAAAACAAATGGACGGATAGAACCCTAGGACAAATGGTGGAATCAAAGCTATACAGACAAAATCTCACACAGAGGCATACACATACACACTCACAAAAAGAGGAAAAGGGGAAAAAATCATAACTCTTGCTCCCAAAGTCCACTTCCTTAATTTGGGATGATTCATTGTCTATTCATGTATTCCACAGATGCAGGGTACATCAAGTTGATTGTGGAGCTTTAATCTGCTGCTTCTGAGGCTGCTGGGAGAGATTTCCCTTTCTCTTCTTTGGTCTCACAGCTCCCAGGTGCTCAGTTTTGGATTTGGCCCCGCCTCTGCGTGTAGGTCGCAGGAGGGCGTCTGTTCTTCGCTCAGACAGGATGGGGTTAAAGGAGCCGCTGATTCGGGAGCTCTGGCGCACTCAGGCCGGCGGGGAGGGAGGGGCACGGAGTGCGGGGTGGGCCTGCGGCGGCAGAGGCCAGCGTGACGTTGCTCCAGCCTGAGGCGCGCCGTGCGTTCTCCCGGGGAAGTTGTCCCTGGATCCCGGGACCCTGGCAGTGGCGGGCTGCACAGGTTCCCCGGAAGGGGGTGTGGATAGTGACCTGTGCTCGCACACAGACTTCTTGGGGGCGGCAGCAGCAGCCTTAGCGTCTCCTGCCCGTCTCTGGGGTCCGCGTTGTTAGCCGCGGATCGCGCCCGTCTCTGGAGCTCCTTTAAGCAGCGCTCTTAATCCCCTCTCCTCGCACACCAGGAAACAAAGAGGTAAGAAAAAGCCTCTTGCCTCTTCGGCAGGTCCAGACTTTTCCCCGGACTCCCTCCCGGCTAGCCGTGGCGCACTAACCCCTTCAGGCTGTGTTCATGCCGCCAACCCCAGTCCTCTTACGGGCTCCGACCGAAGCCCGAGCCTCAACTCCAGGCCCCACCTGCCCCGGCGGGTGAGCAGACAAGCCTCTCGGGCTGTTGAGTGCTGGTCGGCTCTGATCCTCTGTGCGGGAATCTCCCCGCTTTGCCCTCCGCACCCGTTGCTGTGCACTCCTCCGCTGCCCTGAAGCTCTCCTCCTCCGCCACCCGCAGTCTCCGCCTGCGAAGGGGCTTCCTAGTGTGTGGAAACTTTTCTCCTTCACAGCTCCCTCCCACTGGTGCAGGTCCCGTCCCTATCCTTTTGTCTCTGTTGTTTCTTTTTTCTTTTGCCCTGCCCAGGTACGTGGGGGGGGGGGTTCTTGCCTTTTGGGAAGTCTGAGGTCTTCTGCCAGCGTTCAGTAGGTGTTCAGGAGTTGTTCCGCCTGTAGATGTATTTCTGGTGTATCTGTGGGGAGGAAGGTGATCTCCGCGTCTTACTCTTCCGCCATCTTCCCGGAAGCCCCTATGTATTTTTTATTTCTTTAAGTTCTCTATTGAGGTTTTGAAATTCTCTCTGATGCAGGTAGTACAAAAATCGTATTTGACGCAAATCGGTTAATCCTAAAGATGACAGAAAAATCAATGTGAGGTAGCTGTAAGTAAACCTACCATTCTCTAAGCTCTTGAAAAGCCTGAAATAGCACAAACCTTCTGCATTTTAATGAAAGTATTTACACACTGGTTTTAATTGTAAAGAAAATGAGGAAATTCAAGTATTAAAAGCCTGGGAGTATGAAAATGAAGTGTTTTGTCTAAAAGACCTTTTTTAGTTTAAGGAAAAAGATCTTCAGAAATTTCATAAAGTTTTAAATTTGCAGCATCCTTTGTCAATAGCCCTCCACATACACAAACACACACATACACCACCATTACCACCACCACCAAAATGGAATAGAGAGTAAATGCCCCAGGTTAGCTAAACCTGGAGCAATTAAAATATCATTATATTCTACATAGATTAATGTTTACATTAATACTTTACACAGTGAGATTTGGGAACTGAGCCTTGCCCTCAACTGCTCAAAAATGGGCTGGTGCAAATGGACTTGGACCATGGAGTGGGAATTGGGGGTAGGGGCTGGAATATGTGGAGATATCATATTTGATTTTCTGTTAATAATTAAGTTCCTAGTTCAGTGGTGGGAACCTGAGGCACAATTTAGGAGTAAGTGGTGACAGTTCTCTCGGAATGCTGTAAAGGAAATTGATAATTTGATAAA
This sequence comes from Lagenorhynchus albirostris, assembly GCF_949774975.1. NCBI lineage: Eukaryota > Metazoa > Chordata > Mammalia > Artiodactyla > Delphinidae > Lagenorhynchus > Lagenorhynchus albirostris. The sequence goes on along the minus strand of NC_083099.1, from coordinate 89,483,535 downwards.
CTGATAATTTTTGTAGAAGGCCACAAAATGATCTTTTGTCTCTTCTAATTCCAATCCTGAGGTATTCTGATTTGCTCTCATTTCTGGATTTCCAGTCACGTCTTCTTTGCTACTAGTGCTTCTATAATTTTTAGAATTGAAACACATTTAAGCATAACTACATGTGTATTCAAAGACATTATTAATACAGGGTAAATTTTTTTCCCTCCCAGAATAGTGCTTGTAAAAAAAGCAAAACTCAACATGCAGAGTGGAAAGAAGCCAGACTGTGCACTCCACCTGCACATGATGATTAGTATATGGTTCTGGGGTTGGTTCACCTTGTGTCTGTGTGTGACCAAAGTCAAAGGCTCTGTACACCCTGTTTGCAACATCTTTTAAGTTGGTGTAAAAATATTTATCTCCCAAAGGGTTTGGTGAGAGTTAACTGTAAAGCACATAGAATAGCTCAAAGCAAACAGTAGCAGAGAAATCTAATTTCTTCCTCTCTTTCTCCACCCATTGTTTGGTCTACAAATTCCAGGCTAACTCTCAAACTAGGTCTGTTGAGTTCCAAATATCAGATGTCTCCCAGGGTTGTAATTAGGCCCTCACGACCATTTATACTTTGGGAAACTCAGTTACCTTTTGTGGTTTGGTTCTTTTTTTTTCCCCACTGACCGGCAGGATTGAAAGGAGATGGCGGCACTTGGTTGTATGACTCATATCCCTAACTAACCCGTTGGCCAAAATATAAGCTTGTTCATGAGTTATTCTGAGACCCCTGTCCCTCCAGGACACACTTCCTGTCACGGTTATGAAACTTAGTAGCTATGAGTTTCTAGCTTTCTTTTGTGATAAAGCTAATTAAGCAACAACAGTAGAGAAAGCAGGCTTTTTAAATTTTTTGGCTGTGTTGGGTCTTCGTTGCTGCGCTGCGTGCAGGCTTTCTCTAGTTCCGGCAAGTGGGGGCTACTCTTCATTGCAGTGCGCGGGCTTCTCACTGCAGTGGCTTCTCTTGTTGCAGAGCATGGGCTCTAGGTACGCGGGCTTCAGTAGTTGTGGCTCGTGGGCTCTAGAGTGCAGGCTCAGTAGTTGTGGCGCATGGGCTTAGTTGCTCCTCGTCATGTGGGATCTTCTCAGACCAGGGCTTGAACCCATGTCCCCTGCGTTGGCAGGCGGATTCTTAACCACTGTGCCACCAGGAAGCCCCAAAGCAGTCTGTATTTATTTATTTTTTCCAGAAGTTATCTGTTAATTAAAACCATTCCCATTTTCTAGGTAAATGAGTTGAACCTGTTGATGAACGTGTGCACCTGCTTTTAAAGGTGTGGGAATTACCGTCTAAAGCACTTGCTGCATTTGGTGTTAAAGCAGAGCTACTTATCTGCTTTATCACAACATGAAGTTGAGTACACTCCAGCTAGCACAGGCACTTTCAATGGAGGGTTTCAGTTTGAATCATGACTCCCCCAGGCTCAATTCTTTTGGTATTAGCAGCTTAAATGTGCACAGCACAGAGAGAGGCTTTGTTTGGGGCTTGGAAAAGAGTAAATCATTCAGCATCTTTAAAATGTCTGGAATAGTTGAATAAAGGCAACTGTACTGCAACTTGCTAATGTAAAATATTAGATGCACCCTAAGTAACAACAACAGCTCCGAGAGACTCTAATTGTCCCTCTTCAATTTTGTTGCTAACACCTGGCAACATTGGGAGCTATAAAGAGAGTAGCTGGGAGGGAGAAGGAAAGCCTAAGAGATTTCCTGTTGCTGTCTTAATACATAGAATGAGAAGAAACAAGGGGAAAAAATCGCATCTGGAAAAGAATTAGGGGTCCGTTCTATAGAAGCATGGCTGCTGCAGGGTACTGTAGTTAAAACACCCTGAATTTCAGTTGGATTTGCAAGACTCCTCATAATTATGGGTGAAGCTACAGGAAGCTGCTTAATCTTTCCGGGTATAAACCCAATTGTAAATCCCCAGGACTCTAGGCTCTGAAACTAAGGGTCAGGAACACTCTCTTCTATTAGGTTTTTTCATCCCCAGCTATCCAGTATTGGAGAAGGCAGAGGGGCAGGCAAAGAGGGGAGTGGTAGAGTGAAGAGGGGAGGTTGAAGGTTCCCGGATGGTCTGGATTCGGTCCTGGGAAAGGATCTAATTAGTAGTGTCAGCAAAGCAACCTACGGCCAGAGAGCATTCTAGAAACCAGTAACTAGACTGTTCAACTTATCAGCAAGGTAGATAGAAATAGAACCTCCACCTGTGTCTCAATATGGATTGACTTTTTAAAAAGCTATTTCTCTTTGAGAGCTCTAGGATTATATGGGGGCAGAAAGCATCACTTTTGGTAGCCTAATAATCTGTTAGCAGGTGTGAGGTAGTAAAGAGCATGAACTGAGAAGGCTAAGCAGACTGGGTTCCAGTCTCAGCCCTGCTTCCACTAGCCTCATGGTCTAGTGGTCAGACGTGAGACCTAGGTTTCCCAAGCCTTCGTTTCCAAAATCTCCCATCTCATAAATATACTGCGAGAATGAAATGAGGTGATCCCTGTCACGAGCCTAGTAGAATACTGACAATTATCTTTAGTTTCTTCCCTTCCCCTGGAATACAAAGAGACACTTATGTATCAGATAAATTTATTTAAATATTTCTTATTTTATTTAATAATAAATGTATTTATTTAAATATCAATATTTTATATAAATATTTATAACATAATATATAAATATTAATATAAATATACACAATATTTATTAAATAAATATGTTTATATTTTAAAATATATTTAGATATTTAAATAAGTATAAATATATTTATTATTATTGCGCTATTATTATGCTAGAAGGAAAAATATTACAGTGCTCTCTTCATCAGGGAACACTCTTGCAACCTCGAATTTAAGAGTAAGCATGCACAGGTCTAAAACATTCTCTATAGTCAGGTTTCTAATCCCTGTTTTGTACCAAAGGAGTCTAAGAGATTTGAACGTTATATCCAGCTATTTTAATGGATTTTCTAAGAGTGTGAATTGACTTATAATACAGACAGCCCCATCTTTTCATGCTAGAGTTGAAAAGGTCAACATTTTTTCCTGAGGATTATAGGATTACCTTTAATACTGTATTTCATAACCTGTTATAAGACCTAAGGAACTCAATAAATGCTAAATAATGATATCTAATGTGAAATTTTTTTCTTTTTTTAACATAAGCATATTAAACTGTGAATTCCTAAATTTCTCTATTTAAGCCATTTGCTCTTATAACTTAGTTCAGTAGAAAAAAAATCTGGAAGATTCACAGAATCTTATACTTACAAGTGGTCACGCAAAACCAAATTGACCCATGACGTCCGTCTTAACTAAACTTATGATATTTTCTCTACATGTGGTTCAGCCTGAATGGGGCTTCTGTTTATGTTGACCTTAGCTCTCTTATATTAACCTCTGATAGCAACATCCACATGAGTCTAAAGGTCTATTGCCTAAACTAAAATCTTTCCATGTCATTGAGGAATAAAGGATAGAGTCTGTGTGTCACAGCACTTAGTAAGGAGAGTAGCAGTGCACTCATACCAAAACCAAACAGGATGATTTTCCTACTGGTACCTAACAAAAGCAAAGTGAAGTTTGTTACCATATGTTACGTATCACATTTTTGCACATTTTAACATTTTAAAATTGAGGTGTGCTTCACAATCTAGGGTATCTTATAATAACTGTCAACCAGAGGGGCAGACATGACCTTGTTACCATGGCTGGGACATGGGAGTCTCAGATTATTCCTGGTGGCATGACTGCAAAACTGCAATTCAAAGTTTCAATCAACAGGCCATTTCAGGAATATTTCAAAAAGACTGTATAACTCCTGCTCGTAGTTTGGAAACCATACACTGACACTTTATAGTAAGATCAGGAAAGTGCCCAGAGGTCACAGTTGAGTATTTTATTGCTCTGCTGGCAAAATGGACGAAATTGGTGGAAAAACATGGGCATCAATGAGACCAAGTTGAGAAGTGATTCAAACGAGTTAGGCTTTGAATGCGAAGTACTAGAAATACCTTGACAGATTTATTTCACTTATATCATGCTTTTTATATAAGTGCAAAAATGCTATATGATAGAAATTTATGTCCAAGTAAATCCGAAAAACGTTTTAAATAGGCATAAAATAAAAATTCTAAGTGATAGAAAAACATTTTTTCATAATTAAATGAGTGGTATTTTTTCTTTTTTCTTTTTCTTAGCGATGGATAATATAATGGTGATCTATACTATCAATGGCACCTTAGATTTAATGTAATACAGTATCGTTATTTTGGAGAGTATGCGGATTATTTTATGGATTCTTTTCTTGAAGAGATTTAAACAATCCTCCAAATTTCACACCCAGTTAGTTTAATATGCATATGTTCTACATCACCAAAAGCCATTGAAGTATAAATATGATAACATTATCATTGTTTCCTTAAATGCATGACAAAATATCACTTTCGATAGGCAATAATGAGAAGGTATTAATAAAAAGTTATCTCTAGGTTATTCCTTTTATAGCTTGCCAAATGCATAAGTTGAAGATGTGACATGGAAAAAAGAAACTCTTCAGTTTTAAGTTTGGCTTATAGGCTATATGAAAGAATTCATTCCTGAATAGAAATTCTATTTAATATGTGAATACTACAGTGAATGTTTGCCAACATTCATTCATTGAGAAAATATTTATTGTTACTGTCAAAGTACTTGGGGACACAGCAGTAAAGCCCTGCCATCAAGGAGCTAACTTAGATTCTTTTTCCAAAAAAAAAAAAATATATATATATATATATATATATATATATATATATATTTTTTTTTTTTTTGCGGTTCGCAGGCCTCTCACTGTTGTGGCCTCTCCCGTTGCGGAGCACAGGCTCTGGACGTGCAGGCTCAGCAGCCATGGCTCACGGGCCCAGCCACTCCGCGGCATGTGGGATTTTCCTGGACCGGGCACGAACCCGTGTCCCCTGCATTGGCAGGCGGACTCTCAACCACTGTGCCACCAGGGAAGCCCCCCAGAAATATTTTTTTATAAATTTATTTTATTTTTTGTTTATTTACTTTTGGCTGCATTGGGTCTTGGTTGCTGTGCGCAAACTTTCTCTTGTTGCGGCAAGTGGCAGCTACTCTTCGTTGCGGTGCGCGGGCTTCTCATTGTTGTGGCTTCTGTTGTTGCGGAGCACGGGCTCTAGGCGCATAGGCTTAAGTAGTTGTGGCTTGCGGGCTCTAGAGCGCAGGCTCAGTAGTTGTGGTGCATGGGGCTTAGTTGCTCCGCGGCATGTGGGATTTTCCCGGACCAGGGATCGAACCTGTGTCCCCTGCATTGGCAGGTGGATTCTTAACCACTGTGCCACCAGGGAAGTCCCGCTAGCTTAGGTTCTAATGGGATAGTTAATAAATAAAATAAATAAGTAAATTTTATTGTATGATAAACTAATAAGTGCTAAGGGGAAAAATAGGGAAGGAAGTTAGGAAATTTGGGGAAGAGTTCAAAATTTTAGATCGGTGGTCAAGAAAGCCCTTTCTAAGAAAGCAGCATAAGAACAGAGTTCTGAAGAAACTGAGGAGTCTACCCATGTGGATATCTGAAAGAGAGAAGCACATTCTTTTTTTTCTGGCCACTTTGCAGCCTGCAGGATCTTAGTTCCCCGACTAGGGATCGAACACAGGTCCCGTCAGTGAAAGCTCAGTGTCCTAACCACTGGACTGCCAGGGAATTCCCAAGAAGCACATTCTAAGCAGAGGGAACAAACAGCAAGCCCAAAGGCCCATAAGCAGAAACGTGCCTGGTGTGTCCTAGGAAGGAGAAGAGGCCAGAGGGATTGGCACGGGGTGAACAAATCTGAATGCTTTAGACGAGGTCAGAGAAGTAAAATCGGCAGAGCAGACCCTGTGAGTGTGGTAGGTCAGAGAAAGGATGTTGCCTCTTCCCTGTGAGTGAGCTGGAAAGGCACTGGAGGCATTTGTGAAAGTTCGCCCTGGTCTGACTGGCATTTTGTGTGGATGTTTTGGCTACTGTGTTGAGAGTAGACTGGAGGAGTGTAAACAGAGAAACCAATTAGTAGCTTTGTCATAATTCAGGTGAGAGATGGTAGTGACTTAGATAGCAGTAGGAGGTATTGAAAGGAACTCCAAATTATGGATATATTTGAAAGATGCGCTATCATGATTTACTGAACTGGATGCAGGGTGAGAAGAAGATGAGTTCAATGATGACTCTTAAGATTTTTGGCCTGAGCAACTGAAGAAGAGCTGCCATTTATCAAGGACAGCAATAGGAACATTGTAAAATGAGTAGAATTACGGGAAGAGGGTGAGGAATGTTAGAAATGTAATCCTGGATTTGTTAAATTTGAGATGCCTTTGAACATTTACAGAGAGGTATCAGGTAGTTGGATACACAAGTGAGGAATTAAGGAGGAGATATTAGTGTCAGAATCATTAGCATATAGATGATATTTAAAACCATGAGACTGAATGAGATCACCAAGGGAGTGGAGCTTGGTGTCCTGAGAGCCAGGTCAGAAAGCATTTCATGGAAAGAGGCATCAACTGAGTCAGATAAGTGAGATGAGGCCCGAGAACTGACCACTGAATTTAGCCATGCAAATGTCCCTGGAGGCCTGATTGGAGCAGTTTGGTGTGAGGTCGGCCTCACTGTAGTGGGATCTAGAGAGAATGCAAGGAGAGGAATAGGAGACAGAGCGTATAGACAATGATTTCAAAAAATGTTCCTGTAAGAAAAAGGAGAAAGGGAGGACACAAATAGGTGAGGGCAATTAAAAGGTACAAACTTTCAATTATAAAATAAATGAGTCACGGGTATGAAATGTACAGTATGGGGAATATAGTAAATAACTATGTAATATCTTTATATGGTGACAGAGGTTAACTAGACTTATCATGGTGATCATTTTGAAACATATACGAGTATCGACTCACTATGTTGTATACTAGGAATTATCGTAGTGTTGTAGGTCAGTTATACTTCAAAAACAAATAAACTCATAGAAAAAGAAATCAGATTTGTGGTTATCAGAAGCGGGAGGTGGGGGGAGGGGGACTTGGATGAAGGTGGTCAAAAGTTACCACACAAACTTCTGCTTATAAGATAAATAAATACTAAGGCTATAATGTCCAACATGATAAATATAATGAAGACTGCTGAATGTTATATATGAAAGTTGTTAACAGAGTAAATCCTAAGAGTTCTCATGAGAAGGAAAATTTTTTTTCTATTTCTTTAATTTATATATATATATGTGTATATATATATATGATGGAAAGTCACTGAACTTGTGGCAATCATTTCATGATGTATTTAAGTCAAATCCGTATGCTGTGCACCTTAAACTTATACAGTGCTGTATGTCAATTACATCTCAATAAAACTGGAAGAGAAAAAAGGAGAGATGGAACAAAAACTAGAGCAGAAATAGTTTTGGTTTTGTGTTTTAGATGATAGAAAACAATGTTGATGAAATTATCCAGTGAAAAGAGGAGAGAAAAAAATGGAGAGAAGAGATTTGCTGCTGGTACAGGTTCTGGTGGAGAAGTGAAGTTGGCTTTAGGGAGGAGCCCCTAAAAATGCATCTTTCAGACATTCCAATCATGTTTTATGCCATTTTCTACTGCTCTTCCCTTTGCCTGAGTCCTTGGTTTTCATTAAGACTCTACCATTTTATCTCTTTAGTGAAGTGTTTCCTTTCTATCTCAGCCAATGAATTCATTGAAATCTCTCCCTTCTCTGCATTCATTGCTCTTGTAGTCTGTTCCATTAAGTTGATTACTAGTCATCTTTTTATGTGCAAGCTGTTTTTCCTGTTAAATTGTAAGCCCCTTGATAGTAGTGATTATGCCCTGCCTATGGGAAGCGCCCAATAAAAGCTAGCTGACTCTCTCTCTACCACTTTCACTGAAAACAATTTCCTCCCTTATAACTCCCTAAGGAGAAGAGTCTATTTTTATTCTCCATGTAAAAGTCCTTCAGGTACTAAAAATATTACTAAACTGCTTCGTGGTCTCATCGTTTTCACTCTTTTCTTTAATACTGTCTTTTCATCTCAAATTTTGTTTCTGGTTTCTTTCCTTTGGCACCTCCACAAATGCATCCTTTTTCTTTATCATTTTTTAAAAATGTTCTTCTTTTGTTCCTCTTTGAGTTTAATTAGGGAATCTGAGATGTGTGCAGAAGGTAGCAATTCAGAATAGTTCGAGCAATAGTTGTGTTTTACTATACTGAGCAGAGAAAGTGAGGATTGACCAGACTACAGAGTGTGTGTGTGTGTGTGTGTGTGTGTGTGTGTGTGTATAGGTACATTTTCAACAAAAGAAGTAGCATGTGAAAAGGTACAGAGATAAACCCATAAAATTTTGTCTCATCCATAGCTACATATTCATCCTCTAGAACAGTGCCTAGCCCTCATTTACTAAATGAATGTAGCAGTGAATGAATTACTCCCATGATGGCTAGAGGCTTCTATTACTTTTCTTTCTTTGTAAACGTCAGGCCCATCTTTAGCTAAACATTTCAGTTACAATCTGACCACTACCCTAAATTCCCAAGCAGTAAAAATAATATTAACTAAACAAGTATATGAGGCAGTAGAGCAGAGAGATATAAAGTTTATACCCAGGAGCCATGTACCTCAGCCATATGCCTACAATCTCAGGCTGCCATTTTGTAGCCGTGTGACTTTGGGCAGGTTATTCATCCTTTCAGCACCTATCTCCTCATCTGTAAAATGGGAGTGGTAATACCTACTTTATATGGCTCTGGGGAGGATTAAATGAATTAATATAAAATCTTATAGTAATTCTAAATCTAAATTTTATCCTCATCTTTTTAGATGAGTTAACCGAGGCTTAGAGAGGTTAAATAGCTTTTCCACAGCTAACCAGCTAGTGGACAACTGGGGTTCATCTTAACTGCATGGTCCATCTACTGTGGTGGCAGGCGAGACCTAGACGAGGGATAAAATGTTGTATGTTAGGGCCTCCCTTTAACATAAAAAAGCTAGGCTGGGCATTGAGAGCCCAGAGGTAGTAAAAGTAAAGGGTTGTTGTGCCTTAGGAAATGATTGTAAAGAGCAAATCTGAGGAGAAGGGAAGTAATGGAAAAGTAACTGGAGTGTCTGAAGGATAGTATTTGCCCAAGTTGAGGGATGATCATCTAAACAGAAGACAGTAACAAATGTTCCTGTATTGGGGGCACAGCCCGCTCCTAGTTCTTGAACTTGTCCTTAGCTGCTAGGTTTTTGAAAGCCCCAAAGACCATATTCACATTAAGATATTATTTCCGGATCTTCCTCATGGAGTTAGGACTCAACTGGACATCACATTAGTGAACATAGCAGGATGGTTGTGTTTGTAATCCCCATTTGGAGGAATTTACTGCTATCATTTCTTTTGAAAATTATATTTTTAAAATTATGTTCTCTGAGAATAGCAGAGCCATAAACTTCAAATTAATGGGTCAACAACTTATCTATGACTAAGGAGGCAAGGATATACAGTGGAGAAAAGACAGCCTCTTCAATAAGTGGTTCTGGGAAAACTGGACAGCTACATGGAAAAGAATGAAATTAGAACACTCCCTAACACCATACACAAAAATAAAATGGATTAAAGACCTATATGTAGAGCCAGACACTATAAAACTCTTAGAGGAAAACATAGGCAGAACACTCTATGACATAAATCACAGCAAGATCCTTTTTGACCCACCTCCTAGAGAAATAGAAATAAAAACAAAAATAAACAAATGGGACCTAATGAAACTTAAAAGCTTTTGCACAGCAAAGGAAACCATAAATGAGATGAAAGGACTACCCTCAGAATGGGAGAAAATATTTGCAAACGAAGCCACTGACAAAGGATTAATCTCTAAAATATATAAGCAGCTCATGCAGCTCAATATGAAACAAACAAACAACCCAATCCAAAAATGGGCAGAAGACCTACACAGACATTTCTTCAAAGAACTTATACATATTGCCAACAAACACATGAAAGAATGCTCAACATCACTAATCATTAGAGAAATGCAAATCAAAACTACAATGAGGTATCACCTCACATGGGTCAGAATGGCCATCATCAAAAAATCTACAAACAATAAATGCTGGAAAGGGTGTGGAGAAAAGGGAACCCTCTTGCACTGTTGGTGGGAATGAAATTGATACAGCCACTATGGAGAACAGTATGGAAGTTCCTTAAAAAGCTAAAAAAGAACTACCATATGAGCCAGCAATCCCACTACTGGGCGTATACCCTGAGAAAACCATAATTAAAAAGAGTCATGTACCACAGTGTTCATTGCAGCACTATTTACAATAGCCAGGACACGGAAGCAACTTAAGTGTCCGTCGACAGTTGAATGGATAAAGAAGTTGTGGCACATATATACAATGGAATATTACTCAGCCATAAAAAGAAATGAAATTGAGTTATTTGTAGTGAGGTGGATGGACCTAGAGGCTGTCATACAGAGTGAAGTAAGTCAGAAAGAGTAAAACAAATACCATATGCTAACAAATGTATATGGAATCTGAAAAAAAAATGGTTCTGATGAACTTAGGGGCAGGACAGGAATAAAGACACAGATGTAGAGAATAAACTTGAGGACATGGGGAGGGGGAAGGGTAAGCTGGGACAAAGTGAGAGAGTGGCATGGACATATATACACTACCAAATGCGTAAAATAGATAGCTAGTGGGAAGCAGCCGCATAGCACAGGGAGATCAGCTCGGTGCTTTGTGACTACCTGGAGGGGTGGGATATGGAGGGTGCGAGGGAGACACAAGAGGGAGGGGTTATGGGGATATATGTATATATATATAGCTGATTCACTTTGTTATACAGCAGAAACTAATACAACGGTGTAAAGCAATTATACTTCAATAAAGATGCTACTAAATAAATAAATAAAATATACTGCCATTTCACATTTTAAAAAAACAGTAAAATAGAGACATGGAAGGGTTTTTAAAGACCCAAAGTTAACTTTTTTTTTTCCCCAGTACGCGGGCCTCTCACTGTTACGGCCTCTCCCGTTGCGGAGCACAGGCTCCGGACGCGCAGGCCCAGTGGCCATGGCTCACAGGCCCAGCCACTCCGTGGCATGTGGGATCTTCCTGGACCGGGGCATGAACCCATGTCCTATGCATCAGCAGGCAGACTCTCAACTACTGCACCACCAGGGAAGCCCCAAAGTTAACTTTTAAGATGAAAATGACAATGTCATCATAACAGCTTTACTTGTAATATCAAAAAAATGGAAACAATACACATGCCCATCGACAAACCTTGGAATAGCCATACAATAAAAACTACTCAGCAATAAAAGCAGTGAACTACAGAGTCATGCAACAAAATGAATGAATGTGAAAATAATTATGCTAAGTGAAGGGATCCAGATAAAAAAAAGTACATATAAAACCCAAATTCATCTACAGTGATATAAAGCAGATTAACAGTTGCCTAGGAATGGGAGTAGGCTGGGATAGCCAAGGGTCATGGGGAAATTTTTGGTAGGTGAGTGAAAGATTTGTTCATCATTTTGATTTTGATGATGGTTGCATGGGTGTATACATTTGTCAAAACATATAAAATTGTACTTTCAATATATGATGTACGGTTTATGGCATGCCATTTATACCTCGAGCGATTTTTTAAAAAAGGCTAGACTGTTAATAGGAGTATTTAAGAGTTTCAAAACTGATCTCTTTCTGGAAGTTGTTACACACTAACCCGTACTTATACTTAGTTTATACTCTAAAACAATAATGTGCAGTTGCCATATCAGTGACTTGCTTTGATGTGAAGTTTTTCTATCCACATACCCTAAGTAGGAATGCTGGCTATCATTGGTCTTCAACTTTGTCCCCAGTGAATCTTCTCTTCCTGACAGGATTTTTGCAGCCCTTGTAGCCTCATATGATAGTTAGAGGGTGAGACATTTTATTAATTCCTAACATTCTCACCAGCCAGGTCAATGGAAAAAGGAGGAGAAGAGAATAGAGTCTGCTGACATTACACTACAACTAAGTAGACACACCTACAGGTAAAGTGTTCTCTATATGGTGATGGTCTGCTTTCAGCTTTCCAGCATTGTATCCTTTGTAACTGTGTAGAATCTGGTACCTGAAAATCTTCCAGATCTCCCATGAAATATTTAATTTTATAACATCCTTGTGAAGAAAAGCTGTAACAATCAAGACTTGCTGATTAAGAATGAAGTCAACAACAGATTTTTAGAATCTCTTTTTTTTTCTCTCCTAATTTGTTAAATAATTCAAGAAATATCTAGTGGGCACTTATATGCCAGGCACACTTAGCTGTTATATACTTCCAGAGCGTTGTTATTCAAAGTGTGTTTAGTAGAACACAGCATCAGCATCACCTGGGAGCTTATTAGAAATGCAGAACCATAGTCCTCCTCCAGACATACAGAATCAGTATCTGCATTTTAACAAGATCCCTCAGTGACTTGTGTGTATATTTAGAAGACACTGTTCTAGAGAATTCTCCTTAGCTCTACCACTTAAATACTGCTATGACTTTGAGAAAGTGACTTCACTTCTGTAAGCTATTAACAAATGAGAGGATGGAAGTAAAAGCAGAAACCACTTCATGTTATTACTGGGAGGATATAATTAGATAAGCTTCCTAAAGCACTTAACACACTGGCTAGTGTCTAGTAAGTGTTTTTAAAAAAGAGTTAGTCGTGGTATTGCAAAGCTGAAGACAGTCAGTAGACCCAGGACCTGACCTTCTTTGAGTTTCTGGCAGAAGCAACCATTTTCCTGCCTTCCTTTTATTCATATTGGCTTCATCACTCCTTTCTACCATAGCCTTGTCCCCAGCTGTGCTGCACTGAAGTTTGCTAACTTAGAGTATGTCATTGTGTCAGGGGAAAATAACTTCCCTTCTTTCACATTCATGACAATCAGACTTACATTTGTTTTCTTTTTGCCCACAAAATAACTGTAGAGTTTTACTTTCTAAGAAAGTTGCAATGAGAAACAAAAAAATCTAAAAAACAAAGTTAGCCATAATTGTTATTACTATTATTTTAGTTGAAAGAAAAATCTTTTTTGTAAAGCTTCCCTTGTAGCCACTTCCCTTCTAATTCACTTATTTGTTCATAATGCTGACAGATATTATTCAAAGAGACATGACAATTAAGTACAATGTTCAATCCTGGATTGGATCCTGAATTGGAAAGGGAAGAGGAAAAATCAATGTCTTAAGTCAACTCCAGATGCCATAATAAAATACCATCTGGGTGACCTAAACAACAGAAATTTATTTTCTCCTAGTTCTGGATGCTAGAAGTCAGAGATTAAGGTGCCAGCCTGCTGGGTTCTGGTGAGAGCTCTTTTCAGAGCTTGCAGATGGCTGCCATCTCACTGTGGACAAATATGGCCTTTCCCCTCTGTCCCTCTTCCTCATTTTATAGGGTCACTAATCTCATCATGAGGGCCCTACCCTCATGATGTAATCTAACCTTTATCACTTCTCAAAGGCCCCACTTCCAAAACCATCACATTGGGGTTTAGAGTTTCAACATGTGAATTTTAGGGGACCCAAACATTTAATCCATACAGGGGGTAAGGTTTGTTTATAAAGTTGTTGCTATTTCTTTCTACAGGTGACACTATTGGACATGAGATTTTGTGATGTGGAATCAGGTGATGAATCTTTTCTAGATGAAATGCTGCACAAGTAATTTTCAGAAAATAACTGGATGTACTTAAGGGCTTTACGCAACAACAGTGCTGTTATCCAGAGATTTAAGTGGGATGCCTACTACTGCAGATTCTCCTTTCCTTTTGTTCGGTTTCATCAAGGACTTTAGTACGGAGGTGGCTGGCCACCTTGGACTCCCTAATGCTAACAAGCTCCAGACCATGCATGTTCTATTCAAGTCTACGTCCTCAGACACTAATACAGTGCCTGGCACAGGATAGGCATCCCGTGCATCTGTGTTGAGTACGAACAACTGGGTTAGACCAGACCCAAAGAAGCATCTCTCCTTCATCCTCCTGATGTTTCCATTACCTGTGTTTTTCTGGGGGGAAACTAATTTCAAACCTACAGAAAAGAATGCAAGAATAATAAAAAGAACTCTCATATACCCTTTGCCCAAATCCCCTGACGTTTGTCAGTTTTTAACATTTTATTTTAAAATAATTTCATACTTAAGGAAGATTTGAAAGACAAATACAAATTAATAATGATACAAAGAACTACACCCTTCACCCAGGTTTCCTAAGTATCAACAGTTTACATTTTTCTTTTCATTTTCTCCCATATATCATTATTTTCTTTCTGAAACATTTGAGATTAAATTGTAGACATGTTGCCAAATTACCCCTAAATACTTCAGGGTATATTGACTAAAAACAACGACACTCTCACATGTAACTTCAGTACCCTCATTGAATTTAGGACATTAACATGGCAACAGTACTTTTATCTAATCCACAAAGTCCAAGCAAATTCCTCCAACTGTCTAATAATGTTACGTATAGAAAGGAACAGTAATAACAAACTTACTGCCTTTCCCTCCTTTCCTTTCTGGTTCAAAATCCAATCCAGAATCATGCATTGTATTTAGTTGTCATGTCTGTTTAGTTTCTTTCAATCTGTTCTTAGTTTTTCTTTGTGTTTCATGATTTTGGCATTTTTGAAGTGTATAGGTCAGTTATTTTATAGAATTTCCTTCAGTTTGGATCTCTCTGATGTTTCTTCATGGCTAGATTCAGGATATACTTTTTGAAGTGAATACCACAGCAGTGATGCTGTTTTCTTTTCAATGCCTCATATCAGGAGGCACACAACATCAATTTTTCTCATTACCAAGGATATTAACTTTTGTCACTTGGTCAAAATGGTATCCATGATATTTCTCCACTTTAAAGTGCGTTAATAAGGAATGAATAGATTTTGGATTTTCTTTTCTCATCAATATTTTACCCCGTGATTTTAACATCCATTGATATCTTTTGCCTGAATCACTTATTACAATGGTGGTTGCTGAATTAATTTTCTAAATCTATTATTCCTTCTACATTTATTAGTTGGAATTTGACTTAAGATAAAGCTTTCTCTTTGTATTTATTTACTTATATCAGTATGGACTCATAAATTCTTACTTTATTGAACTACTTGTAATATATTATTATCATTAATTATTATTTTATTACAGCTTTATTGAGGTGTACTCGACAAATAATAAATTGCATATATTTAAAGCATACAGTTTGAGGAGTTCTGGTGTGTATATACAGTGAAAAAACCCACCACTACAGTCAATAAAATGAAACCCCAACTTTCCTTGTAGTTCTTAAAAATCCAGTCTCTCTCACTTCCTCTCGAGCCCCCATCCTCAGGAAGCCACTAATTTGACTTCTGACATTATAGATTAGTTTTCATTTTATTCTTGAATTTTATATAAATGGAATTGTACAGATGTATATTTTTTGGTGGGGTCTGGCTTCTTTTTTTTTTTTTTGCGGTATGCGGGCCTCTCACTGTTGTGGCCTCTCCCGTTGCGGAGCACAGGCTCCGGACGCGCAGGCTCAGCGGCCATGGCTCACGGGCCCAGCCGCTCTGCGGCATGTGGGATCCTCCCGGACCGGGGCATGAACCCGTGTCCCCTGCATCGGCAGGCAGACTCTCAACCACTGCGCCACCAGAGAAGCCCTGGGTTCTTTTACTCTGTAATTATTTTGAGATTCATCCATGATGTTGAGTATATTAATAGTTCATTATTTTTACTGCTGAATAGTGTTCTGTTTTACTGATTTGCCACAGTTTGTTTACCCATTCACCTATTGATGGACATTTGTTTTTTCCTAGTTTGGGACTATTACAAAGTTTCCAAGAACAGGTACAAGTCTTTGCACAAGTCTATGTACACGTCCTTGTATGGACATATTCTTAATTATCTTGAAATGGCTGGATCACACAGTTGATATATATTGAGCTTTAAGCAACTGCTAAATTATCAAATTGTTTGTAGTGTTTAGATTCACCCAGCAACATAAAAATACTTCCATTGTTTGATGTCCTGACCAACACTTGGCATGGTTAGTCTTTTTTAGCTGTAGCCATTTTACAGTGTGCATTAATAGTACCATTTATGATTTAATTTGCATTTTCCTAAGAACAAATGATGTTAAACATTTTTTGTGCCTTATTTACCATTCCTGTGTCTTTTTGGTGAAGTGTTCATTCAAATATTCTGCCCGTTTTTATTGGGTCATTTGTCTTCTTATTGTTGAGTTGTAAGAATTCTTTATATATTCTAGAAACAAAGCATTTGTCAGATTGTATACTTTGCAAATATTTTGTCCAGTATTCAGCTTGCCTTTTCATTTTCTATGTTCCTGAGAGTACAAAGGTTTTAATTTTTTTTTAAATCTATGAACCAATCAAGATTCATGAATTTCTTTTTATTATTATTATTATTTGGCTGTGTTGTGTCTTCATTGCTGTGCACGGGCTTTCTCTAGTTGCGGCGAGCAGGGGCTGCTCTTCATTGCGGTGTGCGCGCTTCTCATTGCGGTGGCTTCTCTTGTTGTGGAGCCCTAGCTCTAGGCGTCCGGGCTTCAGTAGCTGTGGCTTGCGGGCTCTAGAGCACAGGCTCAGCAGTTGTGGTGCACAGGCTTAGTTGCTCTGTGGTATGTGGAATCTTCCTGGACCAGGGCTCGAACCAGTGTCACCTGCATTGGTAGGCGGAGTCTTAACCACTGCGCCACCAGGGAAGCCCTAAAGGTTTTAAATTTTGACGAAGTCTGAAGTACCATTTTTTTTCTTTTGTAGTTTGCTTTTTGTGTTCTATTTGAGAGATCGTTGCATAATCTAAGATCATTGAGACACCCTTCTATGTTTTATTTTTTTAATTTAAATGTATATTTATTTATTTTTGGCAGTGTCAGGTCTTAGTTGTGGCTCGCAGGAGCTTTCGTTGTGGCGTGCGGGCTTCTATCTAGTTGTGGCTTGTGGGCACTCTAGTTGTGGTGCGCAGGCTCCAGAGCACTGCGGGCTTGGTAGTTGTGGCGCATAGGCTCAGTAGTTGCAGCATGTGGGCTTATTTGCCCCTTGGCATGTGGGATCTTAGTTCCCCAACCAGGGTTCCAACCTGCATCCCCTGTGTTGGAAGACATATGCTTAACCACTGGGCCACCAGGGAAGTCCCTATGTTTTCTTGTATAAGTTTAATAGCTTTATATATGGTTTTGAGGAAACCACATGTATATTGTTTGAGAAAATGGGAATTTTTGTATATGGTTTGAGGAACTGATAAGGAACTGATTGGATTTCCCTTCCTTCCTTCCTTCCTTTGTTCCTTCTCTCCCTCCCTCCCTCCCCTTGCCCCCTTTCTTTCCATATGACTTTCTAATTGTTCCAGCTCCATTAGTTGAAAAGATTATACTTTTCTCATTGAATTGCTTTGGCATCCTCGTAGAAAATCAACTGTCTTAGATATGTGTGTCTCTTTATAGCTTTGTATTCTATTCTATTGATCTATATGTCTCAATGTCAATATCATGCTGTCTTGATTGCTATAGCTTTATAATAAATCTTAAAATTAGATAAATTCTGCAACTTTGCTATTCTTTTTATAAAATTGTCTTGTATATTCTAACTCCTTTGCATTTCTATATAAAAATCAGTTTGTCAGTTTCCACAAAAATCCTGCTTGTATTTTGATTGACATTATATTGACTCTATAGAGTTTTTTAAAGTGATTTCCTTATGGTTTATAGTTTACTTTTATTATTTTTATTTTAAATTTATTTTATTGAAGTATAGTTGACTTACAGTGTTGTGTTAATTTCTGCTATACAGGAAAGTGATTCAGTTATACCTATATATATTCTTTTTCATATTCTTTTCCATTACGATTTATCACAGGATTTTGAATATAGTTCCCTGTGCTATACAGTAGGACCTTGTTATTTGTCCATTCTGTATGTAATAGTTTGCATTGCTAGTCCCAAACTCCCAATCCACCCCTTCCCCTATGGTTTGCAGTTTATATCTTAAATTACCACCCTCTGAACTTCAAGTGTTATACCACTTCACCTAAACTACATACTTTCTCTTAGCATATACACCAAAACAGTATATTTCTTGGCCTTTTGCTATTGTTTTTATATATTTTACTTTTAAATATGACATAAATCCTTCAATATGTTTTATTTTTTATTTAAATTGTCAATCATTTTTTACAAGATTTAAAAAATAAAATTTTTTTATGTTTACCATTTCTTTTCCTCACTATTCTTTTACATAGATCTAAGTTTTCATCTGATATTATTTTCCTTTTTGAAGGGTTTTATTAATTGTCATTGTGAGGGTGGTCTGGTGATGAATTTTCTCAGCTGTTGTATGTTTGAAAAACAAGTTATTTCACAATTATTTTGAAATATATTTTCACAGATTAAAACATTTGAGGTTAAGATTATTTTTCAGTATTTTAAGAATGTTGCTCTACTGCCTTCTGGTTTGCAGTGTTTCTAATGAGAAGCCTGCTGTCATTCTTATCATCCTTGCTACATTGTGTGTCTTTCCTCTGGCTGCTTTTAGGAAATCTTCTCTTTATCACTCTGTCATGGTTTTAACAAATTCCACAATTTTTTTGTTACTTCTCTTCAAGAGGTGAAGATTAGTCCACCTCCCCTTGAGTGTAGACAAAATTTAATGACTTATTTTTAACAAATAGAATATGGCAGAAGTGATGGTCTGTCGCTTTCAAAACTAGAATATAGAAAGACTGGTTTCCATCTTGTACCATAAGTAGTTTTTCTCTCTCTCTGTCTCTCTCTCTCTCTGTCTCTCCCTCTGTCTCTCTGTGTCTCTCTCACATCTCTGTCTCTACCTCTGTCTCTCATCACTTGCTGAGAAGTTCAGAGGAAGCTGCCATGTCATGAAGATGTCTCAGTCTGTGGAGGGGCCCAAGTCATGAGGAACTGAGGTATCTGACCAACTCAGCAAGAAACAGAGGCCTGCCAACAACTATGTGATTTAGCTTGGAAGTAGATCCTCCAATCCCAGATGACCCCCAACCCTAGCCAACAACTTAACTCCAACCTTGTGAGAAACCCTGAATCAAAACTAACCAGTCGTTGGACTTGCCTGGCAGTCCAGTGGTTAAGACTCCATGATTCCACTGCAGGGGGTGTGGGGTCGGGAAAGATCCCACATGCTGTGTGGCCAAAATATCCCAAAAACCAGTCAATCTAGTCTTGGACTCCTGACCTTCAGAAACTGTGAAATAACAAATGTTTTTCAAAATTTTCAGCTATTAAGTTTTGGTATAAAATGATATGATGCAACAGATAACTAATATAACTGATTTAAATCAAATTGATTATGATGTGCCTTGGTGTAATTTTCTTCATATATATTTTTTGTGTGGTGTTCACTGAGCTTCTTGGATATGGGAGTTAAGAGGTTTCATCAAATCTGGAAAAAATTTTGCTGTTATTTTTTCAAAAGTTCTTTTCTCTCCTTTCCTTCTGGTACTCTAGTTACATGTATATTAGGCGTCTTTTTTTTTTTTAAATAAATTTATTTATTTATTTTTGGCTGCATTGGGTCTTCTTTGCTGTGTGCAGGCTTTTCTCTAGTTACAGTGAGCAGGGGATACTCTTTGTTGCACTGCATGGGCTTTTCATTGCAGTGGCTTCTCTTGTTGCAGAGCACAGGCTCTAGGCACGTGGGCTTCAGTAGTTGTGGCTCATGGGCTCAGTAGTTGTGGCTTACGGGCTTAGTTGCTCTGCAGCATGTGGGATCTTCCTGGACCAGGGCTCAAACCCATGCCTCCTGCATTGGCAGGCAGATTCTTAACCACAGAGGCACCAGGGAAGCCCTATTAGGCTTCTTGATGTTGTCCCACTGCTCATTGATGTTCTGTGCTCTGTTTATCTATTGTATCTATTTATCTATCTACCTAGCTATCTATTTTCTATTGCTGTCTTTTCAAGTTCACTAACCTTTTCTTCTGCAGTGTCTACTGTTAATTTCATCTGACACTTTTTTATCTTTTCAGGTATTGAGTTTATCATCTCTTGAAGTCAACTCCTGCCTTTTAAAATATTTTCTGTCTCTCTTTACCACGCTTAACCTTTACCTTCTTTAATATGTGGGGTATATTTTTAATAGCTGTGTTAATAACTTGTCTATTATTTATTTATTTATTTTTGGCTGAGCTATGTGGCTTGCAGGATCTTATTAGTTACTTGACCAGGGATTTAACCCAGGCCCATGGCAGTGAAAGCATCAAGTCCTAACCACTGGACTGCCAGGGATACCCCTCTATTAATTCTTTTATTTCTGTCATTTCTGTGTCTATTTCCAATAATTAACCTTCCTCTTTATTATGGGTCATATATATATATATTTTTTCTTGCTTCTTTGCACACTTTGTAAGTTTTGATCAGATGCCAGGTATATATTTTGAATTTTATGTTGTTGGTGCTGGAGTTGTTTGTATTCCTTTAAATATTTTTGTTCTTTTTTTCTCTGGGAAGCAGTTAAGTTATCTGGAAACAATTTTATCTTTTTGAGGCTTGCTTTTAAGTTTGTTAGGTGGTTTCAGAACATTTGGGCCTAGCGCTGAGGCAACACCCTCCTGAGGAACTCTTCTCCATGCATCATGTATTAAGATGTCTTTCCATGCTGACTGATGGGAATATGGGCACTTCCTGACCTTATGTAAGCTCTGGAGATTGTTCCACCTGATTCTTTTTTACCCCCACAGTTTTATTGGGATATAATTGATATATAACATAAAATTTTGTAAGTTTAAGGTATATAACATGATAAATTGGTACATGTATATATTGTGAAATAATTACTACAGTTGGGTTAGTCAACACTTCCATCACCTCATATAATTCTTTTTTGTGTGTGTGGTGAGAACATTTAAGATTTACTCAATTAGCAACTTTCAGGTATATGATGGATTTTGTTAACAATAGTCACCATGCTGTACATTAGAGCCCCAGAACTTACTCATCTCATAAGTAGAAGTCTGTATCCTTTGACCAGTATCTCTCCATTTCCCTCATCCCCACAGCCATGGCAACTACCATTCTATTTCTATGAGTTCAGCTTTTTAAGAATCTACATCTAAGTTATATCATACAATATTTCTCTTTCTTTGTCTGACTTAATTCACTTTGTGTAACACCCTCAAGTTCCATCCATGTTCTTGAAAATGGTAGGAGGATTTCTTTCTTTCTCATGGCTGAATAATATTCCGTGTGTGTGTGTGTGTCTGTTTATAGATAGATAGATAGATAGATAGATATCTTCTTATATCTATTCATCCATTGATGGATATTTAGGTTGTTTCCATATCCTGGCTGTTGTCAATAATGCTGAAATGAACATGGGAATGCAGATATCTCTTCGAGAGAGTGATTTAATTTCCTTTGGATATATATCCAGAGGTGGAATTGCTGGATCATATGGTAGTTCTAGTTTTAATTCTTTGAGAAATGTCCATAATGTTTTCCATAGTGGCTGCACCAATTGACATGCCCACCAAGAGTGCACCAGTGTTTCCTTTTCTCCACAACTTCACCTACACTAGTTATCTCTTGTGGGTTTTTTTGGTTTGTTTTTTTAATTTTTTAATTTTATTTTAATTTTTTTATACAGCAGGTTCTTATTAGTCATCCATTTTATACACATCAGTGTATACATGTCAATCCCAATCTCCCAATTCATCACGCAACCACCCCTGCCCCCTGTCGCTTTCCCCAGTTGGTGTCCATACATTTGTTCTCTACATCTGTGTCTCAATTTCTGCCCTGAAAACTGGTTCATATGTACCATTTTTCTACATTCCACATATATGCAGAACGATACTTGTTTTTCTCTTTCTGACTTACTTCACTCTGTATGAGAGTCTCCAGATCCATCCATGTCTCTACAAATGACCCAGTTTCATTCTTTTTATGGCTAAGTTGTATTCCATTGTATATATGTACCACTTCTTCTTTATGCATTCACCTGTCGATGGGCATTTAGGTTGCTTCCATGACCTGGCTACTGTAAGTAGTGCTGCAATGAACATTGGGCTGCATGTGTATGTTTGAATTATGGTTTTCTCTGGGTATGTGCCCAGTAGTGGGATTGCTGGATCATAGGGTAATTCTGGTTTTGTTTTTTTAAGGAAGCTCCATACTCTTCTCCATAGTGGCTGTATCAATTGACATTCCCACCAACAGTGCAAGAGGGTTCCCTTTTCTCCACACCCTCTCCAGCATTAGTTGTTTGTAGATATTCTGATGATGCCTATTCTAACAGGTGTGAGGCGATACCTCATTGTAGTTTTGACTTGCATTTATCTAATAATTAGGGATGCTGAGCAGCATTTCATGTGCTTCTTGGCCAACTGTATGTCTTCTTTAGAGAAATGTCTGTTTAGGTCTTCTGCCCATTTTTGGATTGGGTTGTTTTTTTAATATTGAGCTGCATGAGCTGTTTATATATTTTGGAAATTAATCCTTTGTCCATTGATCCATTTGCAAATATTTTCTTCCATTCTGAGGGTTGTCTTTTCATCTTTTTTATGGTTTCCTTTGCTGTGCAAATGGTTTTAAGTTTAATTAGGTCCCATTTGTTTAGTTTTGTTTTTATTTCCATTACTCTAGGAGGTGGGTCAAAAAAGATCTTGCTGTGATTTATGTCAAAGAGTGTGCTTCCTATGTTTTCCTCTAAGAGTTTTAGTGGCCAGTCTTACATTTAGGTCTCTAATCCATTTTGAGTTTATTTTTGTGTATGGTGTTAGTGTTCTAATTTCATTCTTTTCCATGTAGCTGTCCAGTTTTCCCAGCACCACTTATTGAAGAGACTGTCTTTTCTCCATTGTATATCCTTGCCTCCTTTTTCATAGATTAGTTGACTATAGGTGCGAGGGTTTATCTCTGGGCTTTATATCTTGTCCCATTGATCTATATTTCTATTTTTGTGCCGGTACCATATTGTCTAAATTATTGTAGCTTTCTAGTATAGTTTGAATTCAGGGAGTCTGATTCCTCCAGCTCCATTTTTTTCCATCAAGACTGCACTGGCTATTCGGGGTCTTTGTGTCACCATACAAATTTTAAGATTATTTGTTCTAGTTCTGTAAACAATGCCATTGGTAATTTGATAGGGATTGCATTGAATCTGTAGATTGCTTTGGGTAGTAGAGTCATTTTCACAATATTGATTCTTCCAATCCAAGAACATGGTATATCTCTCCATCTGTTAGTATCATATTTAATTTCTTTCATCAGTGTCTTATAGTTTTCTGCATACAGGTCTTTTGTCTCCCTAGGTAGGTTTATTCCTAGGTATTTTATTCTTTTTGTTGCAATGGCAAATGGGAGTGTTTCCTGATTTTCTTTTTCAGATTTTTCATCATTAGTGTATAGGAATGCAAGAGATTTCTGTGCATTACTTTTGTATCCTGCAACTTTACCAAATTCATTGATTAGCTCTAGTAGTTTTCTGGTGGCATCTTTAGGATTCTCTATGTATAGTATCATGTCATCTGCAAACAGTGACAGTTTTACTTCTTAGTTTCCAATCTGTATTCCTTTTATTTCTTTTTCTTCTCTGATTGCTGTGGTTAGGGCTTCCAAAACTGTTAAATAACAGTGTTGAGAGTGGACATCCTTGTCTTGTTCCTGATCTTAGAGGAAATGCTTTCAGTTTTTCACCATTGAGAATGATGTTTGCTGTTGGTTTGTCGCATATGGCCTTTATTATGTTGAGGTAGGTTCCCTCAATGCCCTCTTTCTGGAGAGTTTTTATTATAAATGGGTGTTGAATTTTGTGAAAAGCTTTTTCTGCATCTATTGAGATGATCATATGGTTTTTATTCTTCAGTTTGTTAATTTGGTGTATCATATTGATTGATTTGCATATATTGAAGAATCCTTGCATCCCTGAGATAAATCCCACTTCATCATGGTGTATGATCCTTTTAATGTGTTGTTGGATTCTGTTTGCTAGTATTTTGTTGAGGATTTTCGTATCTATATTCATCAGTGATATTGGTCCGTAATTTTCTTTTTTTGTCATATCTTTGTCTGGTTTTGGTATCAGGGTGCTGGTGGCCTCATAGAATGAGTTTGGGAGTGTTCCTTTCTCTGCAGCTTTTTGGAAGAGTTTGAGAAGAATGGGTGTTAGCTCTTCTCTAAATGTTTGATGGAATTCACCTGTGAAGCCATCTGGTCCTGGGTTTTTGTTTGTTGGAAGATTTTTAATCACAGTTTCAATTTCATTCCTTGTGATTGGTCTGTTCATATTTTCTACTCCTTCCTAGTTCAGTCTTGGAAGGTTATTCCTTTGTAAGAATTTGTCCATTTCTTCCAGGTTGTCCATTTTATTGGCATAGAGTTGCTCGTAGTAGTCTGTTAGCATTCTTTGTATTTCTGCGGTGTCTGTTGTAACTTCTCCTTTTTCATTTCTAATTTTATTGATTTGAGTCCTCTCCCTCTTTTTTTGATGAGACTGTCTAATGGTTTATCAATTTTGTTTATCTTCTCGAAGAAACAGCTTTTAGTTTTATTGATCTTTGCTATTGTTTTCTTTGTTTCTATTTCATTTATTTCTGCTCTGATGTTTATGATTTCTTTCCTTCTGCTAACTTTGGGTTTTGTTTGTTCTTCTTTCTCTAGTACCATTAGGTATAAGGTTAGATTGTTTATTTCAGATTTTTCTTGTTTCTTGAGGTAGGCTTGTATAGGTACAAACTTGCCTCTTAGAACTGCTTTTGCTGAATGCCATAGGTTTTGTATCATCGTGTTTTCATTGTCATTTGTCTCTAGGTTTTTTTAAATTTCCTCTTTGATTTCTTCAGTGATCTCTTGGTTATTTAGTAACGTATTGTTACCCTCCATGTGTTTGTGTTTTTTACATTTTTCTCCCTGTAATTGATTTCTAATCTAATAGTGTTGTGGTCAGGAAAGATGCTTGATATCATCTCAATTTTCTTAAATTTACTGAGGCTTGATTTGTGACCCAAGATGTGATCTATCCTGGAGAATGTTCCGTGCACACTTCAGAAGAAAGTGTAATCTGCTGTGTTAGGATGGAATATCCTATAAACATCAATTAAATCTATCAGGTGTATTGTGTCATTTAAAGCTTGACTTTCCTTATTAATTTTCTGTTTGGATGATCTGTCCATTGGTGTAAATGAGGTCTTAAAGTCCCCCACTATTATTGTGTTATTGTCGATTTCCTCTTTTAAGCTGTTAGCAGTTGCCTTATGTATTGTGGTGCTCCTATGTTCGGTGCATATATATTTATAATTGTTGTATCTTCTTCTTGGATTGATCCCTTGATCATTGTGTAGTGCCCTTCCTTGTCTCTTGTAACATTCTTTATTTTAATGTCTGTTTTATCTCATATGAGTATTGCTACTCCAGCTTTCTTTTGATTTCCATTTGCATGGAATATCTTTTTCCATCAGGTACTTTCAGACTGTATGTGTCCTTAGGTCTGAAGTGGGTCTCTTGTAGACAGCATATATATGGGTCTTGTTTTTGTATCCATTCAGCGAGCCTGTGTCTTTTGGTTGGAGCATTTAATCCATTGACTTTTAAGGTAATTATTGATATGTATGTTCTTATTACCATTTTTAAATTGTTTTGAGTTTATTTTTGTAGGTCGTTTTCTTCTCTTGTGTTTCCCACTTAGAGAAGTTCCTTTAGCATTTGTTTTAGAGCTGGTTTGGTGGTGCTCAATTCTCTTAGCTTTTGCTTGTTTGTAAAGCTTTTGATTTCTCCATTGAATCTGAATGAGATCCTTGCTGGGTAGAGTAATCTTGTTTGTAGGTTCTTCCCTTTCATCACTTTAAATATGTCATGCCACTCCCTTCTGGCTTGTAGAGTTTCTGCTGAGAAATCAGCTGTTAACTTTATGGGAGTTCCCTTGTGTCTTATTTGTCGTTTTTCCCTTGTTGCTTTCAATAGTTTTTCTTTGTCTTTAATTTTTGTCAGTTTGATTACTGTGTGTCTCAGCGTGTTTCTCCTTGGTTTATCTTGTATGGGAATCTCTGCACTTCCTGAACTTGGGTGGCTATTTCCTTTCCCATGTTAGGGAAGTTTTTGACTATAATCTCTTCAAATATCTTCTCGGGTCCTTTCTCTCTCTCATTTCTTTCTAGGATCCCTATAATGCGAATGCTGTTGCATTTAATGTTGTCCAGAGGTCTCTTAGGCTGCCTCCATTTCTTTTCATTCTTTTTTCTTTATTCTGTTCCATGGCAGTGAATTCCACCATTCTGTCTTCCAGGTCACTTATCCGTTCTTCTGCCTCTGTTATTCTGCTATTGATTCTTCCTAGTGCAGTTTTCATTTCAGTTATTGTATTGTTCCTCTCTGTTTCTTTGTTCTTTAATCCTTGTAGGTCTTTGTTAAACATTTCTTGCATCCTCTCTATCTTTGCCTCCGTTCTTTTTCCGAGGTCCTGGATCATCTTCACTATCATTATTCTGAATTATTTTTGTGGAAGGTTGCCTATCTCCACTTCATTTAGTTGTTTTTCTGGGGTTTTGTCTTGGTCCTTCATCTGGTACATGGCCCTCTGCCTTTTCATCCTGTCTGTCTTTCTGTGAATGTGGTTTTTGTTCCACAGGCTGTAGGATTGTAGTTCTTCTTGCTTCTGCTGTCTGTACTGTGGTGGATGAGGCTATCTAAGAGGCTTGTGCAGGTTTCCTGATGGGGGGGACTGATGGTGGGTAGAGCTGACTGTTGCTCTGGTGGGCAGAGCTCAGTAAAACTTTAATCTGCTTGACTGCTGATGGGTGGGGCTGGGTTCTCTCCCTGTTGTTTGTTTGGCCTGAGGAGACCCAACACTGGAGCCTACCCGGGCTCTTTGGTGGAGCTAATGGCGGACTCTGGGAGGGCTCACGCCAAGGAGTACTTCCCAGAACTTCTGCTGCCAGTGTCCTTTTCCCCACGGTGAGCCACAGCCTCCCCCCACCTCTGCAGGTGACCGTCCAACACTAGCAGGTAGGTCTGGTTCAGTCTCCCCTGTGGTCACTGCTCCTTCCCCTGGGTCCTGATGTGCACACTACTTTGTGTGTGCCCTCCAAGAGTGGAGTCTCTGTTTCCCCCAGTCCTGTCGAAATCCTGCAATCAAATCCCGCTAGCCCTCAAAGTCTGATTCTCTAGGAATTCCTCCTCCCATTAATGAACCCCCAGGGTGGGAAGCCTGACGTGGGGCTCAGAACCTTCATTCCAGTGGGTGGACTTCTGTGGTATGTGTTCTCCAGTCTGTGAGTCACCCACCCAGCAGTTATGGGATTTGATTTTATTGTGATTGCACCCCTCATACCATCTCATTGTGGCTTCTCCTTTGACTTTGGATGTGGGGTATATTTTTTGGTGAGTTCCAGTGTCTTCCTGTCGATGATTATTCAGCAGTCAGTTGTGATTCCGGTGCTCTCACAAGAGGGAATGAGAGCATATCCTTCTACTCCACCATCTTGAACCAATCAAATAAAAAACTTATACGTAAGATCTGAAACAATAAAACTCCTGGAAGAACACATAAGGACAAATTTCCTTGACATTGGTCTTGGCAAAGATTTTTTGGGTATGACATAAAAAGCAAAAGTAACAAAAGCAAAAATCATCAAGTTGGACTACATCAACGTAAAATGTATCTGCACAGCAAAAGAAACAATCAGAAAAATGAAAAGACAACCAATGGAATGAGAGAAAATATTTGCAAGCTACCTATCCGATAAGAGATCAATATCCAAAATACATAAGTAATTCATACAACTCAATAGCAAAATCCAAACAATCTGATTGAAAAATGGGCAAGGGAACTGAAGATACATATTGCCAAAGAAGACATGCAGATATCCACAGGTATATGAAAAGGTGATTAACATCACTAATCATCAGGGAAATGCAAAGGAAAACCATAATGAGATATCAACTCACATCTATTAGAATGGCCATCACCAACCAGACAAGAGATAACAGAAACAATAAGCGAATTTCAGAAGCCTGGGAAGTGCAAGATCAAGGTGTCAGCAGATTTGGTGTCTGGACTGACTTTGAATCTTTATGAGGAGCCGCCACATTCTGTCATCATTTGGACAGTGCCTTATAAACAGTCCTCAACTGACCAACAAAGAGCTGCTTGGTTTATGGATGGCAGTTGTAAGCAGGACTTCTCAAACTTTCATGATTATGTGAATAACCCTAGTCACCAGGGGATCTTGTTAAAATGCAAATTTTGATCTGATGGCGGAGTAGAAGGACGTGCTCTCACTCCCTCTTGTGAGAACACTGGAATCACAGCTAACTTCTGAACAATCGTCCATAGGACTGGGGGGAAACAGAGACTCCACTCTTGGAGGGCACACACAAAGCAGTGTGGGCATCGGGACCCAGGGGAAGGAGCAGTGACCCCATAGGAGACTGAAGCAGACCTACCTGCTTGTGTTGGAGGGTCTGCTGCAGAAGTGTGCGGTGGCTGTGTCTCACCATGAGGACAAGGACACCGTCAGCAGAAGTTCTGGGAAGTATTCCTTGGCGTGTGCCCTCCCAGAATCTGCCATTAGCCCCACCAAAGAGCCCAGGTAGGTTCCAGTTTTGGCTTGCCTCAGACTAAACAACAAACAGGGAGCCCCCCCACCCCCCATCAGCAGACAAGCAGATTAAAGTTTTACAGAGCTCTGCCCACCAGAGCAACAGCCCGCTCTACCCACCACCAGTCCCTCCCATCAGGGAACCTGCACAAGCCTCTTACATAGCCTCATCCACCAGAGGGCAGAGAGCAGAAGCAAGAAAAACTACAATCCTGCAGCCTATGGAACAAAAACCACATTCACAGAAAGACAGA
Organism: Lagenorhynchus albirostris; assembly: GCF_949774975.1. Lineage (NCBI taxonomy): Eukaryota > Metazoa > Chordata > Mammalia > Artiodactyla > Delphinidae > Lagenorhynchus > Lagenorhynchus albirostris. The sequence goes on along the minus strand of NC_083099.1, from coordinate 89,454,634 downwards.
CAAGATGAAAAGACAGAGGGCTATGTACCAGATGAAGGAACAAGATAAAACCCTAGAATAACAAGTAAATGAAGTGGAGATTGGCAACCTTCCAGATAAAGAATTCAGAATGTTGATAGTGAAGATGATCCAGGACCTCAGGAAAAGAATGGAGGCAAAGATCGAGAAGATGCAAGAAATGTTTAACAAAGAGCTAGAAGAATTAAAGAACAAACAGAGATGAACAATGCAATAATTGAAATGAAAACTATACTAGAAGGAATCAATAGCAGAATAACTGAGGCAGAAGAACGGGTAAGTGACCTGGAAGACAGAATGGTGGAATTCACAGCTGTGGAACAGAATAAAGAAAAAAGAATGAAAGGAAATGAAGGCAGCCTAAGAGACATCTGAGGCAACATTAAACGCAACAACATTCACATTATAAGAGTCCCAGAAGGAGAAGAGAGAAAGGACCCGAAAAAATATTTGAAGAGATTATAGTCGAAAAGTTCCCTAACATGGGAAAGGAAATAGCCACCCAAGTTCAGGAAGCACAGAGAGTCCCATACAGGATAAACCCAAAGAGAAGCACGCTGAGACACATAGTACTCAACGTGGCAAAAATTAAAGACAAAGGAAAATTATTCACAGCAGCAAGGGAAAAACAACAAATAACATACAAGGAAACTCCCATAAGTTTAACAAATACAAAAACAACAAATAACAAAAACAACAAATAACATACAAGGAAACTCCCATAAGTTTAACAGCTGATTTCTCAGCAGAAACCCTACAAGCCAGAAGGGAGCGGCATGACATATTTAAGGTGATGAAAGGGAAGAACCTACAAACAAGATTTCTCTACCCAGCAAGGATCTCATTCAGATTCAATGGAGAAATCAAAAGCTTTACAGACAAGCAAAAGCTAAGAGAATTGAGCACCACCAAACCAGCTCTACAACAAATGCTAAAGGAACGTCTCTAAGTGGGAAACACAAGGGAAGTAAAGGACCTACAAAAATAAACCCAAAACAGTTAAAAAATGGTCATAGGAACATACATATTGATAATTACCTTAAATACGAATAGGTTAAATGCTCCAACCAAAATACACAGGGTGGCTGAATGGATACAAAAACAAGACTCATATATATGCTGTCTACAAAAGACCCACTTCAGACCTAGGGACACATACAGACTGAAAGTGAGGGGATGGAAAAAGATATTCCATGCAAATGGTAATCAAAAGAAAGTTGGAGTACCAATACTCATATCAGATAAAATAGACTTTAAAGTAAAGAAAGTTGCAAGAGACAAGGAAGGACACTACATAATGATCAAGGGATCAATCCAAGAAGAAGATATAACAATTATAAATATATATGCACCCAACATAGGATCACCTTAATACACAAGGCAACTGCTAACAGCTATAAAAGAGGAAGTCGACAGTAACACAATAATAGTGAGGGACTTTAACACGTCACTTACACCAATTGACAGATCATCCAAGCAGAACATTAATAAGGAAACACAAGCTTTAAATGACACAATAGACCAGATAGATTTAATTGACATTTATAGAACATTCCATCCAAAAACAGATTACACTGTCTTCTACAGTGTGCACGGAACATTCTCCAGGATAGATCACATCTTGGGTCACAAATCAGGCCTCATTAAATTAAGAAAATTGAAATCGTAGCAACATCTTTTCTGACCACAACACTATTAGATTAGAAATCAGTTACAGGAAAAAAAACATAAAAAACACAAACACATGGAGGCTAAATAATACATTACTAATTAACCAAGAGATCACTGAAGAAATCAAAGAGGAAATTAAAACATACCTAGAGACAAATGACAATGAAAACACGATGATCCAAAACCTATGGGATGCAGCAAAAGCAGTTCTGTGAGGGAAGTTTATAGCAATACAATCCTACCTCGAGAAACAAAAAACATCTCGAATAAATAATCTTACCTTTCACCTAAAGGAACTAGAGAAATAAGAACAAACAAAACCCAAAGTTAGTAGAAAGAAGTCATAAATATCAGAGCAGATATAAATGAAACAGAAACAAAGAAAACAATAGCAAAGATCAATAAAACTGAAAGCTGGTTCTTTGAGAAGATAAACAAAAGTGATAATCCATTAGCCACACTCATCAAAAAAAAGACGGAGAGGATTCAAGTCAATAAAATTAGAAATGAAAAAGAAAAGTTACAACAGACATCGTAGAAATACAAAGCATCCTAAGAGATTACTAGAAACAACTCTATGCCAATAAAATGGACAACCTGGAAGAAATGGACAAATTCTCACAAAGGTATAACCTTCCAAGACTGAACCAGGAAGAATTAGAAAATATGAACAGACCAATCACAAGTAATGAAATTGCAACTGTGATTAACAGTCTTCCAACAAACAAAAGTCCAGGGCCAGATAGCTTCACAGATGAATTCTATCAAACAATTAGAGAAGAGCTAACACCCATTCTCTCAAACTCTTCCAAAAAATTGCAGAGGAAGGGACACTCCCAAACTCATTCTATGAGGCCACCATCACCCTGATACCAAAACCAGAAAAAGATAGAACAAAAAAAGAAAACTACAGACCAATATCACTGATGAATGTAGATGCGAAAATCCTCAACAAAATACTAGCAGACAGAATCCAACAACACATTTAAAGGATCAGACACCATGATCAAGTGGGATTTATCCCAGGGATGCAAGGATTCTTCAATGTACGTAAATCAATCAGTGTGATACACCATATTAACAAATTGAAGAATAAAAACCATATGATCATCTCAATAGATGCAGAGAAAGCTTTCGACAAAATTCAACACCCATTTATGATAAAAAGTCTCCAGAAAGTGGGCATGGAGGGAACCTACCTCAACATATTAAAAGCCATAAATGACAAACCCTCAGCAAACATTCTCAATGGTGAAAATCTGAAAGCATTTCTTCCAAGATCAGGACCAAGACAAGGATGTCCACTCTCACCTCTATTATTCAACATAGTTTTCAAAGTCCTATTCACGGCAATCAAAGGTACAGAAGTAAAAGGAATACAAATTGGAAAAGAAGAAGTAAAACTGTCACTGTTTGCAGATGACATGATACCATACATAGAGAATCCTAAAGATGCCACCAGAAAACTACTAGAGCTAATCAATGAATTTGGTAAAGTTGCAGGATACAAAAGTAATGCACAGAAATCTCTTGCATTCCTATACACTAATGGTGAAAAATCTGAAAAAGAAAATCAGGAGACACTCCCATTTGCCATTGCAACAACAACAACAAAATACCTAGGAATAAACCTACCTAAAGAGGTAAAAGACCTGTATGCAGAAAACTATAAGACACTGATGAAAGAAATAAAAGATGATACAAATAGATGGAGAGATATACCATGTTCTTGGATTGGAAGAATCAACATTGTGGAAATGACTATACTACCCAAAGCCATCTACAGATTCAATGCAATCCCTATCAAATTATCAATGGCATTTTTATAGAACCAGAACAAAAAGTCTTAAAATTTGTGTAGAGACACCAGAGACTGAATAGCCAAAACGGTCTTGAGGGGAAAAAACGGAGCTGGAGGAATCAGACTCCGTGACTTCAGAGTATCCTGCAAATGTAAAGTAATCAAACAGTATGATACTGGCAGAAAAACAGAAATTTTGATCAATGGAGTAGGATAGAAAGCCCAGAGATAAACCCACGCACCTATGGTCAACTAATCTATGACAAAGGAGGCAAGGATATACAATGGAGGTCAGTTTCTTCACTAAGTGTGCTGTGAAAACTGGACAGCTACATGTAAAAGAATGTAATTCGAACACTCCCTAACACCATACACAAAAATAAACTCAAAATTGATTAGAAACCTAGATATAAGACCAGACACTATAAAACTCTTAGAGGAAAACATAGGAAGAACACTCTTTGACATAAATCACAGCAAGGTCTTTTTTGATCCACCTCCTAGAGTAATGGAAATAAAAACAAAAATAAAAAAATAGGACCTTGGGCTTCCCTGGTGGTGCGGTGGTTGAGAGTCCACCTGCTGATGCAGGAGACACAGGTTCCTGCCCCGGTCCGGGAGGATCCCACATGCTGCGGAGTGGCTAGGCCCGTGAACCATGGCCGCTGAGCCTGTGCGTCCGGAGCCTGTGCTCCGCAACGGGAGAGGCCACAACAGTGAGAGGCCCGCGTACTACAAAAAAAAAAAAAAAGGACCTAATTAAACTTAAAAGTTTCTGTATAACAAATCAACAGACAAAGGATTAATCTCCAAAATATATAAACAGCTCATGTAGCTCAATATTAAAGATAAACAACCCAATCCAAAAATGGGCAGAAGACCTAAATAGGCATTTATCCAAGGAAGAGATACAGATGGCCAAGAAGCACATGAAAAGCTGCTCAACATCACTAATTATTAGAGAAATGCAAATCAAAAGTACAATGAGGTATCACCTCACACCAGTTAGAATGGGCATCATCAGAAAATCTACAAACAACTAATGCTGGAGAGGGTGTGGAGAAAAGGGAACCCTCTTGCACTGTTGGTGGGAATGTCAATTGATACAGCCACTGTGAATAACAGTATGGAGATTTCTTAAAAACTAAAAATAGAATTACGATATGACCCAGCCACCCCACTACTGGGCATATATCCAGAGAAAACCATAATTCAAAAAGACACATGCACCCCAATGTTCATTACAGCACTATTTACAGTAGCCAGGATGTGGAAGTAACCTAAATGCCCATTGACAGATGAATGGATAAAGAAGGTGTGGTACACATATACAATGGAATATTACTCAGCCATAAAAAGGGACGAAATTGAGTCATTTGTAGAGACGTGGATGAATCTAGAGACTGTCATACAGAGTGAAGTAAGTCCGAAAGAGAAAAACAAATATATATTAATGCATGTATGTGGAACCTAGAAAAATGGTACAAATGAACTGGTTTGCAGGGCCGAAAGTGAGACACAGATGTAGACACAGATGTATGGACACCCAGGGGGGAAAGTGGTGGGGGTGGTGGTGGTGTTGTGACGAATTGGGAGATTCAGTTTGACATATATACGCTAATATGTATAAAATGGATAACTAGTAAGAACCTGCTGTATAAAAAATAAAATTCAAAAATTAAATAAAAATTAAACCATTTTTCTTATAAAAAAGTGTTTAATATATTTTGAGTTAATTTTTTTTATGACTGGTATAAGACAGGGATCCAATTTTATTTTGTGCATGTGATTATCCATTTTTTCCAACACCATTTATTGAAGAGACCATTATTTCTCCATTGAGTATTCCTGGCTTCCTTGTCAAATATTAGTTGACTGTAAATACATGGTTTATTTTGAGGTTCTTAATTCTGTTCCATTGGTCTTTGTGTCCCGTTTTACTCCATTATCATAGTGTTTTACTCCTATATCGTAGTGTTACTATAGTTTTGTAATATAGTTTGAAATCAAGAAATCTGATGCCTTCAGCTTTGTTCTTCTTTCTCAGGATGCTTTGGCTATTCAGGATCTTTTGGTTTCATATGAATTTTAGATGTTTTTAGATTGTTTTTTCTATTTCTGTAAAAAATGCTATAGGAATTTTCATAGTGATTGCATTGAATCTTTAGATGGTTTTGAGTAGTATTGTTTTACCTGATTCCTTCTGGTATTCTTTCCCTTGCTCTGGATAGTCTTCTTCCACACATGTCCTAATCAGTGCACAACTGATAAATCAAGGGCAATTTTCTACAGATCTCTGAAGCTCCCTCTGATCTGCTGTGTACATTCTAGCTATCTTGGAGTCCCCAGTCTCTGAACTTAGTCTCTTTGACTCAAGGGACCTGTGGCTTTTGTTAGGGTCTCCCTTCCTGAGCTGCAGCTCGCACATACTCTATAGGAAGAGCGTTGGGAAATCTTAGGGTTTACATTGTTTGTCTACCTTCTCTCAAGTGTCACTGCCCTGTGACGCCTGTTTTCCAATGTCTGAAAACCATTGTTTTATGTTTTCTCATTTTTTAATACAGATTTTATTTTTTAGAATAGTTTTCGATTTACAGAAAGAATCGAGCCGATAGTAGATATTGTAGATAGTCCAACACCCCACACCTTGTTTCCCCTGTTATTACTGTTGTTCATTAGTACAATACACTTGTCATAATTAATGAACCAGTATCAACACATGACTACTAACTATTGTTCATAGTTCATTTATACTGCTTTAGTTTTTAACCTGATGTCCCTTTTCTAGGACCCCATTCAGGATTCTACATACATTTAGTTGTAATATGTCTTTAGACTCCTCTTGTTTATGGCAGCTTTTCAGATTTTCCTTGTTTTCGATTACCTTGACACTTTTGAGAAGTACTGGTTAGATGTTTTGTAGGATGTTCTACTATTGGACTTTGATATTTTTTTCATGATAAGACTGGGATTGTGGGTTACTGGGAGAAGGACCACAGAGGTAAAGTGGTCATCTCACCATAGCAAGGCTACATACTATCGACATGATTTGTGACTGTTGATGTTGAGTTTGATCACCTGGCTGAAGTAGTGTTTGTTTCTCAGGTTTTTCTGCTGTAAAGTTATTCTTTTCCCCACTTTCCATGCTGTACTCTTTGGAAGGAAGCCACTATTTGCACTCCTCACCTAAGGAATGGGGAGGTATATTCCCCCTCCTTCAGGGCAGAATATCTACATAAATTATTTGGAATTCTTCTGCACAAAAGACTTGTCTCTTCTCCCTCATTTGCAACTTTATTCTGTCATTTATTTATGTTAGTGTAGACTCATGGATATTTATTTTATACTTTGCTTTATAATCCAGTACTACTTTATTTTCTTTACCAATTGTTTCAGCTTTGGCCACTGGGAACTCGTTTCTGTACTAATTCGATATACACCCATCTATGTGGCTTTTTGGGTTTTTTGAGTACTTCCCCACTTTCTGACAGTACAAAATGCTCTAGGCTCATCTTCTGTTAATTCTTGCCCCAGTCTTAGAATCAGCCATTTCTCGAAGGAGCCCTTTCTTTTTATTGGAAAATCCTATTAGAAACCAAGATCTGGTCACTAGGTATGCTTGTTGCTACAGGGGTATCTTTACTTTTTTTAGGTCCTCTAAGTTGACAGAGCAAAAAATATATGCGTGCATACTAAGCTGTGTATATACACATATCTATGAATATTTCTATATGTAACCATCTGTACCTATATTAAGCCAGGCATGAATTCATACTGATGTCTCAAGCTATAATCTATTACTACATGGATCATTTGAAGAAATTATTTTTAATTAAATTTTATTTATTTTTTTGATTGAAGTAGTTCAGAAGAGTAAAAGGGCATGTAATGAAAATCATCCTTTCTACCCTTTCTTAACATCCAGCTGTTTTCCGTCTTGGAGGTAACAGACCTTACCATTTTCTGTAGGGGAATTGAGATGGGCAGAAGACCTTCGCAGGACCTGTGAAAAAGTTAATTTTTTTTAACTAAATTAATTTATTTTACTTATTTATTTTTGGCTGTGTTGCTGCGTGCAGGCTTTTTCTAGTTGTGGCGAGCGGGGGGCCACTGTTCCTTGCGGTGAGCGGGCTTCTCATTGCAGTGGCTTCTCTTGTTGCAGAGCACAGGCTCTAGGTGCGCGGGCTTCAGTAGTTGTGGCTTGTGGGATCTAGAGCGCAGGCTCGGCAGTTGTGGTGCATGGGCTTAGCTGCTCTGGGGCATGTGGGATCTTCCTGGACCAGGGCTCGAACCCGTGTCCCCCGCATTGGCAGGCAGATTCTCAACCATTTTGCCACCAAGGAAGCCCAAAAAGTTAATTTTTAAAGCAGGTTTACATATCTCCTTCAATTTTAACCTACATGAGAATCAATTGAAGAAGACAGTACCAATACCATTTTATTTTTGAAGTTATTTTTTTCTTTTCTTTTCTTTTTTTTTTTTTTTTGGCTGCACCCCAGGTGGCCTATGGGATCTTAGTTCCCTGGCCAGGGATCAAACCTGGGCCCCCTGCAGTGGAATTGTGGAGTCCTAACCACTGGACCACCAGGGAATTCCCCCAATATCATTTTTACAGTAAGGAAACTGGGGAATAAAAATCTGTTTTCCTCCTAAATTAAAAAAAAAATGCGTAAATGTGTTTTGTGGACAATTTAAGAAACAATATAGGAACAACCAAACTTCAGAGTCAGGATTTGACTGTGTTATATAAATCCCATCTCTGCTGGTTTCCAGTGATTTGACCATGCTGTATGTTTTAAACTCTGAGTCTCAATATTTTTATCTGAATATTGGGATAATAATAACCATCTGATACAGCCATTAATTATATTTGCAATGCACTCAATCTTGTGCCTGGCATAAACTAACTGCTCGATGAATGATAGTTATTATTATTTTTGAGTTATAGTTGTTGAGCATAAAACAAACTGTTTTATTATATGCCAGTGAGATTTACGTTAGCCTCAAATACTGGATAGCAGGAACTCTAGTTGTTTCTTTTCCCCCTGCCATCTAGGCAGGTCTATTGGCAGGAAAGTATCATGTTCTGTATTTTAACAGCAAATCTTTGGGGCAAGCTTCTTGCTTCTGCCTCTTGATAGAAATGCAAAGTCAAATTTTTATAAAATAAGTTACTAAAATTCCTTTTTACCTTCAATAACTATATATTGGAGTTTCCTTCCAGTATTTAAAGCATTTGGGGGAAGGCCTTTATTTTTTTTAATTAATTTATTTTTTTGCAGTACACGGGCCTCTCACTGTTGTGGCCTCTCCCGTTGCGGACGGAGCACAGGCTCCGGACGCACAGGCTCCATGGCTGGGCTCATGGGCCCAGCCGCTCCGCGGCATGTGGGATCCTCCCGGACCGGGGCACGAACCCGTGTCCCCTGAATCGGCAGGCGGACTCCCAACCACTGCGCCACCAGGGAAGCCCGGGAAGGCCTTTAATTTGTACCCTGATCTGAGAACTTTAAATAGGGATGAAATTCTAAATAAATCTAAGTGACAATTTGACAGTAAGAGAGGACATTTCTCTCTACCTAAGCTGCTCTTGACAATGGACACTTAACCAGGCTAATCAAATGTGACGTCTATCATCAAAATTAGTAAGGCATGAAAAACCTTTATCATATCATTCATTACATTGCCCATTTGAAAATATGATCTCTTGTGCTTTCTTATGCATATGGCTGATTTGCTTTGCTGTGCAACAGAAACTAACATGGTATTGTGAAGCAATTATACTCCAATAAAGATCTATTAAAAAAAAAAAAAGAATGGTCACTTGGTGTTCCCTCTGCAAAGTGAGGGTTTTAGGTTTTTAGGAGAATGTTTAATGGTCCAGGATTTGCCAGTCCCTGTGGAAGTCCTTTTATGTTCATGTTTGCAAAAGAGCTACTGACGTCTTGCATAATTAGAGTTCTTTATCTTCTACTGTTTTTAACTTGGACAGTTTGTAAATAATTTAGTGCTACTTTCTCCAAAGGTTATATCCTTTCCTAAGTTTATTTCCATGGTGGTCTTATTTAATCCTTATTAAGAAGAGAGAACTCACTGATATCCATTGTAGGGATGAGTTAATTAAGGCAAAGAGGATATGCAAGTATTTCCAGATTTACTCATAGTCTGACCCTCTTTTCCTTTTGTATTTAACAAATACAGCTATTAAATCATATATATATACACACACATATATCCAAGTTAGTGTATTATATTTCTTTTTATTTTAAGCTTTGTTTTGTTTTTCATTTCCAGGTGCGTTTTCAAATTAACCTCTCATTTTGTCATAAAGTCATTCACTTTTGTAATCAGCCATTATGCAATGGTGCTTGTCCTGTTTATGTCTCACTTTTTATAATTTACCAAGGGATTTCCAGCTAACTATAAACCTCAGTCAGCTCATTTTTTTTTTTAACATCTTTATTGGAGTATAATTGCTTTACAATGGTATGTTAGCTTCAGCTTCACAACAAAATGAATCAGTTATATACATACATATATTCCCATATCTCTTCCCGCTTGCGTCTCCCTCCCTCCCACCCTCCCTATCCCACCCCTCCAGGCGGTCACAAAGCACCGAGCTGATCTCCCTGTGCTATGCGGCTGCTTCCCACTAGCTATTTACCTTACGTTTGGTAGTGTATATATGTCCATGCCTCTTTATCGCTTTGTCACCGTTTACCCTTCCCCCTCCCCATAACCTCAAGTCCATTCTCTAGTAAGTCTGTGTCTTTATTCCTGTTTCACCAGCTCATTTTATGATTTAGGAAAATGCAGATTTCATCTAATTGGTGAACCAATGTCTGTTTATTAGATAACCTCATGAGGTGCAGAATCTAAGGAATAACTTTTTTAACCAGAGACTTGCCAGTTTGAATAAAAATGCTTCTATGGGCATTTGGAAATAAAATGCAACTTTGGCTTGGTAATTGTAGCTTGACAGATCTGTTACTAAGTTCCAGCACACAGGGAATTCTAAAGGTGAATTGTCAACTTGCTACAAGGTTTTCAAGCAGGGTCCATAACAGGTGTATGCAAGTCCACAAATGTCAGGATTTGGCAGATATTGCTTGATAAGATTGTATTGGGAGACTTCCCTGGTGGTGCAGTGGTTAAGAATCCACCTTCCAATGCAGGGGACGTGGGTTCGATCCCTGGTCGGGGAACTAAGATCCAACATGCTGCAGGGCAACTAAGCCCACGCACCGTGAGCCTGTGTGCCACAACCAGTTGAGCCTGTGTGCCACAACTAGAGAGAAGCCTGTGCACTGCAATGAAAGATCCCACATACCACAATGAAGATCCGCTTGCTGCAACTAAGACCTGATGCAGCCAAATAAATAAATAAAATTAAAAAAAAAGAATGACAGATGATGTTTAAAAACAAGATTGTATTGGGTTTTGAAAGACTGGGTAAAAATACGTGGTAATATATAGTTCTGGTGTTTCCCAGTGGTTGCTAGACCTATGTGTGCAAAATTATCTTTACTAACTTAATAAATAAAAATACATTTGACCCTTGAACAATGTGGGTGTGAGAGGGACCGACCCCTTGTGCAGTCGAAAATCCATATATAACTTGACTCCCCCAAAACTTGACTACTAATAGCCAACTGTTGACCAGAAGCCTTACTGATAAACACTCTGTGGACACATGTTTTGTATGTTCCATGTATTATATACAGTATTCTTACAATAAAGTAAGCTAGAGAGAAGGAAATGTTATTAAGACAATTATAAGGAATAGAAAATACCCTTACTGTATTGTACTGTATTTAGCGATACCATAGGTTTAAGTCACCTGTTTACAAGATGAATCACCTGTTAGTACCTACCTCATTATTATTATTATTATTTTTTGTGGAGGCATTGAAACCTCTTGATTTATTCAGATTATTTAACATACAATGATGCAACTGTGACCCCAAAGTGTGCAAAGTTAAAGCCTTCAACTGCCGCTGAGAGGAGAGGACAGGAACGGTACACCTGGGCACGGGGGTGAATCAGGGCCAGGGATGGGGCGGCCTGAGGAGCAGGGCCTGGATAGTCCAGGGCCAAGGGAAGGGGACAGAGACCTTCCTCTGGCCTAGGTCAGGAGCCCAGAAGTGCCACATGGCTGAGGGGGCAGCAGACCAGGAAGGGGCTAGAGGCAGGGCCAGGAGAGCACCATTTCTGGGGTGGGGCTAGGGAGGGAGGTGCCCTATAGGAGAAGCCGGCGGGGGGGCCACCTGTCCCAGGGGTGGGAGCCGGGCTGGAGCAGGCTGCAATGAGCAAGACCTGAGGCAGGCGCAGGGCTTGAGAGCCCAGGCTGGCTAGGCTCAGGGAACTGAAGAAGGAGGAACCTGGGGGGGCTCCCAGGGCAGCCCGGCCTGGGAGCAGTCCTGAACCTGTGGCGGAAGCCCAGAGAGGGGCCACAGAGCCTCAGGGCCTCCCCTCCTCTCTCCCTGGAAAGGAGCTGGGGAACCAGTAGTGCAAATCTGTGGACGACTCAGTTATGGAGGGAGGCTGTGCCCAAAGAGGGACCCTGGGACACAAACCCTCTGCCGCCTTGTCCTCCACCACCGTCCTCAGTATAGACGCTTCTCGTAAGAGTGCAGGCCGTGGACACCACCCTTCATCTGAGCTGACATGGTCTGCTTCTCAAACTTGAGCTCTCCTGAGTACATGGACCTCAGGACAGACAGGCTGCGGGCACCAAAATCGTGGCAGCTGTGCTGGATCCCACTGTGAGGTAGGGCACGAGCTTCTGAATGGAGCCTTTGTCCTGGATGGAGCGCGCGACGCCCTGCATGACCTTCACCTTATCTTCCTCGCTGAAGTAGCGCTTCTGGCTGCTGCTGCTCTTCTCCACGGCGTCCAGCGAGCCCATACCCCAGTACTTTTCGAGCCTCACACCATCCGAGAAGAAGTACTCTCCAGGGGCCTCCATGGTGGTGGCGAGCAGGGAGCCCATCATCACTGTGGAAGCTCCAGGGGCCAGGGCCTTGACCACATGCTCCACGGTCTGGATGCCACCATCGGCTATGGCTGGCACCCCGAAGCGCCGGGTGTACTCAGCCGCCTTGTACATGGCAGTGCCCTGGGGCCGACCACAGGCCATCCCTTCTTCTTGGGTGATGCAGATGGAGCCACGGCCCATGCCCACACGCAGCCCGTCCACACCAGCGTCAATCAGGTTCTTGGCCTGAGCTGCTTGAGTTGCTGTCACATTTCCCCCAGTCACCCGGAGGTGGGGATACTTCTGCTTGATGTGGTGCACCATGGCGATCTGATACACAGAGTCCCCTTGGGATGAGTTCAGCACTATGACGTCGGCACTCGCCTGGGTGAGCAGGTCCAGGTGGTATTTGTCATCCTCATGGGTACCCGTGGCCGCCCCACACAGCAGCTGCTTGTGGGAATCCTTGGAGACCAGAGGGTAATCCTGGTTCTTCTTCAGGTCAGTGTGGGCAATGATGGCCACTAGCTCGTCTTGATCATTAACAATGGGCAGCTTCCTTTTCTTGCTGTGCTGCAGGATCTCATTTGCCTCTTTCAGTGTCATACCCACTAGAGCCACCACCAGCTCATTCCACGGTGTCATCACCTCACTGAGGAGGGTGTGTGGTCCTTCTCGGTGAGGGAGTCGATGTCTTGGGAGGTGATGTCGCCCACCAGCTTGCTGGTGCCCGTCTCAGTGATGGGGATGCCGGAGAAACCATGCTGGATCTTGGCCTCCAGCGCCTTGCCTACGGTGTGTGAGGGTCTCAGCACCACAGGGTCCGTGATGAAGCCCTGTTCAAACTCCTTGACCTTCCGACCTCGTTGGCCTGGAACTCTGGAGTGCAGTTGTGGTGAATGAAACCGATACCGCCCATCAGAGCCATTGCGATGGCCACGTCAGCCTCTGTCACAGTGTCCATGGGGGAGGAGATGAGTGGTGTCTTCAGCATGATCTTCCAAGTCAGGGCTGAAATCAGGTCCACCTCATCAGCTGTGAAGTCTATGAATCCTCAGAGAATCAGTAAATCTCTGTGAAGAGAGGAAAGTGAATGTAACTGGGGGAGGAGGGGTCCCTGAAAAGGGAAGGGCCTGCCACGCCCGGGGAAGCATCACAGCCGGTGGGGAGAGGAGCAGAGCCTCTGAGCCCCGTGCCATGTCAGGACTGAACCACCCTCATGCCCCCTGCTAGCGTCTTGTCGACTTTAGCCCCCGTTATTGTCTTAAATGATACAAAAAACTGTAGATGTTATATGTACTACTAATGCTAGACATCAGAAATGAAATAATTGGTATTCCCTGGTGGTCGAGCGGTCAGGACTCCCAGCTTCCACTGCAAGGGGCACTTTTTTGATCCCTGGTTGGGGAACTAAGATTAGGCATGCCGTGTGGCACGACCAAAAAAAAACAATGGAAAAAAATAATGTGAAAAAGAAATTCATATTTATTTACAGGTATAATGATTCTTGCATTGATAACGAAGAAGCAGCTATATGATTGCTTTATGGTAGCCTAGTAATTTACACAGTTGCTTCATTGTAGCCTAGCACATACACTAATGAATTAATAATCTGTAAGTGTTTATGTGCATAAGTTTTGATAAATTTTAACTTTTTAATAATGGATATGTGTATATTTTATGGCAGTAAATGATAAAATTGGCTAGTTCCTACATATATTTTATGCATTTGTGACATATTTAATTTTTTCTTAATTTTTTGATATTTTAGGCTGCATAGTTTGTCTATGAATTTTTTTCAAATTGTCTCAAATCTCCAAGAAATTTTCCAATATATTTATTGAAAAAAATCTGTATATAAGTAGAGCCATGCAGTTCAAACCTGGGTTGTTCAAGGTTCAGCTGTATTTGTGAGGAAGTGAGATTTATTAGAAACAAAGTTGATTTGCCTCCTCTAGATGCTGAGTTGATATGGAACATTTAGCTCTGTGTGTGTGTGTGTGTGTGTGTGTGTGTGTGTGTGTGTGTGTGTGTGTGTGTGTGTGTATGTATGTATGCACCATGTCTTATTTCTCTCATTTATAAAATTCTGGCTACTTTTATGTTTTAATGTAGCATGGTGTGGAAGAGGGCTGTATAATCGAATTTTCTATGATGATAGTAGCCACTAGGCTCCTGTGGCTATTGAACTGTGCCTAATGCAAATGAGTAACAGAATTTTAAATTAAATTAAATGTTAATTAGTTTAAATCTGAATAGCCATCTGTGACTAATGGCTACTGTATTGGACAGTGCCGTTTTAGGCACTCACATACCAGCAATGCTCCCAATACAGTGAGAACTGCTAGGTTAACATGTATTGTAGGGGAATGGCTACTAAACACTGCTATTTCAGGTGTGAAACAGCAAAATTCTCTGCTCTCTTACCCCAAGATAAATATTACCTGTATCATTGATTTGATTAGTATCATGTGTTGTATCAACTCTTTCATTTTCTGTCTTTTCTCCGTAAGAATGGCTAGCCTTGACTTCACTGTATTTCTTCTTCATTTAGCACATGTTTATTGAGCACCTGTTATGTCTCGGTGCTGGGTATGCAACGGTGAATAAGAATGATCAGGTCCCTGTTCCCACAGGGAAGGGTTAGCTTGTCTACTCCCTAATCTCAACCTTCCCCCTCCCCATGTCCCCAGCATCTGGGATAGTAACAACTGGACATACTGCTAAATGAACAAATAAAAGAATATTTCTGGATTATTCCTTTGAGATTCATTGTTTCTAGACTGTATGAGGAAGCTAATTGATCTTTTATGCTTCTACTGTCCTTTTGATTCTTCCTTTGTTCACTTTTCCCCTTCAACCAATTGAGTGCTTTGGTAGGGCAGCCTTGTCCAAATTGAAGTGGCTGAAAATAAATAGAATTATCCTTCCATCATGCTATTTTTTTCTTCTTTACCTCTTGGTCTTTTTTTCTTATTTTCCACATTAAATTTGAGATAAGAGTTGAGGAAGGGGACAGATGGCCAAGCAGAGGACTCATGGGCAGGGTTGTGAGGTGTACAACTCCAGTCCTTCTCTCTCTAATTTACTCTCTTTTCCCTTCAAGCCATGGATGCATGACTGACTTTTCCCTTCATGTTCCTTCTATTAGAAGACTGTTTCCCAATATTCCCAGCACTTGCCTCTTTCTACTCTAAAAAATTGTCTTATTTTCCTTTGAAGGACAGGTCAACATAAAAGAAAACTAAAAGTCAACCTTGAGGTCATTCATTATAAAGTTTACATTCTTTTTTTTTTTTTTTTTTTTTTTTGCGTTATGCGGGCCTCTCACTGCTGTGGCCTCTCCCGTTGCGGAGCACAGGCTCCGGACGCGCAGGCTTAGCGGCCATGGCTCACCGGGCCCAGCCGCTCCGCGGCATGTGGGATCTTCCCGGACCGGGGCACGACTCCGTGTCCCCTGCATCGGCAGGCGGACTCTCAACCACTGTGCCACCAGGCAAGGCCCCTAAAGTTTACATTCTTGATTGACCTCATACTCTTAAAACATTCCTCTAATCAACTTAACATTTTTAGTAAATGCCCTATAGGAGTTTTCTTCTGTACTTTTTTGACTTTGTGGTGATTATCAATGTAGATATTTAGCAAGATCTGCAGGAAATCTATATTTGTTCCAATAGGAGCACCTTTATTTTGTTTGCATGAACAGTTGTTCTATGGTGGTCAAATATACTCAAAATAACTATACCATCAAAAGTCAATCTCGGGCTTCCCTGGTGGCGCAGTGGTTGAGAGTCCGCCTGCCGATGCAGGGGACACGGCTTCGTGCCCCGGTCCGGGAAGATCCCACATGCCGCGGAGCGGCTGGGCCCGTGAGCCATGGCCGCTGAGCCTGCGCGTCTGGAGCCTGTGCTCCGCAACGGGAGAGGCCACAACAGTGAGGGGCCCGCAAACCCCTCAAAAAAAAGTCAATCTCAATTCCATTTAAAAATCAAATTTGAAACTGCAGTCACATTTTTAATAACCTCACTCCAGAGGCTCTGTATTTTTTCGTGAGCGTGGGGATCTATCCAGGAGGTCGATCTCCTTACTGCATACCTGGTTTTGAATTGTTCGTAGGATTAGGAGGCTTTCAGTCATGTGCCAGAAAGCTAACTGCTTTCTTTCCTATTGCTTCTGTAACAAAGTATCCCAAACTCAGTGGCTTAAAGCAACACACATTTATTCTCTTACAGTTCGGGAGGTCAGATGTCCAAAAATTAATCTTGGGCTAAAATCAAGGCATCAGGAGGCTTGCGTTCCTTCTGGATGCTCTTGGGGAGAATTGGTTTTATTGTCTTTTCTAGCTTCTAAAGGCTGACCACATTCCTTGGCTTGTGGCCCTGCATCAGTCCTACCTCTGCCTCTGTTGTCATATCTCCTCTCTGATCCTGACCCTCCTGCCTTCCTCTTAAAAAGCCTTTGTGATTATGTTGGGCCCACATGCATAATCCAGGATAATCTCCCACTGTCAAGATGCTTAACTTAATCACATCTGAAAAATCACTTTTATCGTGTAAAGCAACATATTCACAGGGATTAGGATGTGGGCATCCTTGGGAACTCATATTATGTTAACCATATCAACTCTAACTTAAAAAAAGAAAGGGCACATTTGCTGCAGAGCCTCATTTGTTCTTTTGACGTGTCCCCATCCTTTTTTTTTTTTTTGTCCCCAACCTTTTTTAAGCACTTCCTTACCTTTTGGGTAGCCATGACTCTTGATATCAGAGTTGTGGAAACGTTCTTTATTTTTAGTTGTTTGGCTGCACCCCGTGGCTTGTGAGATGTTAGTTCCCCAACCAGAGATTGAACCTGGGCCTGGCAGTGAAAGTGCCAAGTCCTAACCACTGGACCACCAGGGAATTCCCAAGGTTCTTTAAATCATTAAGAGTGGCTGAAGGAACTGCAAACTTGGGTGCTAAGGTGCAAATTCAAACTAAGAAGGCTCTTGTTACTGATTTTCACCTTGTATTTAATGCAGACATTAGGAGAACATTTCTTTTGCTAAAGGACAGCTGCTTTTCCTTCTACAGCTCCAAACTCTACATACTTCTTTTTAAATTTTTAAGTCTCAGCCTCACTCAATCTCTTCCGATCCAAGTGGATGAAAGATACAGTGTCCCTTGTTTCCTTTCTCTCCCTCATCTTCCACATCCAATCTCTCAGAAATTTCTTTAATTTTTGCCTCCAAAATATCTATTGAATTTGGTCTATTCCTCCCATCCCTGCTGCCACCATCCTTGTCCAAGTGCCCATGATCTCTCAGCAGAACTTCTAGAATAGTCTCCCAAAAGGCCTCTCTGCTTCCATAGTTGTCTATCTCCAATCCATTTCCAAAGAACAAGTATAGTGATTAAAAATTTAATATATGTATGTATGTGTACATATCTACATCTTTATATCTGGATGTGTGAATCTGGTTATGTCACTTCCCAACTTAAAACATTTTCCGAAGGTTTACTTTGTACTTAGGGGAAAAAAAAAATCTGAATCCTTTATAATAAACTACAGACTCCCTGCTTACCTCTTCAACCTTATCTCCTCGTTCCTTGACTACCATGTCCCTATCAACCTGGACATCTTTAATGTTTCAGAGATGCCCAGCTGTCATCCACACTGGGGACATCTATTTGTACAGATGACTCTCTTTTCCTGAAGCTCTTTTACTTCCTGTTTTCAATGACTAACTCCTTTCCATCCCTTCAGTTTCAGTTCAAGTGATACCTGATCAGCACCACTTTCTAATACTTTCATTTGTGTTAAGTCCCCACTTTTCTGTCACTGAAATTCCCCCCACAGAAATTTTTACAGTTTGAAAATTTATATTTATTTATTAGTTATCTTGACTATTCTTTCTCTTTCTCATTGGCTTGTAAACTCTGAGCGGAGGGCACCACGTTTATTTTATTCCCAGAATGACCAGTGCTTAGCATGGTGCCTTGCATATGATAATTATTCAAGAAATATTTGTTGAAAAAATGAATTAAATATAGAATAAATATTTGGGTAAGTGGTAAAATATCTTTTTAGGACTTTATTTTTGTGAGTTGAGAATCACAATGTTCAAGCAAGATGTGTTGCTAACTGGGAGAGTGAGAAACCAGTTTAAAGGTATACAGTGTAGTTCAAGGTACTTTTTTTTGTGGTACGCAGGCCTCTCACTGTTGTGGCCTCTCCCGTTGCGGAGCACAGGCTCCGGACGCGCAGGCTCAGCGGCCATGGCTCATGGGCCCAGCCGCTCTGCGGCATGTGGGATCTTCCCAGACCGGGGCACGAACCCGTGTCCCCTGCATCGGCAGGCAGACTCTCAACCACTGTGCCACCAGGGAAGCCCCAAGGTACTTTTAAATTAAATATTAAACGCCACAACTTGTTTCACTTTGGTAGAAAACAGGCCAAGGAGTAAGAGTGTGTTTATAATTAAAATAACACCAAAAATAGCATTTTGATTAAAATTTGAGAAAGTTAAGATCTAAGGTATAACCAAAATGAAAGATATTCAAAATTCTTATAAGAAAATAAAAACAAAGCAAATAAATAACATAAGCAAGTAAAAGAAACAAAAGCAAAACCAAAAGCTCTCTATTAACAAAGGAGGATGGTAGTGGGGTGGGGAGCATTTCTTTTTCTCTAAAATTGTCAACTACTGCAAAAAAGCATGTTTACTAAAACTTTTTCAGGGCTATGTTAAGGATTCAATAATATTGAAAAACAATGACAAATGTGCTTATTTTGCTTTGGTCTCCTGATTATTTTAGTAGGGGTGATTTTTAGGGTATTATAAGTTGTCTTCAGGGAGGCAGTTAGAGGCCTGGGTGCTACTGGTATATAATAGAAACAAATCCTTGTGTACGGAGGGAAAAACTTTACTATAGCTTAAGGTCAAACTAGAGCTGGAATATAGATTGAAAAGCCCAGTTTATAACACCAAAAGTAGGGACTGTGTGCCATAATAATTGAACTTCTGACAAAATGAAAGTTACTTCAGGAGAGAAATATAGAGAAAGTTGACTTTATTCTTTAATAAATGTGAAACATAAAGCATATAAAAACTTAAATCCTAAGTATCATTTTAATGTTCAAAGACTATATATAATATGTGTGTGTGTTTCTTCATGGAGTGTACATTTAATAGCTAAACATACTGAAATTCTTATGGAAATATTTATTTCTTACTAATTAAAAAATGCATTGGTCCATTGGTTTTATCCTATGGGTTCTTACTTTTTTTTTAATGACATGAACTATCTTGGTGGCTCATTTTTTTTTGTTTTTTAACATCTTTATTGGAGTATAATTGCTTTACAGTGGTGTGTTAGTTTCTGCATTATATCAAAGTGAATCAGCTATACATATACATATATCCCCCTATCTCCTCCCTCTTGTGTCTCCCACCTTCCCTATCTGACCACTCTAGGTGGTCACAAAGCACTGAGCTGATCGCCCTGTGCTATGCAGCTGCTTCCCACTAGCTATCTATTTTACATTTGGCAGTGTATATATGTCCATGCCACTCTCTCACTTCGTCCCAGATTACCCTTCTACTCCCTGTGTCCTCAAGTCCATTCTCTATGTCTGCATCTTTATTACTGTCCTTCCCTTAGGTTCTTCAGAATGACTTTTTTTTAAATTTTAGAATTTAATTTACTTTTTTATACAGCAGGTTCTTATTAGTTATACATTTTACACACATCAGTGTATACATGTCAATCCCAATCTCCCAATTCATCACACCACCACCCCCCGCCACTTTCCCCCCTTGGTGTCGATACGTTTGTTCTCTACATCTGTGTCTATATTTTTGCCCTGCAAACCGGTTCATCTGTACGATTTTTCTAGGTTCCACATACATGTGTTAATACACGATATTTGCTTTTCTCTTTCTGACTTACTTCACTCTGTATGACAGTCTCTAGGCCCATCCACGTCTCTACAAATGCCCCAGTTTCATTCCCTTTTATGTCTGGGTAATATTCCATTGTATATATGTGCCACATCTTCTATATCCATTCATCTGTCGATGGACATTTAGGTTGCTTCCATGTCCTGGCTATTGTAAATAGAGCTGCAGTGAACATTGTGGTACATGACTCTTTTTGAAATATGGAATTCTCAGGGTATATGCCCAGTAGTGGGATTGCTGGGTTGTATGGTAGTTCTATTTTTAGTTTTTCAAGGAACATCCATACTGTTCTCCATAGTGACTATATCAATTTACATTCCCGCCAATGGTACAAGAGGGTACCCTTTGCTCCACACCCTCTCCAGCATTTATCGTTTGTAGATTTTTTGATGGTGGCCATTCTGACTGGTGTGAGGTGATACCTCATTGTAATTTTGATTTGCATTTCTCTAATGATTAGTGATGTTTAGCATTCTTTCATGTGTTTGTTGACAATCTGTATATCGTCTTTGGAGAAAGGTCTATTTAGGTTAACTGCCAATTTTTGGGTTGGGTCGTTCGTTTGTTTGATATTGAGCTGCATGAGTTGCTTGTAAATTTTGGAGATTAATCCTTTGTCAGTTGCTTCATTTGCAAATACTTTCTGCCATTCTGAGGGTTGTCTTTTCATCTTGTTTATGGTTCCCTTTGCTGTGCAAAAGCTTTTAAGTTTCATTAGTTCCCATTTGCTTATATATATATTTTTATATCCATTTTTCTAGGAGGTGGGTCAAAAAGGATCTTACTGTGATTTATGTCATGGAGTGTTCTGCCTATGTTTTCCTCTAAGAGTTTGTTAGTGTCTGGTCTTACATTTAGGTCTTTAATCCATTTTGAGTTTATTTTTGTGTATGGTGTTAGGGAGTGTTCTAATTTCCTTCTTTTACATGTAGCTGTCCAGTTTCCCTAGGACCACTTATTGAATAGGCTGTCTTTTCTCCATTGTATATTCTCGCCTCCTGTATCAAAGATAAAGTGACCATATGTGCGTGGGTTTATCTCTGGGCTTTCTATCCTGTTCCATTGATCTATCTTTCTGTTTTTGTGCCAGTATCATACTGTCTTGATTACTGTAGCCTTGCTTTGTAGTCTGAAGTCAGGGAGCTTGATTCCTCCAGCTCTGTTTTTCTTTCTCAAGATTGCTTTGGCTATTCAGGGTCTTTTGTGTTTCCACCCAAATTGTGAAATTTTGTGTTCTAGTTCTGTGAAAAATGCCATTGGTAGTTTGATAGGTATTGCATTGACTCTGTAGATTGCTGTGGGTAGTATAGTCATTTTCACAATGTTGATTTTTCCAATCCAAGAACATGGTATTTCTCTCCATCTGTTTGTATCGTCTTCAGTTTCTTTCATCAGTGTCTTATAATTTTCTGCATACAAGTCTTTTGTCTCCTTAGGTAGGTTTATTCCTAGGTATTTTATTCTTTTTGATGCAATGGAAAAAGGGAGTGTTTCCTTAATTTCTCTTTCAGAGTTTTCATCATTAATGTATAGGAATGCAAGAGATTTCTGTGCATTACTTTTCTATCCTGCAACTTTACCACATTCATTGATTAGCTCTAGTAGTTTTCTGGTAGCAATTTTAGGTTTCTCTATGTATTGTGTAATGTCATCTGCAAAAAGTGACAGCTTTACTTCTTCTTTTCCGATTTGGATTCCTTTTGTTTCTTTTTCTTCTCTGATTGCTGTGGCTAAAACTTCCAAAGCAATGTTGAATAATAATGGTGAGAGAGGACAACCTTGTCTTTTTCCTGATCCTAGAGGAAATGATTTCAATTTTTCACCATTGAGAATGATTCTGGCTGTGGGTTTGTCATATATGGCCTTTATTATGTTGAGGTAAATTCCCTCTATGACTACTTTCCAGAGGGTTTTTACAATAATTGGGTGTTGAATTTTGTTGAAAGTTTTTTCTGCATCTGTTGAGATGATCATATGGTTTTTCTCCTTCAACTTGTTAATATGGTTTATGATATTGATTGTTTTGGGTATATTGAGGAATCCTTGCCTCCTGGGATAAACCCCACTTGATTATGGTGTATGATCCTTATAATGTGCTGTTGGATTCTGTTTGCTAGTATTTTGTTGAGGATTTTTGCATCTATGTTCATCAGTGATATTGGCCTGTAGTTTTCTTTCTTTGTGACACCTTTGTCTGGTTTTGGGATCTGGGTGTTGGTGGCCTCGTAGAATGAGTTTGGGAGTGTTCCTCCCTCTGTTATATTTTGGATGAGTTTTAGAAGGATAGGTGTTAGCTCTTCTCTAAATGTTTGATAGAATTCATCTGTAAAGCCATCTGGTCCTGGACTTTTGTTTGTTGGAAGATTTTTAATCACAGTTTCCATTTCAGTACTTGTGATTGGTCTGTTTATATTTTCTATTTCTTCCTGGTTCAGTCTTGGAAGGTTGTGCTTTTCTAAGAATTTGTCCATTTCTTCCAGGTTGTCCATTTTATTGGCATATAGTTGCTTGTAGTAATCTCTCATGATCCTTTGTATTTCTGCAGTGTCAGTTGTCCCTTCTCCTTTTTCATTTCTAATGCTATTGATTTGATTTTTCTTCCTTTTTTTCTTGATGAGTCTGGCTAATGGTTTATCAATTTTGTTTATCTTCTCTAAGATCCAGGTTTCAGTTTTATTGACCTTTGCTATTATTTCCTTCATTTCTTTTTCATTTATTTCTGTTCTGATCTTTATGATTTCTTTCCTTCTGCTAACTTTGGTTTTTTTTTTTCTTGTTTCTCTAATTGCTTTAGATGTAAAGTTAGGTTGTTTATTTGAGATATTTCTTGTTCCTTGAGGTAGGATTGTATTGCTATAATCTTCCATCTTAGAACTGCTTTTGTTGCATCTCATATGTTTTGGGTCATCATGTTTTCGTTGTCTTTTGTTTCTAGGTATTTTTTGATTTCCTCTTTGATTTCTTCAGTGATCTCTTGGTTATTTAGTAGTGTATTGTTTAGCCTCCATGTGTTTGTATTTTTTACAGATGTTTTCCCTGTAAGTGTTATCTTGTCTTTAAGCATTGTGGTCGGAAAAGATACTTGATTGGGACATCCCTGTTGACCCAGTGGTTAAGAATCTGCCTGCCAATGCAGGGGGCATGGTTTCAATCCCTGGTCTGGGAAGATCCCACATGCCACAGAGAAACTAAGCCCTTGCACCACAACTACTTAGCCTGCGTGATGCAACTACTGAAGCCCATGAACCTAGAGCCCATGCTCCACACCAAGAGAAGCCACTTCAGTGAGTAGCCTGCGCACCACAACGAAGAGTAGCCTCTGCTATCCACAACCAGAGAAAACCCACGCACGTCAATGAAGAACCAATGTAGGCAAAAATAAATAAATAAATTTATTAAAAAAAAATATATATATATACTTGATACAATTTCAACTTTCTTAATTTTACCAAGGCTTGATTTGTGACCCAAGATATGATCTATCCTGGAGAATGTTCCATGAGCACCTGAGAAGAATGTGTATTCTACTGTTTTTGGTAGGAATATCCTATAAATATCAATTAAGTCCATCTTGTTTAATGTGTCATTTAAAGCTTGTGTTTCCTTATTTATTTTCATTTTGGATGATCTGTCCATTGGTGAAAGTGGGGTGTTAAAGTCCCCTATTAAGATTGTGTTACTGTCGATTTCCCCTTGTATGGTTGTCAGTATTTGCCTTATGTTATTGAGGTGCTCCTATGTTGGGTGCATAAATATTTACAATTGTTTTATCTTCTTCTTGGATCGATCCCTTGATCATTATGTAGTGTCCTTCTTTTTCTCTTCTAATAGTCTTTATTTTAAAGTCTATTTTGTCTTATATGAGAATTGCTACTCTAGCTGTGTTTTGATTTCCATTTGCATGGAATATCTTTTTCCATCACCTCACTTTCAGTTTGTATGTGTCCCTAGGTCTGAAGTGGGCCTCTTGTAGACAGCATATATATGGGTCTTGTTTTTGTATCCATTCAGCCAGTCTGTGTCTTTTGGGTGAAGCATTTAATCCATTTACATTTAAGGTAGTTATCAATATGTATGTTCCTTTTACCATTTTCTTAATTGTTGTGGGTTTTATTTATTGTAGGTGTTTTACTTCTCTTGTTATTGTAGGTCTTTGGGTTTGTTATTGTAAGTCTTGTAGGCCTAGAGAAATTCCTTTAGCCTTTGTTGTAAAGCTGGTTTGGTGATGTTTAATTCTCTTAGCTTTCACTTGTCTGTAAAGGTTTTAATTTCTCCTTCGAATCTGAATGAGATCCTTGCTGGGTAGAGTAATCTTGGTTGTAGGTTTTCCCCTTTTATCACTTTAAATATGTCCTGCCACTGCCTTCTGGCTTGCAGAGCTTCTGTTGAAAGATCAGCTGTTTACCTTATGGGGGATTCCCTTGTATGTTATTTGTTGTTTTCCCTGGCTGCTTTTAATATATTTTCTTTGTATTTAATTTTTGATAGTTTGAATAATATGGGTCTTGGTGTGTCTCTCCTTGGATTTATCCTGTATGGGACTCTGTGCGCTTCCTGGACTTGATTGACTATTTCCTTTCCCATATTAGGGAAGTTTTCAACTATAATCTCTTCAAATATTTTCTCAGTCCCTTTCTTTGTCTCTTCTTCTTCTGGGACCCCTATAATTCGAATGTTGGTACGTTTATTGTTGTCCAGAAGTCTCTGAGACTGTCCTCAATTCTTTTCATTCTTTTTTCTTTATTCTGCTCTGCGGTAGTTATTTCCACTATTTTATCTTACAGGTCACTTATCCGTTCTTCTGCCTCAGTTATTCTGCTATTGATTTCTTCTAGAGAATTTTTAATTTCTTTCATTGTGTTGTTCATCATTGTCTGTTTGCTCTTTAGTTCTTCTAGGTCCTTGTTAAACGTTTCTTCTATTTTGTCCATTCTATTTCCAAGATTTTGGATCAACTGTACTATCATTATTCTGAATTCTTTCTCAGGTAGGCTGCCTATTTCTTCTTCATTTGTTTGGTCTGGTGGGTTTTTACCTTGATCCTTCATCTGTAGTGTGTTTCTCTGCCTTCTCATTTTGCTTAACTTACTGTGTTTGGGGTTTCCTTTTTGCAGGCTGCAGGTTCATAGTTCCCGTTCTTTTTGGTGTCTGCCCCCACTGGGTAAGGTTGGTTCAGTGTGTTGTGTAGGCTTCCTGGTGGAGGGGACTGGTGCCTGTGTTCTGGTGGATGAGCCTGGATCTTGTCTTTGTGGTGGGCAAGACCATGTCCGGTGGTGTGTTTTGGGGGTCTGTGACCTTATTATGCTTTAGGCAGCCTCTCTGCTAATGGGTGGGGTTGTGTTCCTGTCTTGCTAGTTGTTTGGCATAGGGTGTCGAGCACTGTATCTTGCTGGTTGTTGAGTGGAGCTGGGTCTTTGCGTTGCAATGGAGATCTCTGGGAGAACTTTTGCCGTTTGATATTATGTGGAACCAGGAGGTCTCCGGTGGACCAGTGTCCTGAACTCAGCTCTCCCACCTCAGAGGCACATGTGTGACACCCAGCTGGAGCACCAAGACCCTGCCAGCCACATGGCTCAGAAGAAAAGGGAGAAAAAAAAAAAGACCGAAAAAAATAATAAAATAAAGTTATTAAAATAATAAATATGTATATTATTAAAAAAATTTAGAAGTCATAAAAAAGAGAAAGAAAGAAAGAAGAGAGCAACCAAACCAATAAACAAATCCACCAATGATAACAAGTGCTAAAAACTATGCTAAAATAAAAAACCAAAAAAACAGACAGAACTCTAGGACAAATGGTAAAAGCAAAGCTATACAGACAAAATCACACACTCACAAAAAGAGAAAAATGAAAAAAAAAATCTATATATTAAAAAAAGGAAGAGAGTAACCAAATCAATAAACAAATCTACCAATGATAATAAACTGTAAACACTAAACTAAGATAACCAGAAGCCAGAAACAAATTAGATGCAGAAAGCAAACCCCAAGTGTACAGTTCCTCCAAAGTCCACCGCCTCAGTTTTGGGATGATTCATTGTCTTTTCAGGTATTCCAGAGATGCAGGGTACGTCAAGTGTCAAGTTGATTGTGGAGATTTAATCTGCTGCTCCTGAGGCTGCTGGGAGAGATTTCCCTTTCTCTTCTTTGTTAGCACAGCTCCTGGGGTTCAGCTTTGGATTTGGCCCTGTGTCTGCATGTAGGTCACCTGAGGGTATCTGTTCTTCTCTCAGACAGGACGGGCTTAAAGTAGCAGCTGGGCTTCCCTGGTTGTGCAGTGGTTGAGAGTCCGCCTGCCGATGCAGGGGATGCGGGTTTGTGCCCCGGTCTGTCTGGGAACATCCCACATGCCGCGGAGCGGCTAGGCCCGTGAGCCATGGCCGCTGAGCCTGTGCGTCCGGAGCCTGTGCTCCACAACGGGAGAAAGTAGCAGCTGATTAGGGGGCTCTGGCTCACTCAGGCCGGGGGAGGGAGGGGTTTGGAATGCGGGGCAAGCCAGCTGCTGTAGAGGCCGGCATGACGTTGCACCAGCCTGAGGAGCGCCGTGTGTTCTCCTGGGAAAGTTGTCCCTGGATCACAGGACCGTTGCAGTGGCAGGCTGCACAGGCTCCCAGGAGGGGAGGTGTGGATAGTGACCTGTGCTTGAGCACAGGTTTCTTGGTGGCGGCAGCAGCAGTCTTAATGTCTCATGCCCGTCTCTGGTGTCCGCACTGATAGCCGTGGCTCGCGCCTATCCCTGGATCTCCTTTAAGCGTTGCTCTTAATCCCCTCTCCTTGCGCACCCTGAAGCAATGGTCTCTTGCCTCTTCTGCAGGTCCAGACCTTCTCCCAGAC
This sequence comes from Lagenorhynchus albirostris, assembly GCF_949774975.1. Lineage (NCBI taxonomy): Eukaryota > Metazoa > Chordata > Mammalia > Artiodactyla > Delphinidae > Lagenorhynchus > Lagenorhynchus albirostris. Next base: position 89,427,391 of record NC_083099.1, on the reverse strand, counting down.
TCCCTCCCGGCTAGCTGTGGTGCACTAGCCCCCATCAGGCTGTGTTCACACAGCCAACCCCAGTCTTCTCTCTGGGATCTGACCTCCGAAGCCAGAGCCTCAGCTCTCAGACCCCGTCCGTCCCGGTGGGTGAGCAGACAAGCCTCTCGGGCTGGTGAGTGCTGGTCGTCACTGATCCTCTGTGCGGGAATCTCTCAGCTTTGCCCTCTGCACCCCTGTTGCTGTGCTCTCTTCCGTGGCTCCGAAGCTTCTCCCCTGCCACACCCCATGTCTGCCAGTGAAGGGGCTTCCTAGTGTGTGGGAACTTTTCCTCCTTCACAGCTCCCTCCCAGAGGGGCAGATCCTGTCCCTGTTATTTTGTCTCTGTTTTTTCTTTCTTCTTTTGCCCTACCCAGATACGTGGTGTTTTCTTGCCTTTTGGGCTGTTTGATTTCTTCTGCCAGCGCTCAGTAGGTGTTCTGTAGTAGTTGTTCCACATGTAGATGTATTTCTGCTGTATGTGTGGGGAGGAAGGTGGTCTCCACATCTTACTCCTCTGCCATCTTGAAGGTCTGCCAGTTCTCACACTTTTAATTAAACTATTTTTGATATATTTGAATTAACAATAGTACAATGAACATCAAAGAAATGAATAACTCTGAATCAGTAGGTAAAGAAAGAGGCAACAAGTTCAATATTCCAGTTTCTTCAACAGAGTGATTTTTTTCTTTCTCTGCGGGGATTTTCTAAAGACAGTATTAATGGGCTGCAGGCTAATTGTTGGGAAATACTCTTGTTGCGTAGCTGCAAAGATCAGTGACCCGAGTGTAAATAGGCCTGGGTTCATTATGCTGCTAGGGGGCAGTGGCAGGTTCTGAGAGAGGACACTAATGCCTTCAAAGAGATGCTCTTATCAGAGTAGTGGGACCTGGGTCTACAATCAGGCCAAGAGGCTGCATTAATTCTATACAAGGTCCTATACAAGATCAGCTATTGAATGAAGAAGAAATAAATACAGTGAGAATTTAAAAGAGGGCCTAAGTGAATATTCTTTCAAATAGGTGCTGTGACTTCCAAAGAAATCTTAAAATCTGATGAAGACATTTTTTTTCCTTGCATGTTTGTATGGCTTTAAACTTTCTATAACTTTGGATAAGCGAAATCAAGCTAGGCAGCAGACCTTGTAGTTTTGATATCAAATGAAGAATTCTCATTCATTACATTTGACTAAGAGCTCAGTCCATTGCAATTACATGTAAAACTTGCAATGAACTTAAGTCCCAGGTCTTCCTTTCACTAGCCTAGGAATCTTGGACTAATCACTTTACCTCTCTTGGCTGCAGTTTCCTCATATGCAAAATGGAGTAATGGAGTAGGGGAGAAGAAAGCAAATTTTGATCTAGAGAATAAACAAAGTATTTTAGAGCTCTAAAACCCTGTGACTGTGTAAACAGAAAACAGAACTGCTCCTTGCATCAATTCTTAGTTGAAGTAGCTGTTATTTCCTGTTGTAAAATTGGGACAGTGTCTAGTTGCACTGTAGGTGTTAGCATCTATGTAATGTACGTCAGTCTTCATACAGCATCTAGCATATAGTACATGCTAAAAAATTATGGTTATGATTATTACTCACATTTTATTATCATTACCAATGTGGGGAAATTTTGCATCTTCAGAGGACTATAAAAAATATTTGTACTTGGCAAATTATGTAGCAGAGAACTTGTGCTTTGTGAAAGAAATTTCCATTAAAAATAAAAGACTCAGACACATTTCTCCAAGGTTCATTTGGGGAAATATTCACAAGACCCTCTCACACAAACATACAGATATCCAACAAGCCCATAAAAATATACTAAATCAAATTTTAGAAAAAGCATATTTAATCTGTATCTATCTGTATACCCATAAGTACATGCACAATATATGCAGCATCCGCACTACACATATTGTCTCTATTGGGGTTTGCAATCTATCAGCCACGTCTAGTCTCTACCTATTTTTGTAAATAAAGTTTTATTGCAACACAACCAAGCTCCTTTGCTTATGTTTTATCTATGGTTGCCTTTGCACAACAGTAGCCGAGTTGAGTAGGTGCCATGAAGAATGCGTAGCCCTCAAATCCTAAACTAGTTACAATCTGGCTCTTTATAGAAAAGTTTGCTGATCACTGATATACTATATATATATATATATATATATATATATATATATATATACACACACATACATGTATGCATGTATGTCTGTGTATCATATCTATACATGTATAAAGATATATAAATATATAGATTCATATTTAAATAAACATACATATTTTAACAACAGTATTTATATGCACATACATACAGAGAGGGAGAAAAGGCATTAATTAGCATTTATTTATCATTTACCTAGTGCCAAGAATTTTTCATGTTTAAGGTTATGTAATTCTCATAACATATTTATGAGATAGTTAAAATTATATATTTTTGTAGAGAGAGGAAACTGAGGTTCAGGGAGATGAAGTGACGTATCGAAGATTATGCAGCCAGTAAATAGCAGAGTGGTGACTTAAACTCATGCAGTGTGACCTAAAGATCCAGCTTGCTTAGACCAAATGATGGTGCAGCTTCATACAGGCCCTTACTGCATGAAGTCGCATGTGGAAAGGGGGCCATGGGATTTAAAGCTTCTTAGCCACAAGTATGACTTACGGTGGAGGAAGGGGTGTTTTGCTGTCCAAGTCATTCAGAAAGGTGTGTGTGTGTGTTCTGGGGAGTGTGCTGTGATCACTCAGAACTCCTGGAAAGTCACCTTTTGTTTGCTTTAAAAGGAAGGTAGGGCTTCCCTGGTGGCACAGTGGTTGAGAGTCTGCCTGTCAAAGCAGGGGACACCGGTTCAAACCCTGGTCCGGGAAGATCCCACATGCCGCGAAGCAGCTGGGCCCATGCACCACAGCTGCTGAGCCCGTGCTCTGCCCACAAGCCACAACTATTGAGCCCTGTGTGCTACAACTACTGAAGCCCGCATGCCTAGGGCACGTGCTCCGCAACAAGAGCAGCCACCACAATGAGAAGCCCGTGCACCGCAACAAAGAGTAGCCCCTGCTCGCCGCAACTAGAGAAAGCCCATGCGTAGCAATGAAGACCCAGTGCAGCCAAAAATAAATAAGTAAATTAATTAATTTAAAAAAAGGGAAGGTACATTTCAAGCTTCTTTGTGGTTGGTGTGAGTTTGCTCCAGCACATAAACATGTAAGCATCTGTGATCACATGGAAACTGTTAGTTTATTAAGGTGACACTGAAAGTGGCAGGAAGCTAATGACTTTTTATAAGAATTATAGGCAATTCTGCCCAGTTACGTTCTTATATTGTGAAAATAATTTTTAGAATTTCTGCCACCATGTAACGTTAACTATGTGTCACCTTTTCAGTAATTTATACGATGAGCAGAAGTTTACAAATTGAACATTTTACTGAGTCTGTCCGAAGGACAAACTTTTGATAGAATCTGCTTTTATATTCCAAAATTTGTAGTTAGCCATGGGCACATGGCTCTTTCAAAGTTCTATCACTAGACTCATAAACATTACATCAGAGAAGAAAAAAATTTGAGCATTTGTATTTACAATGAAATATCTAAGTAAGAGTTTAAAATGAACTAGTATTTTATTAACAGTGCTAAGAGATACTAGATTTGTGCATAATAGTCTGCGTAGGGATAATTACTTTTTATAAGTCCCAGTCAGTGGCCCTAGTTTTGGTGCACATATTTGTAAACCTGGTGTCTTCTTTTGTGCAGCCTATAGTATAAATAATTTAAAAAACTCTGAACCAGGTCAACTCTGTGAGTGTCTCATGGTTTAGTGCCCCTTAATTATCAAGATCAATCAATAAGTATATATCTTATAGCTATAATTCCAACTTAAAAGCATGATAACAGCTTTATTACAAATGCAATTAGAGAATTGAGGAGATTGGAGCTTAAAAACATCTCTTTCATGGATCTTGAGATTTAAGCTAATTCTTAGTATGAATTATACTCAGTGTGTGGGTGCTTAAATACATTCATATTCTTGCGGTTGGTAAAAAATTACCAATAAAATGGTATATTTAAAAAACGTGTGAGTTTTTACTTCAGTGTGCAAAAACAAATATAGGTCGTTCCTTGGATCCGCCTTTTTCAGGAAGTTCACTGGGACTTTGTATGTGTGGAGACAGCATCCAGCCAAAAGCAAAATTGTCTTTGAAGCTCACGTTGGGAATCTTTTTTAATTTTTTTTGCGGTACGCGGGCCTCTCTGTTGCAGCCTCTCCCATTGCGGAGCACAGGCTCCGGACGCGCAGGCTCAGCGGCCATGGCTCACGGGCCCAGCCGCTCCGCGGCATGTGGGATCCTCCCGGACCGGGGCACGAACCCGTGTCCCCTGCATCTGCAGGCGGACTCTCAACCACTGTGCCACCAGGGAAGCCCTGTTGGGAATCTTAAGTGCAATATTTATTGCTTTCTAAGGCCTAAAATTTATATGTAGATATACTGTCATGAAACCTTATTTGATATTCAAATGTTCACTTTATATCTTCCACTCACCCCCAGGACTGTTTCTAATATCAACACAGCCTTTTTATGTGTTTTCTGGTATTGTTTTTAATACCACTATTGGCTAATACACTTTAACACTGGCAAATAATCATCATGGGAGAGTTATTTATGCTCCTAGAGATATAATAATTAAAAAAATATTTTTGAAGGGTTTACATCCATACTTCGGTATGTCTCAAGCTTCAATTTCGAAAAGAATAAAGGAGAATCAAGTAGAGAAGAAACTGATTTTAGATTTCAGTCACCACTCTTGTCATTTGTACTTAAAACTGATGGTGAGCTGTTGAACATATGGATGATACAAATTTATGTGAATCTCAAAAATATGAGGAAAAACAACTCAGCTCTCCATGGCTGAATAAACAAGGTGGGAACTGCCTCTTCCCAAAGTGTATTTTAATCTTTTTCAATTTTTCTGCTGTCTCTTCATATATTAGTGGTCGATAGTTATTAATTTATTTGGCATTTATCATGCCCATGTTAATTCATGCATATCTAATATGCCTTAATTAGAATTGGGAGGAATTTTCTGGTATGGTGGGCTAATTCTAATGTATTTACTGAGAGAAAATGAATATTTTCACGTGAATCCCAGTGCAATTTACTAGTTAATATACTTTAGGATATACAGAGTGACATTGGAATCTATACTAAATTAGCAGCAGTTTGTAAATTGGTCAGTATTTATGTTGGTATTTAATGCATCCCTCTATGAAGCCATATATAAGAACAAACTACCCAGCAACCAGGTTTCCTTATAAACTATATTTCTATGTTATACTTTGTAGACTGGAAGTGTTATAGGTTGAGCTAGACTTCTGTTAGTGGTGAGATGATAGCTGAAATGAACACAAATTCTCTTGGTCATTGTTACCTGGACTCTCTGCTCCTTCTTAAGCCCATCTTCCCTCTCCTGTCCCCCACCTCGTGCTCCTCTTGCACATTTGAAACTCAGTGTTTGGCGTTTCTTCAATTTGAAATTTAACGTATGGTCTAAGACAAAACTCTGGAGAGTCAGGTTATGACAATTGAGTTCTAAAGAAACTAGTGCCCACATTTCATATAAAGCTCAATAAAATCAATACCTTCTATGGCCTTTGGTACAAATAATTACTTATGTGATTTCTATGAGTTGACTCCATTTTCAATGCTGAGGAAGAATTATTTAAAACTCATGTTTCCATGACCATGTTTCTAGGCTGTATTATGTGTTTCCACCTTTGCTGTTACCAATGAAATTTCTTATTCTATGTGTTCTTTTACAAAAAACATTCTGATCACTTGAATAGGCTTTAGGAATGAGAGTACAGTGTCAAGTTAAAATCAAGAGTTACACACTGAACATTGTAGGTAAGTGTCACACAATAAGATGGACCTACATTTTATAATTCAGCACTTTATTATTCAGGGAAAACAGAGATATTTCCAAACTGACTACCTGAATTTTCAAAAAAAAATTTGTAAAACATCACATAACTATGTGAAAATGTAAATTTACTGCTAAATATGCTATCAGATTATAAACATTTTAAGAGTTGGGACTGTCTTTTTCACTTTTTTTTTTTTTGCCAAGCCTACCACATAGCATGCACTTAGCAAATTTTTTAAGGGAAAGGAATAACTTTTGATACTAATTTTTCTCAGATTAAAACATATATACGTAAAACATAAATGAATTTATGATCAATTTTCAACATATTCCCTAATTTTCTCACTTGAAGACTTTAGATTTTCCCTGATTTAAAAATATTTTAAAATTATAACAAATCCACCTCTAAAATTTTAGGTAATGCTATTTGTTAATAACAATTAGCTTTCGTCAAGAATGGAACAGCAAGCAAGCCCACTATTTTAACATTTAAGTAGACTTACCCAATAGCTTCAAAGTAGAAACTGTTTTTTCTGGGTATTGGTAAAAAATCAATCACGTAGTGCATGAGGTTGAATAGCTTTTATGTTTCCCTTTAAAGACAATTACTTAGTGCCTCAATAACTCTAAGTGCCTCCCAAGGTTATGGTACATAGCAAATACATAGTTAGTATAAAAATATATAGATATTTTTTAGATTTCAGTCACCACTTGTCATTTGTACTTAAAAAGCAGCTCCTTTTTATTACCCAGGAAACGTTACTCTCAATTTTTGCTATTCATTGAGAATTAGAGGTTAAATTCAAAGACTGAATCAGATTATCCTTTCTAAAGGACTTGAAGAGACTACTGCTGGCAAAATTGTCCCTTTCTCTCCAGCCCTAACACTGCAGACTTAATCAGGCCCATTGCTGGTCTCCCGGAATAAGATGTTTGTTTCCCTAAAGTAATGAAATTGATAGTATTAGTAGCTACCATTTATTGAGTGGTCATTAGTGCAGGAAACTTATACTAAGTATTTTCATGTATTATCTCTCCTTCAGCCCTTCCCTTGTCCTCCTAATTTCACATAGAGCAAATCTAAAAGGTTTACTGACAAGATGCTCTCTTTCGAAGCAGGCCGACAGCCACAAAGTTTAATAATATCGGAAGTTGCAGAAAAAAAAAATGCAACCAGTTGAACTATCAGTATAAAGCTGCCTGTCAGACATAATCAAAATGCAAATGTCAATATTTAAATACTTTTTGCTACAACACTGCAAAAGAGAAACAGTTCAATAATGTACACTGCAGGAAACTGGGGTGATAAATGCCTTTTCAATTTTCTGGAAGTTGTGTAAGAGTAAAACATAATCCAATAAATTAGGTGTTTACTATTACAGGTTTGGTTTTTCATTTAGGAAGAGAAAAAGAAGATCAAACGTCAAATATCTTCCCATTTCATCCACTCTGAAAACTTTAAATGTAGCAAAGTAGTTTTTCTTTTTTTGTAGTTTGTATGGAAACATTTTATTACATACTGTACATCACTGTGTATTGCTATATATGTTATATTGTAAAATATGTCAAAGAGTATGGAGGCTACACACACACACACACACACACACACACACACACACACACACACAATTTAAAGAAGAAGAAGAAAATTGACCCCTGAAGACCTCCACCCAAGTTAAGAAACAGATCAGAGCCTGTGATTGAAAGCCTCCTGTATCCCCTCCCATCACAGCCCCTGTCTTTCCACAGGCAAACACTATCTAACTTTTGTGATACCATTCCCTTGCTTTTCTTTTTTTTTTTAACATCTTTATTGGAGTATAATTGCTTTACAATCGTGTGTTAGTTTCTGCTGTATAACAAAGTGAATCAACTATACATATACATTTATCCCCATTTCTCCTCCCTCTTGTGTCTCCCTCCTACCCTCCCTATCCCATCCCTCTAGGTGGACACAAAGCACCGAGCCGATCCCCCTGTGCCATGCGGCTGCTTCCCACTAGCTGTCTATTTTATATTTGGTAGTGTATATATGTCAATGCTACTCTCACTTCATTCCAGTTTACCCTTCCCCCTTGTTGTATCCTCAAGTCCATTTTCTACATTTGTGTCTTTATTCCAGTCCTGCCTCTAGGTTCTTAAGAACTATTTTTTTTATTCCATATATATGTGTTAGCATACGGTATTAGTTTTTCTCTTTCTGACTTACTTCACTCTGTACGACAGTCTCTAGGTCCATCCACCTCACTGCAAATAACTCAATTTCATTTCTTTTTATGGCTGAGTAATATTCCATTGTATATATGTGCCACATCTTCTTTATCCATTCATCTGTCGATGGACACTTAGGTTGCTTCAATGTCCTGGCTATTGTAAATAGTGCTGCAATGAACATTGTGGCACATGACTTTTTATTTTTATTTTTTTGCGGTACACGGGCCTCTCACTGCTGTGGCCTCTCCCGCCGCAGAGCACAGGCTCTGGATGCGCAGGATCAGCGGCCGTGGCCCACGGGACCAGCCGCTCCGCGGCATGTGGGATCTTCCTGGACCGGGTCACGAACCCGCATCCCCTGCATCGGCAGGCGGACTCTCGACCACTGCACCACCAGGGAAGCCCACATGACTCTTTTTGAATTATGGTTTTCTCTGGGTATATGCCCAGTAGTAGGATTGCTGGGTCATATGGTAAAACTGTTTTTAGTTTTTTAAGGAACCTCTATACTGTTCTCCATAGTGGCTGTATCAATTTACATTCCCACCAACAGTGTGAGAGGGTTCCCTTTTCTCCACACCCTCTCCAACATTTATTGTTTGTAGATTTTTTTTTTTTCCGCAATGCTTTTAGCTCTTCCTAGATTGAACTTCTCTCCCTTCTCTCCCCTCCAAATCATGCTGACTTGGTAAACTCCAGTCCATCTGACTTTATTCAATGTGCCTTCCCAGGCACCAGTTGGTTTTCTTGTCTCCCCTAGAGTTTTAAACCATCTCTATTCTACCATTTGCAAGGCTGCTGCAATTATTTGCATTTCTGTCTGTCTCCCTTACCTCCCCGCCTCCCACCAGAATCCCTCAAGGAAGAAATAGTTTCTTAATAATCTGTTAATCTTTATCTTTATAGTGAATATAATGAGATTATGAATATTATACTTGGAGTCCACCTGGGTTTTTTATTTTATTTTATTTATTTTTTTAGATAGCAGGTTCTTATTAGTTATCCATTTTATACATATTAGTGTATATATGTCAATCTCAATCACCCAATTCATCACCCCACCACCCCACCACCCTGCCACTTTCCACGCTTGGTGTCCATATGTTTGTTCTCTACATCTGTGTCTCAATTTCTGCCCTGCAAACTGGTTCATCTGTACCATTTTTCTAGGTTCCACATATATGTGTTAATATACAATATATGTTTTTCTCTTTCTGATTTACTTCACTCTGTATGATGGTCTCTAGATTCATCCACATATCTACAAATGACCCAATTTCATTCCTTTTTATGGCTGAGTAATATTCCATTGTATATATGTACCACATCTTCTTTATCCATTCGTCTGTTGATGGGCGTTTAGATTGCTTCCCTGACATGGCTATTGTAAATAGTGCTGCAATGAACATTGGGGTGCATGTGTCCTTTTGAATTATGTTTTTTTTGGGGTATATGCCCAGTAGTGGGATTGCTGTGTCATATGGTAAGACTATTTTTAGTTTTTGAAGGAACCTCTATACTGTTCTCCATAGTGGCTGTAACAATTTACACTCCCACCAACAGTGCAAGAGGGTTCCTTTTTCTCCACACCCTCTCCTGCATTTGTTGTTTGTAGATTTTTTGATGATGGCCATTCTGACCCATGTGAGGTGATACCTCACTGTAGTTTTGATTTGCATTTCTCTAATGATTAATGATGTTGAGCATTCTTTCATGTGTTTGTTGGCAGTCTGTATATCTTCTTTGGAGAAATGTCTATTTAGGTCTTCTGCCCATTTTTGGATTGGGTTGTTTGTTTTTTTAATATTAAGCTGCATGGGATGCTTATATATTTTGGAGACTAATACTTTGTCAGTTGCTTTGTTTGCAAATATGTTCTCCCATTCTGAGGGTTGTCTTTTCATCTTGTTTATTTTCCTTTGCTGTTCAAAAGCTTTTAAGTTTCATTAGTTCCCATTTGTTTATTTTTGTTTTTATTTCCATTTCTCTAGGAGGTGGGTCAAAAAGGATCTTGCTGTGATTTATGTCAGGGAGCGTTCTGCCTATGTTTTCCTCTAAGAGTTTTATAGAGTCTGGCCTTACATTTAGGTTTTTAATCCATTTTGAGTTTATTTTTGTGTATGGTGTTACGGAGTGTTCTAATTTCATTCTTTTACATGTAGCTGTCCAGTTTCCCCAGCACCACTTATTGAAGAGATTGTCTTTCTCCATTGTATATTCTTGCCTCCTTTATCAAAGATAAGATGACCATATGTGCGTGGGTTTATCTCTGGGCTTTCTATCCTGTTCCATTGATCTATATTTCTATTTTTGTGCCAGTACCATACTGTCTTAATTACTGTAGCTTTGTAGAATAGTCTAAAGTTCGGGAGCCTGATTGCTCCAGCTCCACTTTTCTTTCTCAAGGTTGCATTGACTATTTGGGGTCTTTTGCGTTTCCATTCAAATTGTGAAATGTTTTGTTCTAGTTCTGTGAAAAATGCCTTTGGTAGTTTGACAGGGATTGCACTGAATCTGTAGGTTGCTTTGGGGAGTATAGTCATTTTAACAATGTTGATTCTTCCAATCCAAGAACATGATATATCTCTCCATCTTTTTGTATCCTGTTTAATTTCTTTCACCAGTGTCTTATACTTTTCTGCATACAGGTTTTTTGTCTCCTTAGATAGGTTTATTCCTAAGTATTTTATTCTTTTTGTTGCAATGGTAAATGGGAGTGTTTCCTTAATTTCTCTTTCAGAGTTTTCATCATTAGTGTATAGGAATGCAAGAGATTTCTGTGCATTAATTTTGTATCCTGCTATTTTACCAAATTCATTGATTAGCTCTGGGTTTCTGGTGGCATCTTAGGATTCTCTTTGTATAGTATCATGTCATCTGCAAACAGTGACAGCTTTAATTCTTTTCCGATTTGGATTCCTTTTATTTCTTTTTCTTCTCTGATTGCTGTGGCTAAAACTTCCAAAACTATGTTCAGTAATAGTGGTGAGAGTGGACAACCTTGTCTTGATCCTGACCTTAGAGGAAATGATTTCAGTTTTTCACCGTTGAGAACAATGCTGGCTGTGAGTTTGTCATCTATGACCTTTATTGTATTGAGGTAAGTTCCCTCTATGCCTACTTTCTGGAGGGTTTTTATCATAAATTGGTGTTGAATTTTCTCGAAAGCTTTTTCTGAATCTGTTGAGATGATCATATGGTTTTTATCCTTTAATTTGTTAAAATGGTGTATCACGTTGATTGATTTGCGTATATTGAAGAATCCTTGCATTCCTGGAATAAACCCCACTTGATCATGGTGTATGATCCTTTTAATGTGCTGTTGGATTCTGTTTGCTAGTATTTTGTTGAGGATTCTTGCATCTATGTTCATCAGTGATATTGGCCTGTAGTTTTCATTTTTGTGACATCTTTGTCTGGTTTTGGTGTCAGGGTGATGGTGGCCTTGCAAAATGAGTTTGGGAGTATTCCTCCCTCTGTTATATTTTGGAAGAGGTTGAGAAGGATAGGTGTTAGGTCTTCTCTAAGTATTTGATAGAATTCGCCTGTGAAACCATCTGGTCCTGGGCTACTGTTTGTTGCAAGATTTTTAATCACAGTCTCAATTTCAGTGCTTGTGATTGGCCTGTTTATATTTTCTATTTCTTCCTGGTTCAGTCTTGGAAGATTGTGCTTTTTTAAGAATTTGTCCATTTCTTCCAGGTTGTCCATTTTATTGGCATATAGTTGCTTGTAGTAATCTCTGATGTATTTCTGAATTGTCAGTTGTTACTTCTACTTTTTTCCTTACTAATTCTATTTATTTGAGTCTTCTCCCTTTTTTTATGATGAATCTGGCTAATGGTTTATCAATTTTATTTTGTCAAAGGAGCAGGTTTTAGTTTTTTTGACCTTTGCTCTTTTTTCCTTCATTTCTTTTGCATTTATTTCTGATCTGATCTTTATGATTTCTTTCCTTCTGCTAACTTTGGGGTTGTTTTGTTCTTCTTTCTCTAATTGCTTTAGGTGTAAGTTTAGGTTGTTTAGTTGAGATATTTCTTGTTTCTTGAGGTAGGAGTATATTGCTATAAAATTCCCTCTTAGAACTGCTTTTGCTGCATCCCATAGGTTTTGGGTCGTCATGTTTTCATTGCCATTAGTTTTTAGGTATTTTTTGATTTCCTCTTTTATTTCTTCCATGATATCTTGGTTATTTAGTAGTGTATTGTTTCCTCCATGTGTTTGTATTTTTTACAGATTCTTTTTCTGTAATTGATATCTAGTCTCATAGCATTGTGGTCAGATAAGATACTTGATATGATTTCAATTTTCTTAAATTTACCCAGGCTTGATTTGTGACCCAAGGTATGACCTATGCTGGAGAATGTTCCATGAGCACTTGAGAAGAAAGTGTATTCTGTTGTTATCGGAAGGAATGTCCTATAAATATCAATTAAGCCCATCTTGTTTAATGTATCATTTAAAGCTTGTATTTCCTTATTTATTTTCATTTTGGATGATCTGTCCATTGGTGAAAGTGGGGTGTTAAAGTCCCCTACTATGATTTTGTTACTGTCGATTTCCCCTTTTATATTTGCTAGCATTTGCCTTAAGAGTCCTTCTTTGTCTCTTGTAATAGTCCTTATTTTACAGTCTATTTTGTCTGATATGAGAATTGCTACTCCAGCTTTCTTTTGGTTTCCATTTGCATGGAGTATCTTTTTCCATCCCCTCACTTTCAGTCTGTATGTATCCCTAGGTCTGAAGGGGGTCTCTTGTAGACAGCATATATACGGGTCTTGTTTTTGTGTCCAAAATATAATATATATTTTGTATCCAAAATATAAAATATAATATATTTATCAATATGTTTGTTCCTATTACCATTTTCTTAATTGTTTTGGGTTTGTTATTGTAGGTCTTTTCCTTCTTTTGTGTTTCCTGCCTAGAGTAGTTCCTTTAGCGTTTGTTGTAAAGCTGCTTTGGTGATGCTGAATTCTCTTAGCTTTTGCCTGTCTGTAAGGGTTTTAATTGCTCTGTCGAATCTGAATGAGATCCTTGCTGGGTTGAGTAATCTTGGTTGTAGAATTTTCCCTTTCATCACTTTAATTATGTCCTGACACTGCGTTCTGGCTTGCAGAGCTTCTGCTGAAAGATCAGCTGTTTACCTTATGGGGATTCCCTTCTATGTTATTTGTTGTTTTTCCCTTGCTGCTTTAATATTTTTTCTTTGTATTTAATTTTTGATAGTTTGATTAATATGTGTCTTGGTGTGTTTCTCCTTGGGTTTATCCTGTATGGGAATCTCTGTGCTTCCTGGACTTGATTGACTATTTCCTTTCCCATGTGAGGGAAGTTTTCAAGTACAATCTCTTCAAATATTTTCTCAGAACCTTTCTTTTTTCTCTTCTTCCTCTGGGACCCCTATAATTTGAATGCTGGTGCATTCAATGTTGTCCCAGAGGTATCTGAGACTGTTCTTAAATCTTTTCATTCTTTTTTCTTTAATCAGCTCTGTGGTAGTCATTCCACTATTTTATATTCCAGGTCACTTATCCATTTTTCTGCCTCAGTTATTCTGCTTTGATTTCTTGTAAAGAATTTTTAATTTCTTTTATCGTGTTGTTCATCATTGTCTGTTTGCTCTTTAGTTCTTCTAGGTCCTTGTTAAACATTTCTTCTAGTTTTTCCATTCTGTTTCTAAGATTTTGGATCATCTTTACTATTATTACTCTGAATTCTTTTTCAGGTAGACTGCCTATTCCCTCTTCATTTGTTTATTGTGGTGGGTTTTTACCTTGCTCCTTCATCTGCTGTGTGTTTCTCTGTCTTCTCATTTTGCTTAACTTATTGTGTTTAGTGTTTCCTTTACACTGGCTGCAGGTTTGTACTTCCCATTGTTTTTGGTGTCTGCCCCCAGTGGGTAAGGTTGGTTCAGTGTGTTGTGTAGGCTTCCTGGTGGAGGGGACTGGTGCCTGTGTTCTGGTGGTTGAGACTGGATCTTGTCTTTTTGGTGGGCAGCACCGTGTCCAGTGGTGTGTTTTGCAGTGTCTGTGACCTTATTATGATTTTAAGCAGCCTCTCTGCTAATTGGTGGGGTTGTGTTCCTGTCTTGCTTGTTGTTTGGCATAGGGTGTCCAGTACTGTAGCTTGTTGGTTGTCGAGTGAAGCTGAGTCTTAGCATTGAGATAGAGATCTCTGTGAGAGCTTTCGCCATTTGGCATTACGTGGGGCTGGGAGGTCTCTGGTGGACTAATGTCCTGAACTCGGGTCTCCCACCTCAGAGGCCCATGCCAGACAGCTGGCCAGAGCACCAATACCCTGTCAGGCACTCAGCTCAGAATAAAATGGAGAAAAAAAGAGAAAGAATGAAGGAAATAAATAAAATAATTAAAATTTAAAAAATGTTACTAAAAATAAAAATGTAATAAAAAAAGAGAAAGTAAGAACAACCAAACCAAAAAACAAATCCACCAATGATAACAAGTGCTAAAAGGTATACAAAACGAACATAAATAAGGACAGACAGAACACTAGGACAAATGGTAAAAGCAGGGCTATATAGACAAAATCACACAAGCTTATACATACTCACAAAAAGAGAAAAAGGAAAAAAATATATATATTAAAAAAAATAGGAAGCAAGCAACCAAATCAATAGACAAATCTACCAATGATAATAAGCTCTAAATACTAAACTAAAATAAACATAAAACCAGAAACAAATTAGATCCAGAAAGCAAACCCCAAGTCTACAGTTGCTCCCAAAGTCTACTGCCTCAATTTTGGGATGATTCCTTGTCTATTCAGGTATTCCACAGTTGCAGGGTACATCAAGGTGATTGTGGAGATTTAATCCGCTGCTCATGAGGCTACTGCGAGCAATTTCTCTTTCTCTTCTTTGTTCGCACAGCTCCTGGGGTTCAGCTTTGGACTTGGCCCCGCCTCTGTGTGTAGGTCGCCTGAGGGCATCTGTTCTTTGCTCAGACAGGACGGGGTTAAGGAAGCAGCTGATTTGGGGGCTCTGGCTCACTCAGGCTGGGGGGAGGGAGGGGTGTGGTATGCGGGGTGAGCCTGTGGCGGCAGAGGCCGGAGTGACGTTGCACCAGCCTGAGGCGCACCGTGCGTTCTCCTGGAGAAGTTGTCCCTGGATCACGGGACCCTGGCAGTGGCGGGCTGCACAGGCTCCTGGGAGGGGTGGTGTGGATAGTGACTTGTGCTCGCACACAGGCTTCCTGATGGCTGCATCAGCAGCCTTGGCCTCTCATGCCCGTCTCTGGTGTCTGCGCTGATAGCCACGGCTCACGCCCGTCTCTGCAGCTCGTTTAGGCAGTGCTCTTAATCCCCTCTCCTTGCGCACCCTGAAACAATGGTCTCTTGCCTCTTCTGCAGGTCCAGACTTTTTCCTGGACTGTCTCCCGGCTAGCTGTGGTGCACTAGCCCGCTTCAGGCTGTGTTTACGCAGCCAACCCCAGTCCTCTCCCTGGGTTCTGACCTCCGAAGCCATAGCCTCAGCTCCCAGCCTCTGCCCGCCCCGGCGGGTGAGCAGACAAGCCTCTCGGGCTGGTGAGTGCTGGTCGGCACCGATCCTCTGTGCGGGAATCTCTCCACTTTGCCCTCCGCACCCCTGTTGCTGTGCTCTCCTCTGTGGCTCCGAAGCTTCCCCCCTCTGCCACCCGCAGCCTCTGCCTGCGAAGGGGCTTCCTAGTGTGTGGAAACTTTTCCTCCCTCACAGCTCCCTACCAGAGGGGCAGATCCTGTCCCTATTCTTTTGTCTCTGTTTTTCCTTTTTTCTTTTGCCCTAGTAGGTACGTGGGGGAGTTTCTTGCCTTTTGGGAGGTCTGAGGTCTTCTGCCAGCGTTCTGTAGGTGTTCTGCAGGGGTTGTTCCACGTGTAGATATATTTTTGATGTATTTGTTGGAAGGAAGGTGATCTCCAAGTCTTACTCCTCCGCCATCTTTAAGGTCCCTCCCAAAGTAGTTTTTTGACTATTATGTTCCATCTTGATAATGTTTCTCTCATACTTCTCTGGCACATATGATATGTCCTTTGCTGTTGTCAATGTGTCATAGCATTTCCTTATTTACCTTGCTTTGTTCTAAACCAACTGTATGAAGTAAATGTAATTTCACGATGATACTTTTCTAGCACCATAATCTGCCATGGGAGTGGAAAACACCAGGTAAACAGAATTTAATTTTCTGAAGTGTTTTTGTTAGACTTTGTGGAAATTCAGATTTCCATTTTCTTTCATTTTCTACTGAGTTCTGTGATGACAAGATAAGTGATCCTTTCTGGGCACCAAAGTTTATCTAGACCATGGGAGTTCCCTGGTTTATGAAAACCGGTATAAGAAAATCTACATGCAAAAAAGAAATTGAAGGATTTTTTTTCATAAGTGATTTTTAGTTTACTGAATGGATTTGCCGAGGAATTGCTTCCAAAAGCCAGCTCTAAAAGTACATCTGCTTATTTTACGCATCATTAACTATTTGTCAGAGAAAACAGGGCAGAGAAAATTAAAGAATTAGGAATCCACTGCCAATTATAGAGCAATTAAAAAATGAAAACCCTTTTATTTGATGTTATAGTGGAAATAAACATGAAAACGTGCTTGACACACCTAATGACAGAAAAGTCTGCTTGAGAACGTGACATTCTTGTTATCCGTTTAGTCACTGGCTATCCTGAGCTGGGCCCTGTTTGAAGGACACAGAAGTTGTTATAGTTTAACTAAGACTTTTGTTCTCAAAGGATTTATAGCGTAGTGAGAAGGATCAAATCCATGAATGCTGACATAGTGGAGAGTGAACTGCTTTGGAAATGAGATTCGATAGTATAGTTAGCGATCTTGGTTAATCACAAAAATCTTCTAGACAACAGCTTTTGATTTGTGGCCTAACTATTGAAGGGAGATATCTCCAATCCTACAGAACAAGCTGACAACTTAGTAAGATAAGGCAAGCATGCACTTTGGCATCTGGGAACTAGGTTTGTCTCTTAACTAGCCATGTGCTTTAGAGGAAGACACTTAACTTCTCCGAGCTGCACTTTTTCTCATCTTGAAACAAGACTAATAATCTTCATCTACTTCATAGCACTGTTGGGGAGCCAAATAAGATACAGTTGGAAAGAGCTTAGCACAGTCCTCAGTGCAATTTCCCTGACTTTGAGAATTTGGCGGTATTCTCAGTCTTCACATATAAAAGGTATCAAGCCTCCTAAATCTACACCTACCCCTGAGTTGGAGCATCTGGTCCAGGTTAGTGGAAAATCAGCCAGAAATAGAAAGGTGAGATTGGGCAGGCTGGGAGGAAAGCCTTGGAGAACATGATTGATGCTAATGAAGAGCAGCCTGTGGGTTGGGGCTGCTCAGGTTAGAGGCACTAAATCAGGACTGGAAATGTGAAAAAACTTCAGCAACAGGTAGAAGGGAAAAAAATTGAAAACAAAGGTTAAAATGAAAAAGGATCTAAACAGAGAGACAGAGAACTCCTTTGATGAATGGTAATTTTCTTGCAAACAGAGATCAGTGTTCTGCAATTTAAAATTGGTTTGGGGAATTCCCTAGTGGTCCAATGGTTGGACCCTGTGCTCTCACTGCCGAGGGCCCAGGTTCAATGCCTGGTAGGGGAACTAAGATCCCACAAATCATGGGGTGCAGCTTAAAGAAATAAATAAATGAATGAATGAATGAATAAATAAATAAAATTGGTTTGTAATTATTTAAATGAAGGTATGTGGGAAATCCCTGTTTCTTGTGTACCAGCCATGGGTTTTCTGCACAGATGTGTCCAGACACTGACCACTGGCAAGATGAGTTAGGAAGAGGGATTGCGTGTGAATTTCCCATGTCCACTGTGCTTATCAGTGCCTGCCTTGAATTTAAAGAAAAGATGATGGGGCTTCCCTGGTGGTGCAGTAGTTAAGGATCCACCTGCCAATGCAGGGGACACAGGTTCGAGCCCTGGTCCAGTAAGACCCCACATGCCGCTGAGCAGCTAAGCACATGTGCCACAACTACTGAAGCCTGTGTGCCTACAGCCCGTGCTTTGCAACAAAAGAAGCCACTGCAATGAGACCCCCAGGCACCGCAACGAAGAGTAGCCCCCGCTCACTGCAACTGGAGAAAAGCCTGTGCACAGCAACGAAGACCCAACACAGCCAAAAATAAAATAAATAAAATAGGTAAATTAAAAAAAAAAGAAGAGATGATGGCCTTTTTGAAATCCAGGTTGTCCAGTACCTGGAACTCCAGTTTTCCCTTGATCTAGTTAAAGAGGATTAGAAAACCAGAGGTCGGTAGTTAATTGCAGTGTTAGAAGGGAAACAATCCTAGAACATGATTCTGCTACTTATCGCTAGAAGGAGTCTTTGGGATAAATGGGGGTGGGACGACTTGGCAGCTTGGAGAAAATACCCCCTCCTCATCACTGGTAACACGAAGGTCCAAAAGTAAGATAATTTATGGAATAATTTTTACATTTCTGGGATCCTAACAAAAACCCAAGATTTTATCAGTTTTCCTGCTTCATAAGTTCTCCCTGCTGACTGGTTAGGCCCTTGGCTAAAATATCCAACTAACAAAGGTAGCTCTGAGATACTCAGAAGCTCTCTTCTATTTAATTAATTAATTAATTAATTAATTAATTAACTAAGTGCCCAACAGCTGTCAGGTACGGACAGGTTTTTACCCGCAAATAATTATAATCTATTAGAAGTATAGGCGTATCTCAGAGATATTGCAGGTTCAGTTCCAGACCACCACAATAGAGCAAGTATGGCAATAAAGCAAGTCACACAAATTCTTTGGTTTCCTAGTGCATATTAAAGTTATGCTACGCTGTAGTCTATTAAGTGGGCAATAGCATTATTTCTAAAAAACAATGTACACACCTTGACTAAAAATATTTTATTGCTAAAAAATGCTAACCATCATCTGAGCTTTAGCTAGTCATAATCCTTTTGCTGGTGGAGGGTTTTGCTTCAGTGTTGATGGTTGCTGACTGATCAGGGTGGTAGTTGCTGAAGGTTGGGGTGGCCATGGCCATTTCTTAAAGCAGCAATGAAGTTTGCCACATTGATTGACTCTTCCTTTCATGAATGATTTCTTTGTAGTTTGTAATGCTGTTTGATAGTGTTTTACCTACAGTTGATCTTCTTTCAGAATTGGAGTCGATCCTCTCAAACCCTGCTTCTCCTTTATCAACTAAGTTTATGTCATATTATAAATCCTTTGTTGTCATTTCAGTAATCTTCACAACGTCTTCACTGGGAGTAGATTCCATCTCAAGAAACCACTTTCTTTGCTCTGTAGGAAGTGACTCCTCATCTATTCAAGTTTTATCATGAGATTGAAGAAATTCAGTCACATCTTCAGGCTCCACTTCTAAGTCTAGTTCTCTTGCTGTTTTCACCACATCTGCAGGTACTTCCTCCACAGCAGTCTTGAACCCCTCAAAAGCACCCATGAGGTTTGGAATCAACTTCTTCCAAACTCCTGTTAATACTGATATTTTGACCTTTTCCAATGAAGCATAAGTGTTCTTAATGGCATCTAAAATGGTGACTCCTTTCCAGAAGGTTTTCAATTTACTTTTCCCAGACCCAGCAGAGGAATGACTATCTATGGCAGTTACAGCCTTACAAAATATATTTCTTAAATACTAAGACTTTAAAATTGAAATGACTCCTTGATCCATGGGCTTCAGAATGGATACTGTGTTAGCAGACATGAAAAACACACTAATCTCATTGTACATCTCCATCAGAGCTCTTGGCTCGTGAGATTCATTGTCTATGAGAAGTAATATTTTGAAAGGAATTTTTTTCTGAGCAGTAAGTCTCAACATTCAGCTAAAAGATTCACTAAACCATATTGTAAACTGATATGCTGTCATCTAGGTTTTGTTGGCCTGTTATAGAGCAGAAGCAGAATAGAGTTAGCATAATTCTTCTTTTAAAATACATTTATTTGTTTATTTATTTATTGGCTGCATTGGGTCTTCGTTGCTGCACATGGGCTTTCTCTAGTTGTGGCGAGCGGGGGCTACTCTTCTCTGTGGTGCACAGGCATCTCACTGAGGTGGCTTCTGTTATTGTGGAGCACGGGCTCTAGGTGTGTGAGCTTCAGTAGCTGTGACTCACAGGCTTCAGTAGTTGTGGCTCGCGGGCTCTAGAGTGCAGGTTCAGTAGTTCAGTGCACGGGCTTAGTTGCTCTGTGGCATGTGGGATCTTCCCGGACCAGGGATCGAACCTGTGTCCCCTGCATTGGCAGGCGAATTCTTAACCACTGTGCCACCAGGGAAGTCTCAGCATAATTCTTAAGAGACTTAGCAATTCCAGAATGGTGAATGAGCATTGGCTTCAACTTAAAGTCATCAGTTATATCCTAACAAGAGAGTCGGCCTGTCCTTTGAAGCTTTGAAGCCTGACATTGACTTCTCCTCTATAGCTATAAAAGTCCTAGATGGTATCGTCTTCCAATATAAGACTGTTTTGTCTGCTTAGAACATCTGTTGTTTGGTGTAGCCACCTTCATTAATTATCTTAACTAGATCTTCTGGATAACTTGCTGCAGCTTCTACATCAGCACTTGCTGCTTTGCCTTACACTTCAATGTTATGAAGATAGCTTCTTTCCTTAAACCTCATGAACCAAACTCTGATAGCTTCAAACTTTTCTTCTGAAGCTTCCTCACTTTTCTCAGCCTTCATAGACTTGAAGAGAATTAAGGCCTTGCTCTAATTAGGGGTTGGACTAAGAGAATGTTTTGACTGGTTTGATCTTCTATCCAGATCACTAAAACTTTCTCCATATCAGCAATAAGGCTGCTTCTCTTTTTTATCATTTGTGTGTTCACTGGAGTAGCACTTTAAGAAAAATTTTTTTAAATTTATTTTATTTATTTTATTTATTTACTTTTGGAGCTGTTGGATCTTTGTTGCTGTGCGGGGGCTTTCTCTAGTTGCGGCGAGTGGGGGCTACTCTTCATTGCGGTGTGCAGGCTTCTCATTGCAGTGGCTTCTCTTGTTGCAGAGCATGGGCTCTAGGCACGTGGGTTTCAGTATTTGCAGCACACAGGCTCAGTAGCTGTGGCGCATGGGCTTAGCTGCTCTGCAGCATGTGGGATCTTCCCAGACCAGCGCTCGAACCCGTGTCCCCTGCATTGGTGGGCTGATTCTTAACCACTGCGCCACCAGGGAAGTCCCCGGAGTAGCACTTTTAATTTCCTTCAAGAACTTTTCCTTTGCAATCACCACTTGGCTGTTTAGCACAAGAAGCCTAGCTTTTGTCCTCTCTCAGCTTTTGACTTGCCTTCCTCACTAAGCTTAATCATTTCTAGCTTTTGATTTAAAGTGAGAGATGTGCAACTCTTCCTTTCCGTTGAATACTTAGAGGCCATTGTAGGCCTAATGATTATTTGGCCTAATCTCAATATTGTTGTGTGTCAGGAAATAGGGAGGCCGAAGGAGAGTGAGAGAGCTGGAGGAACAGTTGGTCAGTGGAGCAGTCAGAACACACATAACATTTATCGATTAAGTTTGCCATCTTATATGGGCACAGTTTGTGGTGCCCCAAAACAATTCCAATGGTAATATCAAAGATCACTGATCATAGATCACCATAACAAATATAATAATAATGAAAAAGTTTGAAATATTGTGAGAATTACCAAAATATGACACAGGAACACAAAGTGAGCAAATGCTGTAGGAAAAATGTTGTCTATATACTTGCTGAACATAGGGTTGCCACAAACTTAATTTATAAAAACAATATCTGCGAAGTGAAATAAAGTGAAGCACAATAAAATGAAATACGGCTGTCGTTACTTACATGTCAGTGGACACACGGCCTCTCATATTAACTTTTCTTGAGTATTACCTTTAGACGTGGACTTGACACGAGAGGGATGGTAGCTGGAGGTCAAATTTTAATGGCTCAAGTCAGATTTATTTCTGAGAAGTCACTCATTCTGCAGAATCAGAAAATGATAGGGCTGAAGGGCAGCGTGAAAGGTCACCTACTTTATCCCTCTACCTCTGTGCAGTTCGTGAGTGACCCAAATGTAATGCTCGTGTTAATTATACTTATTCTGCTGAGCTTGGTTGTATGCCATTTCCTGCCTCTGTCCCTCAGCTGCAAATTCTATAGCAGGACATTTGTTTCACTGATAGTACTGATAACTGCTGGTGAAATGGCATCTAATAAAACAGGACCTGGGCTTCCCTGGTGGCGCGGTGGTTGAGAGTCTGCCTGCCGATGCAGGGGACGCGGGTTCGTGCCCCGGTCCGGGAAGATCCCACATGCCGCGGAGCGGCTGGGCCCGTGAGCCATGGCCGCTGAGCCTGCGCGTCCGGAGCCTGTGCTCCGCAACGGGAGAGGCCACAGCAGTGAGAGGCCCGCGTACCGCAAAAAAAAAAACAACAACAAAAAAACCCATGACCTGGTATTGTGATCGAAATGTCAGATGCTACAATTATCTGATTTCTTTCTAAAGATCCATTTGGCCTTTGTCTAATCCTCTCTGCTTCGGTTTTCCTAACATCCTAAGGCCGAGTGTATCCTGTCAATATATAAACGATTCTCAGGGACTGGGGAGGAAATTGGAACCCTGGACTTCTGGACCTCACAGCCTTCTTTTTGGTTCCTTTCAGTAAAAATGTGCTCTTGATAATATTTTTTAAGTTGCAGAAAAGCAAAGGGGGAGCTAGGAGTCAACTTCTTTCTGAGAAAAACATCACCCAGACTTAAGTTTCCTGGGTGATACTGAAAGCGAGCTGAAGACCCAGGCCCCTTCAGCATCTCTGCAACCTGCACGAGATCCAAAAAGGCCAGCTTAGCTCTCTTTGCCTCCGACACTTAGACAGCTGACCTGGTTTTCAGCATGATACAATCTAGCTGCAAATAGACTGCACATGGCAATATCTTTGGTGATCAAGTGTGAGTGAGACTCTCCCATAGCTCCAGGAGGTCCTGAGTCCACACATATATATTCTCATAAATATGTGTATCTATAAAATTGTTGTTATCATTTGTTCTGTGGACTAACCACAAATAGCATAACACAAAGGCATTCAGAAAGCAGACATGCTGTTATTGAGATTCTCTTCTCATTTATTCTTTCCAGAGTTTAGAATTAGCCTGTATGTAGCTGTATTTGTGTGTGTGTGAGAGAGAGAGAAAGAGAGAGAGATTGATTCTTCATACTCTACCATATAATTTAATAATTAGCATCTTCCCCAGTGATGGAATGGAGAGATTGCTCATTAAGTCTGCAGATGGGACTATGCTGGGCAAGTTAACTAATTAACATTAGTTAATTTCAGAACTGCACAAAGCAATGGAGAAGCAGATGAGACTGTCACTGAGTGTGGAAACCAGGCTAGATCATGAATGTGAAATAAAAGAACATGTAGGGAGAAGGCTAGGAAATTTAAATGACAAAGTGGAATAAATTTTTAGAAATGGTGATTTTAGGAAAATTCTCCAGTGACAATTGAGAAAGGAGCAAGGAAAATCTTTATCCCTTTTAGATATAAGGCTGGATTAAAACTACTAAAAATGATTTAGAATGTTTGAATAATAAAACATCAACTAAAAGCAGATGACTATATCACATCTTGTGTTGGGAAGGTAAAAGTCAACTAAATCAGGCAACACTGCTTGATTTACGTGTCAGATTATATTAATTTATTATTTAGACATATGCTTTGCTTGCCTACTATATAACTCCCTCTAACACATTTCTCATATTGTAAACAAGGTAATCTCTTTTTAAGGTTTTTATTTTGAAATAATTTTAGACGTACAAAAAGTTTCAAAAATAAAGACATCTCATGTAATGTTCATCGAGATTTCCCAAATCTTAACATTTTACCACATTTATTTATCATTCTCTCTCTTGTCCTTCCTACCTCCCACCTTCCTTCCTTCCTTCCCTCCCTTTTCTCTTTATCTCTTTTTATATTTATACCTTTTGAGGGGAACGGTTTGAAAGTAAACTGCACTCACGATACCTCTTTACCTCTAAACACCTCAGTGTATATTTCTTAAAAATGAGAAATGATTTTAAATAACCACAGTACAATGATCAAAATCAGAGATTAATAATAACATAATACTATCATCTGGTCTACAGACTTCGATCAAATTTTCCATTTTTCCCACTAATATCTTTGGTGCAATAATTTTTTCCTCTGGTTCAGAATCCAATCCATGTTCACTAAATTGTGTTTAGTTGTCATCAGAGTAATCTTTTAAAAGACCAAATCTTTTAGTATCACTACCTGGTTAAACATCCTATGATGATTTTGAATTTTTCTTTTTTTTTTAATTCGCCTTTTTAAATTTACATACAGTCAAATTCACTGTTTTTGGTGTCCACTTCTATGGGTAGGACAAATGCATGCAGTCAGACCACCATTATCAACATACAGAACAGTTCCCTCACCCCCAAAGATTTCCTTGAGCTGCCCTTTTCTAGTTGACCTCTCAAGCCACATTCACCCCCTGGCAACCGCTGATATGTTCCTATAATTTAGCATTTTCCACAGTGTCATATAATCATACAAAACATAGTCTTTTAAGTCTGCCTTCTTTCACTTAGCACAAGGCATTTGAGCTTCATCCATGTCACATGAAACAGTAATTTGTTCCCTTTTATTCCATTCTGAATAATATTCCAGTATTTGGATGTACTACGGTTTGCTTATATATTCACCAGCCAAAGAACGTTTCAGTTGCTTCCAGTTATTGACATTTGTGTACAAGTTTTTATGTGAAGAAAAGTTTCCAGTTCCCTTGTGTAAATAACTAGCAGTGGAATTACTGGACTATGTGTTAAGTATATGTTTAACTTTATAAAAAAATTGCCAATTTTTTTCCCAAAATGTTTGTACCATTTGCATTACCACCAGCAATGAGAATTCCAGTTACTCTGCATCCTTGCAAGCACTTAATATTGTCTTTTTTTTTTCAGATTAGGAGTTTGTTTTTATTATTGAAAATAAGATAAGCATATTGGTGTTTTCTTCTAGTTTTTTTTTTTTTTTTTTGTAGTATGCGGGCCTCTCACTGTTGTGGCCTCTCCCGTTGTGGACAGAGGCTCCGGATGCGCAGACTCAGCGGCCATGGCTCACGGCCCCAGCCGCTCCGCGGCATGTGGGATCCTCCTGGACTGGGGCGCGAACCCGTGTCCCCTACATCGACAGGCGGACTCCCAACCACTGCGCCACCAGGGAAGCCTTTTCTTCTAGTTTTATTAAAATATAATTGACATACAGCACCTTAAGGTGTACAGCATAAAGATTTGACTTACATCATGAAATCATTGCCACAATAAGTTTAGTTGAACACCCATCATTTCATACAGATAAAAATTAAAGCAATAGGGGCTTCCCTGGTGGCGCAGTGGTTGAGAGTCTGCCTGTCATGCAGGGGACGCGGGTTCGTGCCCCGGTCCGGGAAGATCCCACATGCCACGGAGCGGCTAGGCCCGTGAGCCATGGCCTCTGGGCCTGCAGGTCCAGAGCCTGTGCTCCGCAACGGGAGAGGTCACAACAGTGAGAGGTCCGTGTACCGTAAAAAAAAAAAAAAAAAAAAAAAAATTAAAGCAATAGAAAAAATTTTTTTCCTTTGTGATGAGAGCTCAGGATTTACTCTCTTAACTTAATATATAGTATAAGCAGTGTTAATCATATTTATCATGCTGTACATTACACTGCTAATATTTATCTTATAACTAGAAGTTTGTATCTTTTTTTTTTTTTTTTTTTTTTTGCGGTACGCGGGCCTCTCACTGCTGTGGCCTCTCCCGTTGCGGAGCACAGGCTCCGGACACGCAGGATCAGTGGCCATGGCTCACGGGCCCAGCTGCTCCGCGGCATGCGGGATCCTCCCAGACCGGGGCACAAACCCGAGTCCCCTGCATGACAGGCAGACTCTCAACCACTGCACCACCAAGGAAGCCCCAGAAGTTTGTCTCTTTTGACTACATTTGTCCAATTCCCCCTCTACTCCACACCTACCTCTGGTAACTACAAATCTGATCTCTTTTTCTATGAGTTTGTTTGTTTGTTTGTTTGTTGATGTATAATCGACCTACAACATCATGTTAGTTCCTGTTACACAACATAGTGATTCAATATTTCTGTGCGTTTCAAACTGATCATCATGATAAGTCTAGTTACAATATGTCACCATACAAAGATATTACATAGTTATTGACTATATTCCCCACACTGTACATTTCATATCCATGTCTCATTTATTTTGCAGCTGGAAGTTTGTACTTCTTAATCTCCTTCACCTATTTCTTCTCCTTACCCCCATCCTCTCTGGCAAACACCTGTTATTTTTCTCTATAACTCTGTATATGTTTTGTTATGTTTCTTCATTTGTTTTGTTTTTTAATATTTCACATATAAGTGAAATCATGAAGTTTTTTGTTTTTTTTCTTTTTGGTCTGATTTATTTCACTTAGCATGATACCCTCTAGGTCCATCCAGGTTGTCCCAAATGGCAAGATTTCATTATTTTTATGGCTGAGTGATATTCCATTGTATATATATACTAAATTTTCTTTTATCCATTCATCTATTGATGGGTACTTAGGTTGCTTCCATATCTTGGCTATTGTGAACTCTGTTACAGTGAACATGGGGGTTCTTAGATCTTTCTGAATTAGCGTTTTTGTTTTCTTCAGATAAATACCCAGGAGTGGAATTGCTGGATTGTATGGTAGTTCTATTTTTAATTTTTTCAGGAACCTCCATACAGTTTTCCGTAGTGGCTGCACCAATTTACATTCCCACCAACAGTGCACGAGGGTTCCTGTTTCTCCACATCCTTGACAATACTTGTTATCTCTTGTTTTGTTGATAGTCACCATTCTAACAAGTGTGAGGTGATATCTCATTGATAAAAATAAAATATCCATAGCTAAACCTGATATTTAGCTAGTATGCAGCACTAAATCTATATTGGTTTATTAATGGCTCTTCTGATTCTCTTGAGTTTATTCAGACTGGCTAGTGCATATACCAGACGGTGTTAAATATATTGCAATATTTCTCCTGACCATGTCTCATAAGATCCTGCTTTTCTTTACAGATTCATACTTTGCCATTCCAAGTTGTTTCACTCACCCTTGTCATGAAATGTGAAGGGGCTTAGGTTTTATGCTACAGTACTTGAAAGCTAACAATGTAGCCTGCTAACAAAGTAACAATGTAGCAGTTTCATAGATGCTAGCAGAAGACGCAAGATTCCTTGGTCAGAGACAAAGGATATCACTGTGCATAGCTCAGTTTCATGTTGGTTCTTCTTGCCTCCCAAGTTCTGTGAGGGTGATGTGGATATAGGCTCAGCTGAATGCCATGCACGCAGTGGGTCTGTGTCACAGGGTTTCCCTGAGCTTAGGAAACCCTCTATCTTATAAGTACATTGTTAGCAAACTTGTCCAAGCTTTGAGCTGGAGGAAGATATTATATTTATTTTTCTGGTCAGGAAAAAA
Organism: Lagenorhynchus albirostris; assembly: GCF_949774975.1. Classification (NCBI taxonomy): domain Eukaryota; kingdom Metazoa; phylum Chordata; class Mammalia; order Artiodactyla; family Delphinidae; genus Lagenorhynchus; species Lagenorhynchus albirostris. The sequence goes on along the minus strand of NC_083099.1, from coordinate 89,399,747 downwards.
ACATGCTCTTTTGCCCCAGAGACAGAGAGATATTATCTCTATATTCCAAGATGGTTGCTAAACAAACATCCTTGGGAATATGGTCCAGCATAAGAGCTGATATGCTGATGCAAGATGTCCATAAACGTCATGGAGAATTTTCCCTAAACAATGCTGCCCATCTTTCAGTCTCTCTAATGGGCTATGCTCCCTCCAGGTGCCACGGCTTGTGCTGTGTTTCTTTTGGAAATATTTTCTTCTCCTTCCTCTGCCTCATCTAATTAACTTTTCATCATTCTTTGAATCTCTCATATTGATGATTTTTCTTCAGTTCCCCAGATTGTTAGGTTTCCCTATAGATCACTGTACATTTTATTAAGGGGACTTAATGCACTCTGTGATTTATGTTAGTGTAAATATTTGATTAATGTTTGTTTATCTCTCATAGTAGATACAGTTTTATAATTGTCAGGGAATGTGCTGTGTTGCTTGACTTGAATCTCCATGATCTAGCACAGTAACTGACACATGGTAGAGAGTCAATAAATACTTGTGGAGTGAAAAAAAAGTATGTGTCAGGCATGTAGTATTTAAATTAGCAAGGCCTGTGGTCATGCAGTGTCTTGGCAGGTATTCTAGAATTTTCTAAGTATTTGATTTTGTAAAATCACCTGCAAATAATGAGAGTTTGGTCTATTTATTTCTATTTATGCTTCATTTCTTTGGTGTGTCTCTATGTGTGTGTATGTGTGTATATGTAACTGCAGAGGCTAGGATCTCCAGTGCAATGTTGCAAGTACTAGTGAGAGTGGATATACCTCTTTGGTTTTGACTAAAACAAGTATAGTTCTGATCTTTCTTTAAGAATGGTTTTCTAGAAGCTAACTTTAAAGAAATTTCTTTCTATTTACAGTTGGCTAAGAATTTTCTTTAAGAATATGTATTTTGTCAGTCACTTCTTTTCACTATTTTCTCTTTTAACCTATTGATGATTGAGTAGAAAAATTCTTACATTCCAAGAAAAAATTATATGGTTATATACCACTTAGGAAGGCTTTGACTGCAAATAACAGAATAGCCAACTAAAAGTGAACTAACTAACAAAGACAGACATTACCTCATAATACAAGAAGTCTGGAGTTAAGTTTTTCCAAAATGGTTCAGGCTCAACAGTGTTAGGACTCAGACACAAGTCTCTGAGATTCTCATGGCCTTCCTCTCATGATCTTTACATGACTCTAGCAACTTTTAGCACCATATTCTCATACAGAAGCCAAAGCCATTATGTATACAACCTTTAGATGCAAGTATATATTAAAAAACATCAAACTTGAAATTTGTTTCACTTCAGTACATAAAATTAATCTACATGCCAATATATTGATTAAATAGCATAGAAAAACATGTACATCTCAAACATCAAGATATCAATCTAAAGTTTGCTGGTCGTGTGCTAAAATGTCCATTTTTTTTTTTTTTTTTTGGTATGCAGGCCCCTCACTGTTGTGGCCTCTCCCACTGCAGAGCACAGGCTCCGGAAGCGCAGGCTCAGTGGCCATGGCTCACGGGCCTAGCCGCTCCGCGGCATGTGGGATCTTCCCGGACCGGGGCACAAACCCGTGTCCCCTGCGTTGGCAGGCGGACTCTCAACCACTGCGCCACCAGGGAAACCCTAAAATGTCCATATTTTTGAAGATTAGGTTTATATACAATAAAACCCAATTACATTTTTAACACTTTTAGATAATCTATGTATATCCTTCAATCACTCATTTAAAATATAAAAATTTTTATAAAGCTGTACATAACACTATAATCCTATAATCCAGACTTCACAAATATAGTATATATATTGCATGATTATTTCAAAGTTCTAGATAAATTTATTTCTCCACATCCTTTAAACATGTATTGACATGTAGCTTAATATTTATAGGTTGAAGTTATAGCCATTGAAATTTGATATATTTGAATGTATAACAATTTTAAAAAGCAGTTTTTATGATGGGTTTGGATACATACATCACAACTCTAAGGCTGCAATTTGAACATTTAATCGGTAATTTTAAAACATTTATAAATATTGTACTTGAAAGGAAAAATAGTGTCTTTTTTCCCTATGTTGAATAGATGTTATTTTGAATCACAAATTTAACATATTTCTTAGGATACTACCTCAAAACTATGTTGAAAATACTTGCCTTTCTCAGATATATACTTGATTTAATTCCAACTGAATATTTTAGATAAGACATTTTTAAACTACACAACACTTGGAAAATATAGGCAGTGTTTTATTATGAATCTATGTCAAAACATGACATTTTTTGCAAATAAAATCAAGAAATAAAGAATTAAGGGACAATTAAATGATGAGGATAATAAAAATCTAAAATGTAAATTGTAGGGCTTCCCTGGTGGCGCAGTGGTTGAGAGTCCACCTGCCGATGCAGGGGACATGGGTTCATGCCCTGGTCTGGGAAGATTCCACGTGCTGTGGAGCGGCTAGGCCCGTGAGCCATGGCTGCTGAGCCCGCGAGTCCGGAGCCTGTGCTCCGCAATGGGAGAGGCCACAACAGTGAGAAGCCCACATACTGCAAAAAATAAATAAATAAAATGTAAATTGTAAAAATAATTATTTATTCAGTGATTTGAATAAAGGTAATAAATGCTAATGAGTATTCCCAAAACGTACCAGTAAGTATAATTAAATTCAATATTATTTAAGCTTATTTAGCCTTTTGAAATCTGGTATTTTTCCTTTGTTTGTATGGAGGTTTAAATAATCTGAATGGTTTTCACATTACAATAAAACTATTTGTTAAATAAGCAAAAAAAGTTTAAATAATACAAAAATAGACCAAATGGTTTTAGAAATGACCATTTCTAGTGGTCTTATCATCTAGGATGAATTAAATAGCAACTGACACATACATGAATTTAAAATTAGTGAATGGGGACTTCCCTGGTGGCTCAGCGGTTAACAATCCGCCTGCCAATGCAGGGGACATGGGTTCGAGTCCTGGTCCGGGAAGATCCCACATGCCGTGGAGCAGCTAAGCCCGAACACCACAACTACTGAGCCTGCGTGCCACAACTACTGAAGCCCGCGCACCTAGAGCCTGTGCTCCGCAACATGAGAAGCCACACAGTGAGAAGCCGGCACACTGCAACAAAGAGTAGTCCCCACTCACCGCAACTAGAGAAAGCCTGTGCACGGCAACAAAGACCCAATGCAGCCAAAATAAATAAATAAATAAATATTTAAAAATTAGTGAATTGAAGATAGACCTGAAGAAATTACAAGTAAAGCACTGAGAGACAAGGATAGAAAATATAAAATACAAGATAGAAAATATTTATAAAAGAGAGACTAAAAGATATCAAAGATAGAATAAATAGGTCTGTCATAATTGAGAAAAGAGAGAAGAGAGAATGTAAAAGACAATATCAAAGAGATAATAGCAGGCAGTTTTCTAAAAATAATCAAGTAAATTAATTCACTAATACAGAAAGCTCGAAGTATACCAATGAAGGTAAATAAAAATAAATCCACACCTGCAATATTGTGGTGATTTTTCAGTACACCACAGACAAAGAGAATATCTCAAACACAGTGGAGGAAAAAGACAGATTACCTACTGAGGAATGATAATTAAACTAACACTGGATCATTTTAAAAACAATGGATGATAATATACAAAAGAATAACTTTAAAAATCCTGAGGGAAAATAATTCTCAACTTGCTTTTTCATCCTTATTAAGTTTAACTTTCAAGAATGAGGGTCAAGACAATTTTTTAAACAAACAAAAACTAAGAGAATTTATTAGCATAGAGATTCATAAAAGGGACTTTAA